>NC_065592.1:60738000-61050000 GCF_024542745.1 Macaca thibetana thibetana | reverse complement strand
AAGGAACTATCTGCTTCTCCTCCTACCTCCCTCCTCTTTCATTATTGAAGCATTAAAAATACTCTCTCTGACAAAGGTGGCATGTTTTATTTTTCCAATTAGATTTCCTTGGAAACTGGTAAAAAAGTGTGTGCCTATAGTGAGTGTGTGGGAGGCTCCTAGGAGAAGACATCTTGAGAGTGTCTTACCTAATTGCAGGGATGGTTGGAGAGGGGATCGAGAGACAAAGACACACTTTTCATATGGTTTTCTACTAAATAGGAAGTCAAGCCCAAGGCTGTCTTAAATGTAAAAGAATGGAATTTGTAACATCGTTGTTATAAAATTAACTAGGATAATCCAGGAAGAGCACTTAGAATAGTGTTTGGCACATAGTGAACACTCAAACAAATGTCAGTTATTTAAAGTAAATATTTAGGAAAACAATTTCTTCAAAGACATGTAGGAGAAAAAAAGCTTGACTAGGTGAATTATAACATTTCCAGCAATATGATTCTATAATTCAATTATTTGATTTGAAGGTGGAAAATGCAAAAATTTTGTACCTCCATCTGTCCACTTATCCAATATTTATCAAGCATTCATTGACTTTAGTGATATCAATAATTTCTTTTTTTTTTTAAATTATACTTTAAGTTCTAGGGTACGTGTGCACAATGTGCAGGTTTGTTACCTATGTATGCGTGTGCCATGTTGGTGTGCTGCACCCATTAACTCGTCATTTACATTAGGTATATCTCGTAATGCTATCGTTCCCCCCTCCCCCCTCCCAACAATAGGACCTGGTGTGTGATGTTTCCCTTCCCATGTCCAAGTGATCTCATTGTTCAATTCCCACCTATGAGTGAGAACATGCAGTGTTTGGTTTTCTGTTCTTGTGATAGTTTACTGAGAATGATGGTTTCCAGCTGCCTGCCTCCATGTCCCTACAAAGGACACAAACTCATCCTTTTTTATGGCTGCATAGTACTCCATGGTGTATATGTGCCACATTTTCTTAATCCAGTCTGTCACTGATGGACATTTGGGTTGATTCCAAGTCTTTGCTATTGTGAATAGTGCCACAATAAACATACATGTGCATGTGTCTTTATAGCAGCATGACTTATAATCCTTTGGGTATATACCCAGTAATGGGATAGCTGGGTCAAATGGTATTTCTAGTTCTAGATCCTTGAGGAATCGCCAGACTGTTTTCCACAATGGTTGAACTAGTTTACAGTCCCACCAACAGTGTAAAAGTGTTCCTATTTCTCCACATCCTCTCCAGCACCTGTTGTTTCCTGATTTTTTAATGATTGCCATTCTAACTGGTGTGAGATGGTGTCTCGTTGCGGTTTTGATTTGCAATTCTCTGATGGCGAGTGATGATGAGCATTTTTTCATGTGTCTGTTGGCTGTATGAATGTCTTCTTTTGAGAAGTGTCTGTTCATATCCTTCACCCACTTTTTGATGGAGTTGTTTGCTTTTTTCTTGTAAATTTGATTAAGTTCTTTATAGGTTCTGGATATTAGCCCTTTGTCAGATGAGTAGATTGCAAAAATGTTCTCCCATTCTGTAGGTTGCCTACAGAATGTATGTTCACTCTGATGGTAGTTTCTTTTGCTGTGCAGAAGCTCTTTAGTTTAATAAGATCCCATTTGTCAATTTGGGCTTTTGTTGCCATTGCTTTTGGTGTTTTAGACATGAAGTCCTTGCCCATGCCTGTGTTTTGAATGGTATTACCTAGGTTTTCTTCTAGGATTTTTATGGTTTTTGGTCTAACCTTTAAGTCTCTAATCCATCTTGAATTAATTTTTGTATAAGGAGTAAGGAAAGGACCCAGTTTCAGCTTTCTACTTATGGCTAGCCAATTTTCCCAGCACCATTTATTAAATAGGGAATCCTTTCCCCATTTCTGTTTTTGTCAGGTTTGTCAAAGATCAGATGGCTGTAGATGTGTGGTATTATTTCTGAGGGTTCTGTTCTGTTCCATTGGTCTATATCTCTGTTTTGGTACCAGTACCATGCTGTTTTGGTTACTGTAGCCTTGTAGTATAGTTTGAAGTCAGGTAGCGTGATGCCTCCAGCTTCGTTCTTTTGGCTTAGGATTGTCTTGGCAATGCAGGGTCTTTTGTGGTTCCATATGAACTTTAAAGCAGTTTTTTCCAATTCTGTGAAGAAAGTCGTTGGTAGCTTAATGGGGATGGCATTGAATCTATAAATTACCTTTGGCAGTATGGCCATTTTCACAATATTGATTCTTCCTATCCATGAGCATGGTATGTTCTTCCATTTGTTTGTGTCCTCTTTTATTTCACTGAGCAGTGGTTTGTAGTTCTCCTTGAAGAGATAGGTCCTTTACATCCCTTCTAAGTTGGATTCCTAGGTATTTTATTCTCTTTGAAGCTATTGTGAATGGGAGTTCACTCATGATTTGGCTATTTGTCTGTTACTGGTGTATAAGAATGCTTGTGATGTTTGCACATTGATTTTGTATCCTGAGACTTTGCTGAAGTTGCTTATCAGCTTAAGGAGATTTTGGGCTGAGACAATGGGGTTTTCTAAATATACAATCATGTCATCTGCAAACAGGGACAATTTGACTTCCTCTTTTCCTAATTGAATACCCTTTATTTCTATCTCTTGCCTGATTGCCCTAGCCAGAACTTCAGACACTATGTTGAATAGGAGTGGTGAGAGGGGTCATCCCTGTCTTGTGCCAGTTTTCAAAGGGAATGCTTCCAGTTTTTGCCCATTCAGTATGATATTGGCTGTAGGTTTGTCATAAATAGCTCTTATTATTTTGAAATAAGTTCCATCAATACCGAATTTATTGAGAGTTTTTAGTATGAAGGGCTGTTGAATTTTGTCAAAGGCCTTTTCTGCATCTATTATCATGTGTTTTTTGTCTTTGGTTCTGTTTATATGCTGGATTATGTTTATTGATTTGCTTATGTTGAACCAGCCTTGCATCCCAGGGATGAAGCCCACTTGATCATGGTGGATAAGTTTTTGATGTGCTGCTGGATTCGGTTTGCCAGTACTTTATTGAGGATTTTTGCATCAATGTTCATCAGGGATATTGGTCTAAAATTCTTTTTTTGTTGTATCTCTGTCAGGCTTTGGTATCAGGATGATGTTGGCCTCATAAAATGAGTTAGGGAGGATTCCCTCTTTTTCTATTGATTGGAATAGTTTCAGAAGGAATGGTACCAACTCCTCCTTGTACCTCTGGTAGAATTATGCTGTGGATCCGTTTGGTCCTGGACTTTTTTTGGTTGGTAGGCTATCAATTATTGCCTCAATTTCAGAGCCTGCTATTGGTCTATTCAGGGATTCAACTTCTTCCTGGTTTAGTCTTGGGAGAGTGTAAGTGTCCAGGAAATTATCCATTTCTTCTAGGTTTTCTAGTTCATTTGCATAGAGGTGTTTATAGTATTCTCTGATGATAGTTTGTATTTCTGTGGGGTCGGTGGTGATATCCCCTTTATCATTTTTAATTGCATCTATTTGATTCTTCTCTCTTTTCTTCTTTATTAGTCTTGCTAGTGGTCTATCAATTTTGTTGATCTTTTCAAAAAACCAGCTCCTGGATTCATTGATTTATTGGAGGGTTTTTTCTGTCTCTATGTTCTTCAGTTCTGCTCTGATCTTAGTTATTTCTTGCCTTCTGCTAGCTTTTGAATGTGTTTGCTCTTGCTCCTCTAGTTCTTTTAATTGTCATGTTAGGGTGTCAATTTTAGATCTTTCCTGCTTTCTCTTCTGGGCATTTAGGGCTATAAATTTCCCTCTCCACACTGCTTTAAATGTGTCCCAGAGATTCTGGTATGTTGTATCTGTGTTCTCATTGGTTTCAAAGAACATCTTTATTTCTGCCTTCATTTCGTTATGTACCCAGTAGTCATTCAGGAGCAGGTTGTTCAGTTTCCATGTAGTTGAGCAGTTTTGATTGAGTTTCTTAGTCCTGAGTTCTAGTTTAATTGCACTGTGGTCTGAGAGACAGTTATAATTTCTGTTCTTGTACATTTTCTGAGGAGTGCTTTACTTCCAACTATGTGGTCAATTTTGGAATAAGTGTGATGTGGTGCTGAGAAGAATGTATATTCTGTTGATTTGGGGTGGAAAGTTCTGTAGATGTCTATTAGGTCCGCTTGGTGCAGAGTTGAGTTCAATTCCTGGATATCCTTGTTAACTTTCTGTCTCGTTGACCTGTCTGATGTTGACAGTGGGGTGTTAAAATCTCCCATTATTATTGAATGGGAGTCTAAGTCTCTTTGTAAGTCTCTAAGCACTTGTTTTATGAATCTGGGTGCTCCTGTATTGGATGCATATATATTTAGGGTAGTTAGCTCTTCCTGATGAATTTACCATTTACCATTATGTAATGGCCTTCTTTGTCTCTTTTGATCTTTGATGGTTTCAAGTCTGTTTTATCAGAGACTAGGATTACAACCCCTGCTTTTTTTGTTTTCCATTTGCTTGGTAGATCTTCCTCCATCCCTTTATTTTGAGCCTATGTGTGTCTCTGCATGTGAGATGGGTTTCCTGGATACAGCAAACTGATGGGTCTTGACTCTTTATCCAATTTGTCAGTCTGTGTCTTTTAATTGGAGCATTTAGTCCATTTACATTTAAGGTTAATATTGTTATGTGTGAACTTGATCCTGTCATTGTGATATTAGCTGGTTATTTTGCTTGTTAGTTGATGTAGTTTCTTCCTAGCATCGATGGTCTTTACATTTTGGCATGTTTTTGCAATGGCTGGTACCTGTTGTTCCTTTCCATGTTTAGTGCCTCCTTCAGGGTCTCTTGAAGGGCAGGCCTGGTGGTGACAAAATCTCTAAGCATTTGCTTGTCTGTAAAGGATTTTATTTCTCCTTCACTTATGAAACTTAGTCTGGCTGGATATGAAATTCTGGGTTGAAAATTCTTTTCTTTAAGAATGTTGAATATTGGCCCCCACTCTCTTCTGGCTTGGAGAGTTTCTGCCGAGAGATCTGCTGTTAGTCTGATGGGCTTCCCTTTGTGGGTAACCCGACCTTTCTCTCTGGCTGCCCTTTACATTTTTTCCTTCATTTCAACTTTGATGAATCTGACAATTATGCATCCTGGAGTTGCTCTTCTCAAGAAGTATCTTTGTGGCATTGTTTGCATTTTCTGAATTTGAATGTTGGCCTGCCTTACTAGGTTGGGGAAGTTCTCCTGGATGATATCCTGCAGAGTATTTTCCAACTTGGTTCCATTTTCCCTGTTACTTTCAGGCACACCAGACGTAGATTTGGTCTTTTCACATAATTCTATATTTCTTGGAGGCTTTATTCATTTCTTTTTCCTCTTTTTTCTCTAGACTTCTCTTCTTGCTTCATTTCATTCATTTAATCTTCAGTCATTGATACTCTTTCTTCCAGATGATGGAGTCGGTTACTGAAGCTTGTGCATTTGTCACATAGTTCTCGTGTTATGGTTTTCATCTCTATCAGTTCGTTTATGGCCTTCTCTGTATTGATTATTCTAATTAGCCATTCGTCACATCTTTTTTCAAGGTTTTTAGTTTCTTTGCGCTAGTTATATAGTTCCTCCTTTAGCTCTGAGAAGTCTGATTGACTGAAGCCTTCTCTCAACTCATCAAAGTCATTCTTCATCCAGCTTTGATCCATTGCTGGCGATGAGCTGCGTTCCTTTGGAGGGGGAGATGTGCTCTGATTTTTTGAATTTCCAGCTTTTCTGCACTGCTTTTTCCCCATCTTTGTGGTTTTATCTGCCTTTGGTCTTTGATGATGGTGACGTACTGATGGGGTTTTGGTGTGGGTGTCTTTTCTGTTTGTTAGAAGGAAAACTAACAGTCAGGACCCTCAGCTGCAGGTCTGTTGGAATTTGCTTGAGGATCACTCCAGACCCTGTTTGCCTGGGAATCAGCAGTGGAGGCTGCAGAAGATAGAATATTGCTGAACAGAGAGTGATTGCTGTCTCATTCTTGCTCTGGAAACTTCGTCTCAGAGATGTGCCCAGCTGTGTGAGGTGTGAGGTGTCAGTCTGCACCTAGTAGGGGATGTGTCCCAGTTAGGCTACTCAGGGGTCAGGGACCCACTTGAGCAGGCAGTCTGTCTCTTCTCAGATCTCAACCTCCATGCTGGGAGATCCACTGCACTCTTCAAAGCTGTCAGGGGCATTTACCTCTGCTGAGGTTTCTGTCGCTTTTTGTTTAGCTATGCCCTGTCTCCAGAGGAGGAGTCTACAGAGGCAGGCTGGCCTCCTTGAGCTGTGGTGGGCTCCACCCAATTCGAGCTTCCCAGTGGCTTTGTTTACCTACTTAAGCTTCAGTAATGGCGGGTGCCCCTCCCCCAGCCTCGCTGCTGCCTTGCAGTTAGATCTCAGACTGCTGTGCTAGCAATGAGGGAGGCTCTGTGGGCATGGGACCCTTCAAGCCAGGTGTGGGGTATAATCTCCTGGTGTGCCATTTGCTAAGACCCTTGGTAAAGCGCAGTATTAGGGTGGGAGTTACCCGGTTTTCCAGGTGTTGTGTGTCTCAATTTCCTTTGGCTAGGAAAAGGAATTTCCTTCCCGTTGTGCTTCCCAGGTGAGGCGATGCCTTGCCCTGCTTCAGCTCTTGCTGGTCAGGCTGCACCAGCTGACCAGCACTGATTGTCCAGCACTCCCCAGTGAGATGAACCTGGTATGTCAGTTGAAAATGCAGAAATCACCCGTTTTCTGTGTTGCTCGCACTGGGAGCTGGAGGCTGGAGCTGTTCCTATTTGGCCATCTTGGGCATGTCCCCTGATATCAATAATTTCTTATTCTTTCAGGCAATATGAATACATAGAAAGCCTTTGTAAATAAGATGAAAGAGAAAAATTCAGAGCCCTAAGGAGAAAATACGATTTTATTCCAGTAGGCAAGCTTTAAGTAGACTTTCTATCAGAAACAAAGCTGCTAAGCAGGTGTCAAGACTCATAATATTGTGACACCTTAATTCTGTGTTTTGTGCAGAGCTGAAAACAATGGTAGAGTTGGAACTCTTGAAGGTAAAATTACCAAAAATGCACAGTCACACTTTGAAAGAGGGAAATGCTCTGAAATCAACAACTCTTTGCCAAATAAAAGGTGCCTCCCCAGAAACATTCCATAGAACACTCTTCATTTTGTAAGCTTAAATCACAGTACGCATTTCACAAAAGAAATACCTATAAACTCCCACCCAAAACACTGGCTGGCTCAGGAATAGTAAGTTGTTCTCACCTCCATGGTTTCCTAAACATATTGCCTAATTAGTGGAGTCAGCATACTAATGGCCTTCATTATGTCAACGGATTACGAAAATAGAACATTATACTTGAAATTTAAATATGGAAGACTGACCTATAACATTATTCACTACTGGGTTGTGGATCATTTTGGTCTTACAGACTCAAATACCTGACTTTAAAATCTCTAAGTGACACATGGAAAATGAACTTTTGGCACCCTGACACTGTAGTTTAGGACTCGCCAAGCAAGGTGTGCTGTGAGTCACTTCCAAAGCAAACCCGAGTTCTGGGATGGCTTTCCTAAGGGCTCTAAGGCTGAGGATAAAGCATCATTTGCTTTTCCCCTTTGAAAACGGATGAAAACAGGGAGAGTCTGGAAGAAGAAAAACTGTTAGACCACATGACAGAAAACCAGAGAGCTGTATTCAGAAAAGTTCAGTTACTCAACTCTGATGTCAGTCCCTATTGACTGTTATAGACTGAAAGTTTATGAGCCCTCCCTCCAACCCCCAATTCATATGCCCAAACTCCACTCCCTACAGTGTGGCTGTATTCAGAGATGAGGCCTCTAATGAAGTGATTAAGGTTAAATGAGGTAATAAGGGTGGGGCCCTGATTCAATAGGATCATAAGAAATTCCAGAAGGCTTGTGCTCTCTGTCTCTGTCTCTCTCTTTCCCCTCAGGGTGCATGTGCACCAAGGGAAAGCCACGTGAAGACATAATGAGACAGCAGCCATTTGCAAGCCAAAAAGGAAGCCATTACCAGAGACTGAATCTGCCAGAATCTTGATCTTGGACTTCCAACCTCCCCAGATCTGCGGGAAAATAAGCTGTTGTTTAAGCCACCAAGTCTATGGTATTTTATTCTGGTAGCCCCAGTAGACTAATACAATGCCCATATGCATGTTTATCTTTTTCAAAGATCTCATTTTTGAATAGATCTTTTTGGCTTTGAAATAAATCATTGTGTTCACTTTATTTTTAAATTGCCCTTTTTGTCCACTTATTCTTTACTGAGCCTTAGAAAGATCTCTTTATCTTTGTTCTTTTAATTTTTCAATGTCTTTGCATTTGTGTATGTGTGTGTGTGTGTGTGTGTGTGTGTGTGTGTATATATATATGTTTTTTTTTTTTTTTTTTTTTTGAGACAGAGTCTTGCTCTGTCACCCAGGTGGGAGTTCAGTGGCATGATCTTGGCTCACTGCAGCCTCTGCCTCCCAGGTTTGAGCGATTCTCTTTCCTCAGCCTCCTGTATAGCTGGGATGACAAGTGCCAGACACCATACCTGGTTAACTTTTTTTTTTTGTATTTTCAGTAGAGATGGGTTTTCACCATGTTGGCCAGGCTGGTCTTGAACTCCTGACCTCAAGTGATCTGCCCACCTTGGCTTCCCAAAGTGCTGGGATTACAGGTGTGAGCGACCACACCCAGCCTGTATTTGTATTTTTTAACCAACTAATTCTCTGTACTCTGTTCTTATCCTCTACTTTCCTATCACTTATCTCTTATCCATAAGATAAGTGAAAAAGAGGTAAGTTTACGTGTTTCTTTTTGGAAGGCAGTGCCATGTGAGACATTTGTTTTGCCTTCTGTGTGAACATCCTAAACCAACAGAGCTAACAGTTAAGTGGAAAACAGACTTTTTTTTTTTTTTTTTTGAGATGGAGTCTTGCTGTGTTGCCCAGCTAGTGGTGTGATCTCGGCTCTCTGCAACCTCCAACGCCCAGGTTCAAGGGATTCTCCTGCCTCAGCCTCCCAAGTAGCTGGGACTACAGGTGCGTGCCACCACACCTGGCTAATTTTTTGTATTTTTAGTAGAGACGGGGTTTCACCGTGTTAGTGAGGATGGTCTTGACCTTCTGACCTTGTGATCCGCCTGCCTTGGCCTCCCAAAGTGCTAGGATTACAGGCATGAGGCACTACTCCTGGCCGAAAACAGACTTCTTAAAAATAATAAATCTTTGTTTGCCTGGTGGTAGAAAATAATTTACTCCCTTTATAATACCATCATATGGTTTGTTTTATATATAGATGGGAAAAAATCAAGAATTTGGCACCCTAAACACAACATGAGAAGGTTTCATGCACTAATGGCCTCCTGAAAACAACTTAATCTTGGACAAGACTGAACCAAAATCAAGGTTTCAAAATATCTTGCTGTGAGTGATGAAGCTGTCTGGACCGAACTTTTCCAAGAGGCTGAGAAACCATTCTGTAATCATGCAGAATGGCTTCTGAAGAGTCTGGTGGAATGCAACTGTTTTCCCTCACTTTGCATTTTGCTCCAACCATTCTGAGGTGCAACTTATGGATGAGGTGGATTTTTTTCTGTATTGCTAGAGTAAATTGGATTTTGTTGTTTTCATGGGCTTTGTAAATCTGTAAATCTTGCTGATAAAATCCATAAGAGATTTGCTAACATAAAAGCCAACTGGAGAATCATAAAAAATAATTCAAAAACCATTTTCATCATCTTATTATCAACTGGATTAAAATTACTCATAGGAACAGTAATACTAATGGTAGTATTTCTTTCCACAGTGGTAATGGAGTTTTTTCTTTTTTATTAATAGCCCGTAATGTATCTTATGGGAACAATTTAATAGACATTCTTCAAACTCCTTCAGAAAGCACAATGACAAGTGGCATTTTTAATAGCGAGATTCTCAGCGAATATATAATTCTTTGTCAATATTCAAATTAAGGCAGAAACTCTAGAGTCTGATCTGTATCTATTTCATCTTTTAAATGTGTTGAAAGGCCTCTGAGTGCATCTTAAGCAGTTGGTAAATATTTTTCAGGTCATCACATACAGAAACTGGACCCCAGTTTTTCCTGAAAAGTATGTATGTACAGATTAACAGAAAAAAAATCCACTTCAGAAAATGGAACCCATGTGCCAAGGCCTGGTCAGTAAAAAATTCCTAATTTTTGCTTGTTTTATAATTTGTCTTGGGTTTTCTCTGACACTAGTGGATTTCTTTTCTAAGGTAGTCTAGCACTAACACTGTTCGGGTCTTTAAAAAATCCAATCTGGGCTGGGTTATGGTGGCTCACAATTGTAGTTCCAGCACTTTTGGAGGTCTAGATAGAAGGATCACTTGAGGCCGGGAGTTTGGGAGTAGCCTGGGAAACACAGCAAGACTCATTTCTACAAAAGATTAAAAAAATTAACTGGGCATTGTGGTGTGCACCTGTAGTCCTAGGTACTTGTGAAGCTGAGGTGGGAGGATCACTCGAGCCCAGAAGTTGGAGGCTGCAGTAAGCCATGATTGCGCCACTGCACTCCAGCCTGGGTGATGGCACAAGACCCCAACCCTAAAAAAAACTAAACAGTCCGATGAAGAGTCTTTTGATATTCTTACTTCTTTTACTCTTCAGCTTTGGTATCTCCCCCAGCACTGCTCTTATGTTCTAGTGGTGTCAGACACAAATACACACACCCACTTTTCACCAATGCCTTTACTTCTTGGGTGGCAGAACCTCTTATTATACTTGATTGATGTTCCAGGAGATTGAAAAACCAGGGAAATGCAGTTCTTGCCTATTTTCAAACTTTCAAAATGGTGGACCTGGCTGTTACTCCTTAACTATTTAGAAAGGTGACTTTCTCTTTGGAGGTTCCCAAACCCTGTATTAAACCTCACCACTGCTAAGAACTTAAATGTTTGCTCACTAAGAATAACATTTTAGGGAGAAAGACATCATATGAATTCCAGATACCAAATACTTGGATAATCTTAGAAAT
The DNA here is from genome assembly GCF_024542745.1 of Macaca thibetana thibetana. Taxonomy (NCBI): domain Eukaryota; kingdom Metazoa; phylum Chordata; class Mammalia; order Primates; family Cercopithecidae; genus Macaca; species Macaca thibetana. Next base: position 61,039,024 of record NC_065592.1, on the reverse strand, counting down.
CCCTATCTGAGCTAACGTTTTTGACCAACATTTATTACAGAATCTTCCAAAGAGGGTCTAAAATCATAGCGGCAACTTTAAACAACAATGACAACAATCTGTAATAAACCTTCTGATTTTCATAATGATCTTCCCTTCTTCCTCCCTTCCAACAATCTGCAACAAAACTATTGGTTTCTATAATGACCCTCCCTCCCTTCCTTCCAACAATCTGTAACAAAACTGTTGGTTTTTATAATGACCCTTCCTTCCTTTCGATGGGGTCTCCTCTGTCGCCTAGGCTGGAGTGTACCGGGGTGATCACAGCACACTGTAGCCTCTGCCTCCTGGGCTCAAGTGATCCTCTGACCTCAGACTCCAAAGTAGCTAGAACCACAGGTGCATGCCACCGTGTCCTGCTAATTTTTTGTATTTTTGGTAGAGATAGGGTTTTGTGATGTTGCCCAGGCTAGTCTTGAACACCTGAGCTCAAGTGATCGACCTGCCTTGGCCTCCCAAAACTGGGATTGATTACAGGTGTGAGCCACCATGCCTGGCCATGACATGTTTTTTAAAATCAACCTCAGAGATCTAAATTTAAGAGTAGGAAGATATTTTTGAGCATTTCTTTTTTTAAAAAGAGAAATTAAAAACCACAGTCACTTGCATCCTGTTTCCCCTACTCATTCTTCACTTTGTGACATAAAACTCAAACATTTTTATCAGCATTATGAGGCTTTATAAAAGCAGATCTTAAAAACTCCACTGAGTTTAGGTAAAGATAACAGTATGGAGAAATAAGTCAGAGCTGAATTCCCGAGAAAGGAAGAGCTTAATATGGCAAGGTAATATTTGAATTGTAAAGTGAGAATAAAAGCACTTGCATTTTACACGTTCTCTATCTCTAACCATGTGTTATCTATCTACCTATCTCTGTATCTGTCAATCAGTCAATCACATTCCTAGGAATGTGATTTTCTTATATAAATCTGTTTGCCCACAGGTGCATCTGGGAAGCTCTTAGCCAAAGCAGGGACAATTCTGATTTCCCTAAGGACAGAGGGAAATCTTAGAAGTGAAATGAAATAAAAACTGAAACACATAAAAAAAGCTGTCTCATGCTAAGTGAAAATATAGGACACAGTTATTAAAAGTTGAAGTTTTAGATTTTAGAACTATGGAATTTGCAAGTCTCTCCCCCTTCTACCCTCGTTTGTGAGCATATTTAAAGGGTTTTGATGTGTCACAGCAGCAGGGATTATGATGCAGCAGGCAGGCAGTTTTGCAGTGTATGTGGGCCAAGTGCAAATCACCCATCTAGATTGGCAAAATTGAAATGTTAGAAAATGCTGGGTTCTGGGTGGGAGAGCATATTGCTTTGAATTGTCTTTCAAACATGGCTAAATTCTCAACGTCAAAAATTTGAGAAGGTTGATAAATTCTCAGTGGCATCCCAGATCAGATTTCTCAGTGTTGGAATCAACAACATTGGATCAGCAGTTACTGGGAAAAGATAATTATCACTCAGCCATTTAAAAAGTCATACTATTTCTTGGTTCCACAGAATATACAAATGAAGCAAAAACTTCATTCCTCTGTGAGACAGTATTTTTAAAATGCTCTCCATTGCCACGATAAAGACTGTATGGCAGCACCCTCTCGGAGATGAGGTCACAATGTGAAATTAGTTCACTTGTAAATAGGGTTTTTAAAACGCAGGTTAATTACACAGGGCGGGCTAAACTCTCAGGAGAATAACAGCAATGAGTATGGTGCATGGCGCTCATAATTTCCATTAATAAAGTCAGGACGCACACCCCACTTTTCATGGAGCTTGCTAAAAATACAACTCAAAAGGAAATAAAACTAACAAAATGAAAAGGCATTGAATCATGTCCATGAAACTGTGCTTCAGGTGGCCTGATCATCCTGCATTCACATTTTCCTTCTGACTCTGGAGGCCCAGCCCTAATTCATCCCATCACCCAGACTTTCCAGCCTGGAAACCTCAGCAGCATCTGCAGCTTCCTTTTCTTCACTTTCCATGACCAAGTCAATACCAAATCTTCCCAATTCTGGCTCAGAAATGGTTCTCAAATCCAGCCATTGCCATTCATACTGCAGCTCATACATGGTCTACCAATAGATGCCTTGCCACTAGCGCTACTCAATAGCCATTAAAAAAATCTTAGTACTGCTAATAGTAGCACACACCTATGCAGTACTTACAATGTGCCAAGAACTGTTCTAAGAGCATTTATCCTCACAACGGTGCTATGAGACAGACGCCATTATTATCCCTGTTTCACAGAAAGGGAAAATGGATAACAGGTTAAGTCACTTGTTCAGGGTTACACAGCTGGTAAGCAGCAGAGCTAGGATTTGAATTCAGGTGGTCCATCCTCAGTCTGTGTTATAGTGACCAAAGTACACTGCTCCTGTATTCCTTTAACCCATTATTATTTTTAGTAGTGTTGCATTTTTTTGGAAAAGGTAATACAATTGCCTGGTTCAACATTCAAAAGTTATAAAATGGTGCATTTTAAAAAGCTTCCTTTCCATCCCAGTTTCCTACTGCCCAGGGCCCTGTTCTGGAAGCAAGTAGCATGACTAGTTACTTGACAGCATTCCAAGCAAATGCTTATATGCTATTTCCCTTCCCCCTTTTTTTCAGTGTACAAATATAATATACTGGATACAATTTGGCATATTGCCTTTTTCACTAAACAACATGTATGGGAGGTCATTCCATAGCAGTACATGAAGAGCTTCTCATTCCTTTTTTTTTCTGTTTTTTAAGACAGATGGTTGAAACTAAGGATGGGCAAACTTTTTCTGTAAAGGGCCAGATAGTAAATATTTTAGGCTTTGAGGTCCATATGGTCTCTGTCACAGATGCTGCTATTGCTTCCTTTTTTAAAAAAAAAGCTTTAGAAATGTAAAACCCATTCTTGTCTCATGGGTCATACAGAAACAGGCTGCAGGTCAGATTTGGCCCGTGGACCACAGTGTGCCAATCCCAGAACTAACAGGTTCTTACCTCGCCTCCCTTTGTCTAGTATTTTTCTATTCTGATCCCTCTTGACCATTCTAAGATAATTGTCTTTCTATAAAACAAATCTGATGCTGCCACTGCTCCCTCTAAATCTTCTGTACTTCCCCACTCCCGAGAGGGTGAAGTCCAGACTGGTTGGCAGTGCACACAATGTCCTTCATGATCCACATACTTCTCTTCTCCTCCACATCTATCACACCAATACATGTCATCATCAGCTCTTTCCCTCAACGCCTGCAACAACCTCTTTGCTCCACTATTGCTATAAACCCTCCTTCCCCCAAATCCAACCTCTAAGACACCATGGCGCCAGGGATCTTTTACAAGTGCAAATCACATCTGCTAACTTCCAATGGCTTCTTGCTGCCCTAGACAGAAGTCAACTTCCCTATCATGATCTACAAGGCCTATCAGCTCTGCTAGGCCCTCCTCTCTGACTTTGTCGCTACCATGCTTCCTCCTTCCACTCTCTCTCCAGCCATACTGATTTTTCTGTTTCTGAAACAAGCTAAGTTTGTTTCTGCCTTTGTGGGTGCTGTTCCCTTGGCTGGCTCCTTCTTGAACTTCAGTCTCAGTTCTCAAATGCCATTTCCTTGGAGGCCTTCCCTCATCTCCCAACCCACAGGAGGCTCTCCACTTTCCTTTCATCCTATCACGCTGCTTTGTTTTGTTCATGGCCTTTGTGGACATGTATAATCACATTGGGTTGTGTTTATATTCTCTGCTTTGCTAGAACATGTGGGCATCTCCAGTGCCCAGTACATTGTCTGACACATATTAGATAAATAATCAAAATTTTCTGATTAGATAAACAATGGAAGAAATTCAAGCCAACTTACCTTTTCTAGTAGATATCTCCTTACTCCTCACCTTGTATTTTAGGCTCCAGTTCTATCATCTTTCTCTCTAATCACTAAACACGACTTTCCCTTTTAAGGCTTTACACCTTTGCACGTGTTGTCACTTTGGTTATTTCTTTCTTCTTTGAGGGACAAACTCCTACTCACCCATCAACACCCAGCTTGAATGTTGCCTCTTCTATGGAGTTTTTATATCTCCCCTAGTTAGGACCAACTTCTTCCTCTGGCAGGCTCTCAGAGCACTTTGTATAGACCTCTAAGATCACACCAGGTCATATATACCACAAACATTCACTGATTATTATGCCCTGAATGCTCCCCAAATATTATATACATAAAACCTTTTCACTTTACGTACAATGAGCTCCTTCAGGGAAAGGATACATTGAATGGTATTTTAATGATAAATATGAATACATAATATGAATATCTAGCATCTAACTCTGTAATAAGGGCTTTATGTACTTTATTTCATTTAACCCTTATGATAGCTGCAATGAGGCAAGTACTGTTACTGTCTGTACTTCACAGATGAGGCGACTAAATTAAAGCTCAGGGAAGCTAGATAACTTGACCCTGGTGGATCTAGAATTCACTACTAGGCTGTCCTACAGGGCCATGGTGACCTGCAGGCCCAGGTCCTGATTGCGCTTGAGGTCCAGGTCACTTGACTGCAATTGAAGACCTGATTGCTCTTGAACTCTGAGCCTAGCAGGGTGGTGCACAAATCTGTCCCGTTCTCCTTTGTGGAGACCTAGGGGCACAGCTCTGCTCAGAGAGGGGTCATCTAGGACTCTTTTGCTCCCCTGCAGCAAGGTCCTCCCTTGCAGGGGCACAGATGTCCCTCTGTCAGCCAGATGGAGAGGCATGGGGATGAGGCTGCCCTCTGCACACCTGTGATTGTGCCATCCCCAAGGGCAGCCAGATGTCCTTGGGGCCTGCCTCCTGCTGTCACACGCTGCTTATCCATGTGGACATAAACTGCTCTGCCAGCTCACTCTTGAGCTAATGCAAAGGAACCACAGGGCTCTGGGCAGGAAGGTAAGGAGCGTTGAAGGCAGAGGAGACAAGGGCAGAAGGAGCAGCAGGCTCTTTATTCTTTCTGTTAAATTAAGGAACTTTCCTTAGGAAAGAAATACATAATTTCTATCAGAATAAGGGTAACAGGCAACAATTAGCATTTTTTTTTTCTTAAGTAGTGGCTGCTGGGTTATATTGACTGTAGTCTGGTTTCTATTCGCAGGCACTGTATCACTTTTCAGCTCATTGGGGGAAATTCTGTCTAGAGAGTGCTTTCAGATTTTAGGGTAGTGCTACTCCAAGTATGGTCCTTGGACCAGCAGCATCAGCATCACTGGGGAGCTCATTAGAACTGCAGACTCTAGGCCTCATGGCAGACCTGACAAATTCAGAACCTGAATTTTAATATGACCTCCCCAGAGAATTTGTAAGTACATTAAAATTTGAGAAACACTGAGCTAGGTAAAATGCAAGTTTTAAAATGCTTAATTAACATGCAAGTTTGGGGCTCCAGGTCTTAGAAATTCTGATTCACCTGATCAGGATTAGATCCAGAAATCTAACAAGCACCAAAGGTGGTTCTGCCTATGTTTTGAGCAACTGTGTTCTAGAGGGAGTGGTGGAAATGGTACAGTTGGACAGTCCTGAGATGAAATCTCAGCTCTACCATCTACAAACTAGGTAATCCCAATTAACTATTTCATTGCACTGAGCTTCAGTTTCCTCAACTATAAAATGGAACTACTAGCCGGGTGCAGTGGCTCACACCTATAATCCCAGCACTTTGGGAGGCCAAGGCAAGTGGATCACCTGAGGTTAGAAGTTCAAGACCAGCCTGGTCAACATGGTGAAGCTCCAACTCTACTAAAAATGCATCACAAAAAACAAACAAACAAACAAAAACCAGTTAGCCAGGTGTGGTGGTGCGAGCTACCCCGGAGGCTGAGGGAGGAAAATTCCTTGAACCCAGGAGACAGAGGTTGCAGTGAGCTGAGATTGCGCCACTGCACTCCATGCTGGGTAACAGAGAGTCCGTCTCAAAAAAAAAAAAAAAAAAAAAAAAAAAAAAATGGAGCTACTCATGCCTACACCTTCAGCTGTGAGGTTAAAGGTGATAACATATGTTGATATGGTTTGGCTCTGTGTCCCCACCCAAATCTCATCTCAAATTGTAATCCCCATGTGTTGGGGGGAGAAGCCTGGTGGGAGGTGACTGAATCAGGCGGCAGATTTCCCCCTTGCTATTCTCATGATAGTGAATGGGTTCTCATGAGATCTGGTTGTTTGAAAGCGTATGGCACATCTCCATTCACTCTCTCCTGCTCTGCCGTGGTAAGACATGCTTGCTTCCCCTTCGCCTTCTGCCATGATTGTAAGTTTCCTGAGGCCTCTCAGTCATGCTTCCTGTTAAGCCTGTGGAACTATAAGTCAATTAAACCTCTTTTCTTCATAAGTTCTCTATAGCAGTGTGAAAATAGACTAATACATATGTAAAATGCCTAGTACCAAAGCTGTGGCAAATAGTAGGTATTTGATAAATGTTAGGTTTTACAACTACTAGACTGAACAGTTCAAGTGGTTGTGCCATTGAATAATGGGTTGGGCCAGAGAGTGTTAATTTCAACCACAGGGACAGAGAAAGCCAAAGGGAGCTCACTGAGGTCTGATGGCTGTGGTTTCTCTATTACTTAACACTGACCTTAAAGACACAGAGAAAGGATTAGACTGCAGCAGGTATCAAGCTTTATCATACATTAAAAATCACCTTGGATGCTAATTAAAAATGCTAATTCCTATGTGCTGCTTCCCAGTGATCCTGTTTCATCACACCTAGCATATGGCCCAGGGATCTGCATTTCATCCTCAGGAGATGCTGACGCATGAGTCTTCCAACCTCACCTGGAGAAACAGTGGCTTAAAGAATATTCATATTCATTCAATAAATGTAGAGGTTGCTGCTTATGGGACCCTGGGGTGGCACTGGGAAATACACACAAGGATAAATAAGGCCCTACCTGATTCCTGCACAGCTGAGGGCTGGGGCTTCCAAGGAGAATACAGTATCTGTGCTGCCACACTAGGACAACAGCCCAGAAGAGCAATGGAGAAAAGCCATACCTGGGCTTCTGCACCTTCAATGTTGTGGGAGAGATTTCCATTTTGTACAGGTTCTGAAGCATCACTGGATGGTGTCATTTCAACATCTGTGCTGTTGCTGGTTGGAAGCTCAATTTTTTCTGTGATATAATTTAAACACACACATACACACACACGGAGAGAGAGAGAGAGAGAGAAAGCAAGCAAATGGAATCAATGGGGGTAAAGAGTAATATTGAAAAGAGCTTCTTAAAATGTTGGGCTAAAGCAGAGGATAGTGGTGTCCCAGGGGCGATAAGTCCTAGGGCTGATATTGAGACAAGTGGGAAAGGATTTTTACCGTTCTTCCCCATGTCTTTCAGCATACGGCCTGCCCCCTTAATAGCACCCTGGCTTCCCGCTGTGGCATGACATTTTACCTTGAGGGCCGTATCAGCTCCCATGGTATGCCTTTCTTGAGCCTAGGCAAATTTACCAACTAGCTATTCAGGAAACATGAACATAGACATTTTAAAATGAAAGCCACACCCAATCTACATACTATTGTTTACACCTGGGACTGTACCCTTCAGATATTTTCTTACAGTAATATCTTTTCTTTCATACTGTACTCTGGAAAGGATATTAGCTAGGGCTTCAGGGTCCTAGACTTTACTCTGCTTTGATCAGGCTGCCACCTTAGGCTAGTCCCCTTCTTCCTCTGGGACTTGGGAACCTTATCTGTGAAATAAGGGGGTTCGACAGGTTGACCGCCAAGGGACATTATGTTCAGCTGTAATTCAGGCTCTGTGAGTGGAAACTCTTCCAGTGCCTAGGTGGCCATGGGCAGGGCAGCCTGGTGAATGCTACTTAGCACACTCCACACCTGAGCATCCTATTGCAGGCAAGGCAAGGGGGAGATGGACAAGTAATAGAGGCCAAAGGCTGTGCCATTCCTGAATCAGAGAAAACATTTAGCTAGAGTAAAGCCAGAAGGTCAGCAAGTGCAGATTTGACACTTGAGAAGTGACTCTAGGGTAGTGGTTAAGCACTGGGAGTCTGTAACACTGGGAATCAGATCTGGCTTCAAATTCTGGATCTACAACTTGTGCTGTTTCACCCTTTGCAAGTGACTCAACCTCTCTGAAGTTCAGTTTCTTCATCTGTAAAATTGGGGTGATGGTAACAATACTACTACTGCTATTATTGTTGCTACTACTACCACTAACAAAAACAATATGATCAAAGAGTATTTCTGTAAAGACTAAATAAGAAAATGCATACAAAACACTTAGCATAGTGCCTTGTACAGAGCAACCAAGAAGCATAAACTATTTGGATCCTTATTATAGTGCCTGCCTTTCACTAGAATAATTTTTTTGTCATGACAAAGAGGAGTACCTCCAGGTGATCAATGTTCCAGTACCACTGAGGTCTGCTGGGACTTCATTGGGAGGGAAATTAAAAGGTTCCTATTGAGAGCACACACTCTGGCTGTTTTGGGTCAAATCATGGATTTTGGGATGGAATGAGGCTGTAGTATGCTGTCAGGATTGCTGGGGGTATCAGAATGCTCATCAGTATCAGATCCGAGCAGTATCACCTGCTCATGAAACATGAGAATATGCTTTTTTTTTTTTCTTCTAGCCGCTTCAGAGGGACTAGACATTTCCATCACTGGTGCTTAAGAAAATAATTTGAGAGTTACATAAAAATTGTTGAGTTTGAAGCAGCCAAATTTTGAAAATCATAGGGAAATATTTATGTTTCTTTATGTATTTAGTTGTGGAATATAGACACACGAATAGATTTAAATATGGAAAACCATAGAAACTCAAATTTACTTTATCTTTCCAAGTTTTTAGTAGTGACAGCGATATGTATGTGATGTTGTGCTATGTGTGGCTATGCCAGTTTATCTTAGTATGCTTGATTCAGTTATTTAAATAAAAAAATATTAAGAACCAGTCGGGCGTGGTGGCTCACGCCTGTAATCCCAGCACTTTGGGAGGCCAAGGTGGGTGGATCACGAGGTCAGGAGATCGAGACCATCCTGGCTAACACGGTGAAACCCTGTCTCTACTAAAAATACAAAAAATTAGCCGGACGTGGTGGCGGGTGGCTGTAATCCCAGCTACTGGGGAGGCTGAGGCAGGGGAATGGCGTGAACCTGGGAGACGGAGCTTGCAGTGAGCCGAGATGGCGCCACTGCACTCCAGTCTGGGAGACACAGCGAGACTCTGTCTCAAAAAAAAAAAAAAAAAAAAATTAAGAACCTTGGGTGAATAAAACTGTTTGGAGAAGTCTATTGGCTGATGTGATACAACCTTAGGATCAGCCTGCAATGGTCAAATTGACCCTAGCAACACAGAATACTGGGTAAAAGGGGAGTTAAGATGTCCAAGAACAGAGATGAACAGATGAGCAGAGACTGCCTGCCAGGCATAATACCTAACCTGTGTGTGCACATCTTAGCTTATAAAGTGCTTTTACACAGCAGGCTGAAGGTTCATAATAAAAGAAAATATGAAAATAAATATTGGACTTACTTTGAAAAGCATTAGACACACACTATTTTCTAGTTACAAAGTCATTCGGAGACCCAAGAACATTTTCTAGTTACAAAGTCATTCAGAGACTCAATAACGTGAGAAGAATCCTTGGAATTAAGTGTCCTACCTCCTTAAAAAAGATTAAATCCAAGTCTAAGGTTGGCCAGTCATTAAGAGGAGGACTGGGACTGAGCCCAGGAATCCAAGCTACCTCTTTCCATAAAAGACAAGTCAACAAGCGAAGCAGAAAAAATAGCTTGTGTAGTTGAATCTAAACATCACAAACAAAGCTCAACCTATGCAGTAGACTTTCATGGTGTGGTTTTACATTTTTATAGTACAAAAGCAAAATACGCTTATTCTGAAAAACTTTATAGAAGCATAAATAAGCAGAAAAAATATATATAACTCATAATCCCAGCTTTAGGAAGTAACTATTGTTAACATTTTAGTTGACTTCTTTCCAGTTTTTCTTTTCATATCTAATTGCATCTTAACTGTTTCTCAGCCAAAAATTTTCCCTGAGGTAGAAGTTAGGATAACAGGAAAGGCAGAAACTCTTCTATGGAGTGTCAGTATTTTGAGAGCAATGCTGTTGAATTTTGTCTGCAGATAATTTTAGTTACTTGGGTAATAGCTTCGTTTATAGCATAGATCCAGATCAGGTTAAATTTAGTTTGAATTTAGAATAAGAGAGCTATATTATAGTTACAGACAGGAGAGAAGGAACATCATGTTCCAAGTTAAAATAAGATGTCTGAATGTCACAATCTGGTCACACAGGAGCTCTGCAAAAGTCAGTGAAAAGAGACCTGGGGGCTGTTATTGCTGAATTCTTAAAAAACGAGCATCATCTAAGGTTGTATCACATCAGCCAATAGACTTCTCCAAACAGAGTTTTATTCACCCAAGGTTCTTAATATTTTTTTTATTTAGCATCATCTCAAAAGGACTCTGTCACTCAGTTCAGGAGTGACCAAGTGTGTGCCATAAGCAACGTCACGGGTGTAAAAATCTGGTTACCAGTCAAGATTTACAGAACGGGGACTCTTACCGTTGATTAAACATTAAATGACATTGTGTATGTGTGTGTGTATGCGTGTGTGTATCCTGTTTATGTGGAATCCCTGAAATACAGGGATTTTCTATTCTTGAATGGGGATGACTAGTTAAGAGTTGGTTTTACTTCACGTTCCCCAGAGAATACGTTTACTCTTCTTGGACTTCTTCTAGAGTTACTGGTGACATACTGTGTCCATGTATACCCTGTACACACTAGGGGAAGAGGGACTCATTTCCTGTTGCGCAGGGAAGGTCTGTGCTGCAGCAGTGTGTGTCTGCACTGAGTCAGGGGTGCCCACACTGGTCCTGCCTCTCTGTTCCCCTCACTTCCCCTAGGAAAGGTATAAGGTGGATATTTCCCTGCACTCACCCACGTGGTTGGCAGCCCCATTCTGCCGCTCGTTCTCATCCACATGACATTTCTTCTTGGCGATCTTGTGGAGAATTGAAGCCTTTTCTCTGAACCTCCCTGAAGCAAAAGAAAGTGGCAGGAAGGAGACACAATGAGAAAGAAGATAAAAAGAGAGTCTCAGGGCCAAGCAGGCATATGGCCTCCTCAGTCACACTGCACTAATAGCATGACCACTCCATTCTGTCCAATCCCAATGCACCAGGACCTTCCCGAAGGGTACTTTCTTGCCTTTGTAGATTTTTCAGCCCAATTCTCTATTTGAGAATCTCTTCTCTCCCTTTCCAGTTGCTCACGAAATTAACAAAAGCACCAAGCAACACTAAAGCTCCCCTATTGCTGAGATCCAAAACAGGTCTAGAGAAACAGAGCTGCTCTGGAGGCATGGCCATTTCTCTGAAATTAAATGCTCATTCCAGACCAGATTTTAACAATGGGCTGGGAAGGAAAGCCAAGCCCAGGGTTGTTTGATTTGACTTCAGTTTTCAAACATGTTGAGTATCCCTAACTGAAAAAGCCAAAATCTGAAATCTGAAACACTTCTGGTCCCAAGCATTTCACATAAGGGATACTCAACCTGTCTTATAACTAACATTGCTGTTTCTAAATGAGTCAGGAACATGCATCACAGCTTTCCAGATTAGCTGAGTCAGCTGTAATTAAGGCATCAAGAAGGCAACTGATTCCATTTGTGGATTTAGGGCAAGGAAGGATCAACTGAGTGCAGCAAGTAATGGTGATGAGATGCTTTGGGAATGGTGCTGGACATGCATATTTATAGCAGCACAATTCACAGTTGCAAAGTGGTGGAACTAAACCAAATGACCATCAATCAATGAATGAATAAAGTATATATACATATATATTCTCTCTATATATTCCATCACATATTTATGATGGAGTACTATGCAGCCATAAAAAGGAATGAATTAACAGCATTTGCAGTGACCTGGATGAGATTGAAGACCATTATTTTAAGTGATGTAACTCAGGAATGGAAAATCAAACATCATATGTTCTCACTGATACGTGGGAGCTAAGCTATGAGGATGCAAAGGCATAAGAATAATACAGTAGACTTTGGGGACTTGGGGGGAAGAGTGGGAGGGGGACGAGGGATAAAAGACTACAAATATGGTGCAGTGTGCATATGGGTGATGGGTACACCAAAATCTCACAAATCACCACTGAAGAACTTACTCATGTAACCAAATACCACCTGTACCCTAATAACTTATGGAAAAATAAAAAAAGGTACTAGAAAAAATGCCATTCTCAAAGTAATCATTTTAAACAGCTGTACCACAAGTGCAATGTTTCATTTCTTATTATTGACATAATAGGTAAATGCATGCAATAAGAAAAAAAAAAAAAAAGCAAGCAAGCAAAAGTGCAGAGATGAGGGAAACAGCACATTCCTTTTTTTAATCCTTTATTTTCTTCCTTGGGAACATTCAAGGTATAAAAACATTCTCATTTTAAACTGATGATTGCCTAGATTCAGATATAATGAGTGTCTCAAAACACCACAATCCTTCCAGTTTTCCCACTGTGTATTTTTTTGTTGGCTGTGTTCCCTAGCAGCATATTAACAGGGGATCTCATTCTACTTTTTTATTTAGAACCAAACCAAACAAAAATGTTTCTCCTGGAGAGCTTCTTTTCCTAGAAGAAAGCATGGCAGATTGGCACCCACTGCCCGCCTACGTGGTTTGGAATCATGGCATGTGGTCATAGTGATGACTTGTGTGACTGGCTGGGAGTGACAGCACCTGTAACCTAGAGTCAGATCAATGGACTCCAATGGTGAAAATGACACAAGCTGTGACCCTTTCTGTTCACGGCTCCATTAGTCACAAGCCTGGTCTCTTTGCCACAACAAAGGCAATCTCTAGGACATAAGTACCTTAATTTAGGCAATGAATGTGCACCGTTGAGTACACTCTCAAAAGAAGTAGGAAAGAAAATATTTCATGGAGAAAAGGCATTTGGTGTGTGGCTTGGGTTTCCTAAGGAGTGAGAAAGAAGGATGAGGTGATGGGCACAACTCCATCCCTGAGGAATGTTGAAGGTCAGCATTAGATTCACCACCATGGAAGGTAGCTTGAATTTGATTGTTTCTGTTTAATTTCCAGAGGAAACTCTGGGAAGAAAAAGGGGAAAGAAAGAAATTCTGGAGACTAGGAAAACAAGGTGGTAAAGAAGAACAAGAAAAGAAAGAAAAAAGAGAGAAAAAGGAATGTCAGGATGGAGGAGGCAGGCAGGGGCTATGATTGCCTGGAAGTTGTCCAGGCTGTGTGGATGCAAGATACTTTCCTGGCTGCCAAACCTAGTCTTATCTGAGGACTAGATAAACAGATAAGAGTGAGCTTCAGTACTCTGCAGTCCTCAGCCTAAAGAGGAGTTACTTTTTGCAGAAGACAACTCCAAAAAGTCCTAAATCATCTGGTTTTCCATCCAGAAGAGGAAAAAAGGAGGTTCTGAAACTTTATTGGAGATGATGCTTCTAATAATAAAACCATCCCATTGTGGTCTCAGGGTCATTTTTTGAACTAAGAACATCCTGCCACTCTAAGAAATATAGATGATCAATATTCACTGTTTAAAAATTATCTGTAAGATAATAATAAAGCAGGAGAGCATTCAGAAGTGGCAACAAATAGGTCTGGGGAAATAAAACCTAAAATAACCCAACTCAAATAATGTCCTAAAGTCATGAATCATGACAGAAAATATTGGATAGAAACCAGCTAAAGACATATCACTTGTGATTAAAAGAATCTTTTTAGCGTTTAGGTGTGTGCCAGAGAGAAATGATAATAAAAGGGACCCGAAAGCATGGAAACGGAGCCATGCCCTCTGCCAGGAAGCATCTTTCACAACAGTATTGGCCTCTGGCACTCATGGGCTGGTTTTCCCCAAATCTCCAACGAAAATCTAGGAGAACATGGTAGGAGATAACCCCAGAATTGGAATTTTATAGGTTCTCAAATGTCTTACAGGCCAGTGAGACTGCGTGATATTCTTTTCCCACTGCAACACCTCAGGTTTTCGCACTACTGAACAGTAAGAGGGATTAGCGTTATTTGTGTCCTCTTGCTGCCTTAGGGGCAGCAGGCCAAAGCAGCAAGCCTGGTTGGGAGCTGTCTTCTCCACAGACCTCTTCAACTTCTTCAATTCAACCTCTCCCCTAGATGATTCTTTGTTGCAACTAATATGACCTGGCAGCCATTCCACATCCTAAGTGCTGACGATGGCTGCTCCATAGGCTAGAAGGATTTTTCCCTTAAAGATTAGTTTCTTGAAAGGCAGCAGTTGAGGGCCCATCTTCAGAAGGTAGCACACATGTGTAATCCTTCAGGGTGGTGGGGCAGAGCCTGACAAACCAGATTCGCTGATTCCAGCCCACTGGATACCCCTGGGATCGTCACAGGGCACCTTTTGAGAAATGCTATGAGGATGAGGCTAACAGGATATATGTGAGCATGAAGGACCTGGGGCAGAAGCCAGCAGAGAACCTGTGATTTTTGAAGTGATCCTCTCTGCCTTGGGGTAGGAAGACATGGCATTTTCAGGACCTGTTCATTCCCAAGTCACAAACTGTGAAGAACAGCAAACAGGGTGTGTGTGTCGGGACAGCACAATTTCATGGCTAAATGGAGGTTAAATGGATGTGATTGACAGGCGGGTAGATCTGAGTTCAAGCCCTAGCTTTCTCACTGTCTCTGCTGGGTGATTTTTGGTGACTTTCTAAATATTTCTGTGCTTTAGTTTTCCCATCTGTTAGGCAGGGATTCTAGTGGTATTGGCTGATCTGTTAAGCAGGGATTCCAGTGGTATTGGTAGAGTTACTGGTGACATATCATGTCCACACATGCCCTGTACTCACTTGCGGAAGAGGGGCTCATTTTCTGTCTGTCATCCAGGGAAGGGCTGAACTGCAGGGGTCTTCTGTGAGAAAATATGTGTAAAGGCTTATCACAATGTGTGGCATTGAAAGAACTCTGTAAGTAAGAGGAAAAAGAGAATCCAACAGAATCTCAGGGGTAAGGGTGATGTGGCCTTGAGTTGCTATAGGAGAATTGTTGCCATCTTCTCTTCTCTCAATCCACACAGGCCGGGATGGAGAATCAGCCACATTCAGACCCAGGAGTTTAAGCATACAGGGCCTTGTTGGACTGGTGTTCAAGTTTCAGTGAATCCCCCAAAACTGATTAGAAAAAGGATCATTTTAGATCTTTCTGCAATTGAGAAGGTCAAGGTGATAGAGCTGGCTTTCTGGACTGTAAAAGTTGATACCTCTGCAATCTTAAAGTGCGAACATGATCAGCTTTCCCCCATCACCCGAAGGGCCAAAATACAGACCAAGGGACTATGTTGCTGCAAAATGGATTTGCTCAAAAGAACCTCACGCCGCACTAGGTTCTTAACCCCTCTCCACCTCAGGTTCAGAATGAGTAAGATGGAGCTAAGAAGAGCATCCAGCTCATACAGTCCTTGGAAGGTCCAATGGGTTAATACCCATTGCATGTTTCAATGGCCTCTGATAAACAGCAAGTGCTTAGGAATTGCTATTCAGAAAGGGTTGCTATTATTATGGAAGTGGCTGACAGGAAATTCTTCTCCTAAATTACTGAAAATAAGATTGATATTTAAAATAGAACTGATGCCTAGCACCCGCAGGTGCAGACCTTGGTGGTAAAGGGATTGCTCAGATATTTTAGGCACAGATTCCAAATTGTCATAAAGGGTGGCATAGAGGAACCAATCTAAGAAATGATTGTGTAACTTTGTGCCTGCCGAAAAAGAATTATGATATTTTTGAGTACTTTTCAAGGTGAGTGAAGGAGTTATTTTTAACATGTTTCAAGGCAACTTTAAAAAATACACTCTCTTGTGGTCTAAACCCTTAAAGTGTTGTATTTTTACATAGCTACAGATATTTGTATAGTTAAAAATCTCAGAAATAGCAAACTGCTCAAATCGTGAGGCACCTACGTCAAAACCTAGTACATCATTTTAATATAGTTTAGCTTGGTCTGAAATTTGAAAGAGAGTACCAGCTGAGTGTCCTCAGAGGAGTGTATGTTGAGGGGGTGGTAGGGAAGTGCGGAAGTAAAAGATCCAAGCATAACAGCCGAATGTGAATTTCGAAAAACAACCAGCAATCAAAATCCTTGACCAGATCATTCTGATGTAAAGCAGAAGCTTCATGCTACATGGAAAAACAACGTTTGGAGGGTCCGTTCACTCAAAGGAAATGGATTTTGTTTCTCTTCTGCTGTTAATTAAAACAGCCCCTTGGAAATTTCCTCCCTCCCATCTTTCCCACCAAGCCTATAATAGGCAGGGTTACAAATGGAACCCTTTGGGGTGGAGATGGGATTAGCTTCCAGCTGCTACAGAACATTCTAAGCATCTGCAACACAGAAACAACGATGGGACAAAAGAGAGAAAAAGATGCAAAGAGAGTGGCTACACACACCTCGGTGAACAGACCATGGCTTAGGAGAAGAAAGGGAAAAATCACACAAGAGGAAAAACTGGAAAACAGCCTTTTAAACTCTATTTTTGTGTTTTTGGTTCTGCCTTTCTTGTCTCTTTCTTTGAAGTTTATGGCTTGGCAGGTAGCTTAAAAAGCAAAAGTGCATCTGAACTTTCCTCCCATTTATTCCTTTCCTTTTTTTTTCTGGAAGCAGAGACTTAAGTTAGGCAGATAGGCCATCATCACTCTTAGAAGACTTGCAACAGAACTGATGTGGCACCGTGAAGTTATCCTGGGCTCCCCTGTTTCTCTCACACCCCACATGCCATCTACCAGCAAATCTGGTGTCTCTATTTTTAAAAGTTTTCAGAATCTGACCACTTCTTCCTTCCACCCCTTTCCCACTCCCTTCTCCGCACGCCCACCCAACCAGCACCAAGTCACACAGGAATAATTCTGCTGGTCTGAGTCTCCCCCTTCTACCCTTCCCTCTCCTTCCTCTGGCCAGTCTCATCCCAGCATCTTTAGTGATCAGTAAAACAGAATGTGGCTCTTACTTCTCTGCAAAATCCTGCAGTGCGTCCCCAGGTCAAAGTGAAAGCCAAAGTCTTACGTATTGTGTCCAGTGAAGCTCACCCTGGCTGCCCTGACCTTGTGCGCTACCCCTCTCCTCTCTCACTGCTCCAGCCATGCTGGTCTCTTTCCTGTTTCTTGAAAGCGCTGTACACCATCTCACCTCTGTGCCATGGCATTGTGTGGCCCCTCTACCTGGAGTATTCTTCCCCCAGAGGTCCACAGAGCTTGTTTGAATGTCACCTCATTAAGGCTTGTCTGAGCAGCCTGTTTAAATCTATAGCTTCTCTCTCCAGCATTTCTTATCCCAAGTTTATTTTCTCTAAAGTAGTTATCACCAACTAATATACTATATTATTATGACTATAGATTATTTGGTGCTTTCCACTGGCAGCAGACGACCTTCAAAAGGGCAAGGCTTTTCACTGGCTTTGTTCATTGGTATATCTCTAGCATCAGACTGTGTTCAACAAATCCTTGTGTTCATGGTTTCTAGGCAAGTAGATGAGGTTATGACTCTGTAATGTGCTTCCTGTCAGCCAATGACCCAGAATAAATGTCTTTAGGACCTCCAAGCCCATGGCCCCAGTGGAACTGAATGTCTACCTATGGGACCCCAGGAACTTTCTAGAGGTAAGTAGGAGAAAAATGGGATGTACCAGGTGTTTGTACTCCAGTGGTGGAAGGCAGGGGAGACACATCAGTTGTCCTTCTCTGCACATCTCCAGGGTCAACAAGGTGCATGTGCAAAGGAGCCCCCTTTCCATAGGACGGGAGGTTAGGTGAACACCATAAAGATCAGAGCAGGGAAAGCTGGGCCTTGGTTCCTCATTTTTTTAATTAGCTGCCCCTCATTCATCAAGGCCTAACTCAACATCTAACCTGAAGGTTTCTCTGCACACACCCCTCTTTTCCAAGTGGAAACCCATCATTCTCATGGCACTTTAACTGTACATGGTACAGTCCTTATTTCCACTTGCTGCCCACGTGCCCGCTTTCCCCAGCAGACAGCAGTCTTCTCTGGGAAAGGGATCTTCTCTCTGCCATCTTTATTATCCCTCGACAAGTGTCCTAGAATCACGCCTGACCCATCACAGGCCTCCACTGTCTTGCAGTGAAGCTCTCACTATGATCAGCTCCTCTGGGAAGTCAAGCTTCCTTTCAAGTTAGTGCAAGTCACAAACTAACACACTGCAAAGAGTAAAAAAACAAAAACAAAAACACCTGTGCTATGTACTGGGCTGTGTCTGGTGAATAAGATACATCTGGCTCATACCCTTGTAGAGTCCATAGCCTGAAGTGAGGAAGAGACTTCGGATTTGTGCTCTGATGGTAGAGGCCTTCTTAGGAGGGTATGGAGGCCCAGAGAATAATAGTGAAAGTTCCTCCACACAAGATGCCACCTAGCAACTAGAGAAAATGAATCCCCTTTTATTCTACTAACTGTCTTACTGGAACAGTTAATTTACCTAATAGAGGCAGGCTTAATTTTTATTCTTAGAAGCAAAATTTTAAAGAAATTTTTATTTTTTAAAAATAATAATTTCATCTTAAACAAAACTACCAAGAATATAGAATTTTATTTATTCCCAAATCTGTTTTTGAAGTACAACCTCTAAATTATTTTTTCTAATTTTTGTGAAGCATGATGCAAACCACTTATTTCAGGGCTACACTGATATTGGTAAAAATTAAATTACCCTTGTAATAAAGTATTTTGTAAAGTGTCTTTAGTAAATATTTTTTAATGAACCACATAATAGAGATGATTAACAACATTTAATTATATTAGATTTACAGACACAATCATAGGAGTAGTTCTGTAATTAATGAGAATATATACATAATTATATCTCAAGTGGTGACTAAACCCATTATACAATGAAATGGGGCAGCTGAATTTCCTTATTAAGACCTTTTTCTCCCCATTTATGTCTGCTTAGCATAAAAAAAGACTTTTTTCCTCATTTTCTCTATACTCATTAATTGGAATTCTTAAAGTAACACCTGTCTTGTCTCTCTTATTTATGTATTCAGTTATTTACATAGTATAAATGTGTGCATATTTCTTTTATTCTATGGGCCCATTATTTATTCAGTTAATTAAATTGTTTCAAACTTGACCACTGGGATATTTTTCAGATTGGCTTCTGTGTTCAGTCAACAAGGTTCATCCTTTTCAAAGCATTTCTTTATTTTCTGGCATTACAAGAGGTTTCAATATCATTTTGTATGTTTCCTGGTTCAGCGCTTGGAAATAATCACTTCTCCAGAAGCACTGACTCCTTTTATTGGAAAATGGTATTTAGAAACCAAGATCTGAGAACTATGTGTGCTTATGGCTACTAAGATGTTGTTGCTCCTAGACTTTCTTAGTGGGCAAAGCTAAGAAAGATACGCATGTGTACTGAATCATGCATTCTATATCTATATTTATCTCTGTAGTTATAGCTGTCTTTATCTATTTATGACTTCTGGGCGTTAATTGTAATAGTAGTAACCAATATATTTTTCTAGCAGCTTTGTGCTCCAGTTCCATTTGAATATTTGCTTCATTTGAAAGCCATCCAGATGCAATGGGTAAATGACAAATCCAGTGCTGTCTTTTCATATGGTTACCCATGTGTGCCCATTCAGGTTTTCTTTAATAATGTTCTATAAGAATGATCTTTGTGCCACCCATAAAGGATGGATCAGCCCAAACGTGAATTTGTTCCACCATCTTTCCTAGCAGGGTCACCTTATCATTAGAAATATGAACGTGCTTTTGTAATTGGTCTCCTAGTTTTCAATTGCATCTCCTGCATCCTCCTGAATTACCCTTCACAAGACTTGGAATTGTCCACTCTTCTTATTTGTCTTATTTCTTATTAAGAGACTTAAGGAATTTTTCTTATTCCTTTTCAAGACTCTGCTTTAGGCATCTCATCCTTTTGGAAGCCTTCCCTGAGTCCCTCTCCCCAGTCATAGCACCTGATACCTATCCTATCATGGCATTTGTCATAGAGCCTCAAAAGTGTTTTACTGACATCCTCCCCAATTAGCCTGTGGGGCTCTCAAGGATAAGGATGCTGTTCTCCATTTGTGCCCTCAACGCTCACTGCCTAGGCTGGTCCTCACAAGTGTTTGTGAATATAGCAACATTAACACAAACAACAAAGAAGATGACATTAGTGGGTGTAGGTGTGAGAAAGTGCTCAGATTTTTTGCTATATGAAATGATATTCTGAGCTTATCTTCCTTTTTAGGGGTACGGAAAGAAGAAGAGCCTAGAAACACATTGCGGGAAACTTGCCAGACTTTCTGCTTGATTAACGCTGTGGGTAAGTTTCCAAAGACTAATAGTGTCTATAATTATGTTTATTTTAATACCCCCTCCTTTTTTTTTTTTTTAAAAAAAAGATAATCTAATTGAGTTCAAATGTAATTGGCATTTTACAAACCAAAAAACTCCCAGCAGGTATCAGACTGCAGAATATGATGTTTCAGGAAAAGGGCCAGCTTACTGATGGTGGCTGATTCTGACAGTGCTTGAGAGCTGATGTTCTTTATCATTTCAGGTCACCTGCTTCATTGTTTTAGGAACTTAATCTTTTGAACATTTTAATCTCATATATACAGACACAAATGGCTTACACAAAGAAATTCTCAGAGGTTTGCCTGATTCTCAGATTTGGAGTTCTGAGCCAGGTAGAGACTGCTAGACACAAGCTTTAAATGTCTCCTTTTGTTCCCATCCCTGTAACTCTGGATGTCTAAGAGATAAACGAATGAAGAATCACTTTACTAAAAAGGCAGGCCTCATATCCTAAGACCTGCCAGCATTTAACCCAACTACCTCCTAATGGGCATAAAAATTCGCTTCAGAGTTATTTTGTCAAAGCCCATATTTTGGGTATGTCTCTCTGCAAGTGGGTTGTGACATTATTCATTTGGGGAGAGTTTTGATCTGATTTACTGTATCTGGAAAATAGTAGGTGCTCAAGAAATATGTGTTGAAAGATTATGATGACCTATATATAAAAAAACAGAATCAAACAAAATAGTTCTTTTGAGGAACCTATATATTACCCAATCATTTATTTTATTGTAAAGTGGAAGATTCTATATTTGGCTAATATGTATTCAGTAGTTGCCCCTATTTTGTGAACTTATAGCATGTATTGTCCCCTAGGTTTCATGTCTATGAATTTTCACTTAATCTGAGTTCTTAGTTTCTATTTTTATTTTAGTCCTCAACTTTACATTGTAATCTGGTACCTGTAAATCTCATTTGAAACTTGGGTTAGCAGCAGAAGCGCTGGCACATGCTGAGAGTCCTTAACTAAAGGCTTAGAGGCCCATGACTAAAATGAGATGATTTGGTTCACTTCAGATCTAATCAAAAGAGAAACTTACCATACCTAATTGAACATGCCAGCCTCCAAGTATAACAAATCCCCATCTTTTTTTTTTTTTTTTTTAAAAGAGCTTCATGAGTTGGGTGGGATCATATTAATTTATAATAACAGTATTCAAGTTTGACTGATGAAGACAACTTAAATCTTCATCTCTAGAGATGTCAGTAACACACAAAAAGAAGCATCCACAATTTGCCTTCTGCTGCCATTTAACACCTTCTACATATGCAATGTGGCAAAATCTGCCTTTCTTTGCCAAGTCCAATCCTTCTGCTTTTACTGCTGACAGTTTAGATCATGAAAATAAGATGCAATGAAGTTTGAAAAGCTGGATGTATTCTAAGTAGAAGAATTCCTTGGTCCTGGTTTTCAGGAAGACTGTGGCTTTATCCACATAGCTGGTTTGGTCTTTCTAACAGACCTGATGCTGGTTGCTAGCTGGTTAGTCTGGTTATGCACACAGACTAGCCTGCTGTCTTCCTAAGATCCAGCCCCAGGGAGATGTTTATAAGAATACATCTCTGAAGCAGTAATGTGGCTAGTACTGGTACAATACAGTTTTTTTTTTTCTGATAAGGCCCAGCCTTACAGAGACATCTATTCAAGTGCCCAGAAAAATCCTCTGGTTATGAAAGTTTGAACTGCATGAGTTAAGCCATAAACTTGGGATGAATGAAAGATAGCACGATATCGGAAATGGTGTCTGTGCACAGTAGGGGCTCCCTGCTTTGGTAATTGCAAGGTAGAAAGTCAACTTGCAGCTTGCTCCTCAGACTTTTTATAGGGATAGCAATGATCTTGAGGTATGAAGGGCACGCACTGCAGTGGAAATTGGATATTCTGTGTAGGAAATCGGCCTTGTCATTTAATTTAGAAAGGTCAAATACTTCTACCATAACTGCACCCTGTATTTAACCCAACTTTGGCAAAAACTCAGGTTTCTAAAACAAGTAAATTAGAAGGTAGTTGTATTACAAAGGCTTATGTGCTTTGTAATGAAGTCAATTTGAGTCTCTCTTCAAAGGACTTATTTAAATTTGCTGTTTGAGGCCCCGCGTGGTGGCTCACGCCTGTAATCCTAGCACATTGGGAGGCTGGGGCAGGCAGATCACTTGAGGTCAGGGATTCAAGACCAGCCTGGTCAACACGGTGAAACCCCGTCTCTACTAAAAATACAAAAGTTAGCCGATCATGGTGGTGCCTGCCTGTAATCCCAGCTACCTGGGAGGCTGAGGCAGGAGAATTGCTGCAACATGGGAGGCGGAGGTGGCAGTAAGCCGAGATCGCATTACTGCACTCCAGCCTGGGCAACAGAGTGAGACTCTGTCTAAAAAAAAAAAAAAAAAAAAAAAATTTGCTCTCTGAGGCTCTCTCATTCATTATTAGTGTGAGCATAAACTGGTGCAATTCTTTTGGAGGGCAATTTGACAAATATCTTTCAAATTTTGAAATGTATATACTCTTTGATCTGGCATTTCTATCTTCAGAAATTTATTTTATATGTATATGTCTTCTACTCAGTAGAATTTGCTCAATGGCCAAAGAGGATACTCATGTAGCATTGTTGTAAAAACTAAATAAATCAACAGGAAATGAAAATATCCTAAATGTTCATCAACAGCATACTGATTGAACCAACCATGGAACAGCCATGCAGTGAAATACTAAGTAGTTGTTAAAATGAATGAAGAAAGTCTAAATGTGCTGATGTGGAAAGATCTCCAAGATACAATTAATAACAAAAGCCAGGTTAGAAAAGAAACTGATAAAAATGGTCATCTCTAGGGAATGAACGGAATCTGGGGTAGGAAGGAGACTCACTCTTACTGTCTTTCTTTATGTAGTGTTTGTTTTTTTTTCAACTTATGTGTGCATGTAATGGTTTATAACAAAAAATAGTTAAAATTAATCCATGATTTAAGATTTCTACTGTGGTAAACGTTTGGATTTGTAACTAAAAGAGAATATTTTTCATCATTTTAAAGGTCTATTTCACTTATGTAATAAGTGTCACTTATCACTTATGTAATAGCACATTAGGAACTATCGAATGTACTATTTGCTATATTTAACCATATTAATAAAGACTTTGGATATGAACTAGATCAAATAATATACAAGCCTTTTATTTCAGATGCTGTGACCCAGGAACCTATCTACCACAGTCTTGGTGGCAGCTTACTCAAAATGCAAGATCAAGTTTTCGTAGGGTTTAAGTACACTGAGGATCAATGTCTATCATTACACTTGATAGAGACAGAATCTTGAGCATGGCAAAAGAAGGGGCATCAAAGTATCCAGTATCTGAACACTTTTTGGGTGGAGGCTTCCCTGGCTTCTCTAGACAAAGGGACTCACTCTCTTCCGAGGCAGGCCATTCCATCTTTGGTTACGCCTATAGGAGAGGTCTTCCTATGCTGGGCTGAACTCCCTTTCTCCAAATTGAGGAAGGCTGATGTGCTTTCCCAATCAGCTAGACTTAAGAGGGTCCCCAAAGCTCCCTTCTCCTGGAAAGACAGACCCTACTTTACCATGGCAAACTGCCCATGGGACCGATTTCAAGAAAGAGGCTGTAGTAACAACTTCTAAAACATTTTCAAGTTGTTTCCTAACTACATGCTGCATCCTCGTTCACTTTAGCAGAGCTTCCAGGTGATTTATCGACATCCAGACCCTCATATCCAGACAGCCCTGACTGTCCCTGACCTGACTCAATCTCCCACTCTTGCCACCAGTAAATCTCCTAGATCCTTCACCGTTTTTTTCTGAAAATTCTCTTTGTCTTCTTGTTCCTACTGAAACTTGACTATTTCCTGAAGGCCCCTTTTCTCCTGTAGCCCCTGAAAAGTGGCAGCTGCCTGCTCCTCCAAACACCCTGCTCTCCCTCCTGCCCTTTCTTATTACTTCTAGCCCACTTTTCCTCCCTCCTTGGGAGCACAAACCAATAACCCCTTCTACCCAAGCTGACTTCTTGGTTTCCCTCCATTCATTCCTGAAGATTGTAGAACCTAGCTCATTATTTTCCTCTCTGTCCTTACTTCTGTCCCCCCACAACCCCATCTGTGATGACTTTTTTTAGGTGAGCCCTGCAACACCTGGCTCCTTATCTTAGTGCCTTCACCTACTCACTCCCAGCTCCCTTCGTCCTCATTCACTCACTCCTGTGGCAAGCCTACACCTCATCACTAGCAATAACTGCACCACTTCCAAAATCCTGATTTGATATTAAGTCAAAAAAACCCCGGTTTGAAGCATCCCACTTTCTGTCCATCACTCTTTTTTCTCTTTCTACTACAATGGTTCTTTGATCTTACTGGTCAATTCATTGATGCTCTCACCTTTTCACTGCCCTCTTTTAACATGATCTTCACTCAGCTCCAGAGACACCATTCTATCCTGGTTTTCTTCCCACCTCAGTGTCCCTTGCTGGGCCTCCCCTTTCTTCCCAGACTCTAGACTTTGGAGTTCCCAGGGCTCAATTCTTGGCCTTCTCTTATCAATTAGCTAGGTATTATAGTCCAGTTCTGTAGCTTTAAATAACACGTACATTTTATGACTCCCATATTTACATCTACAGCTCTGCCTGACCTCTATCTCATGCTCCATACTCCTACACCCACCACTTTCTCAACATCTCCATTTAGATGTCTCATAGACAACTTAAATTTAACATGAGCACTCAAGCTCCCTCCTATAGCTTGCTCTATTCTCAGTCTTCTCCACCAACACACAGTTACATGAAAGTGAGATTTCCCTGTTGAGGAGAGGCTGCAAGTTGCCTATCCAATATCTATTCCATTTTCATTTCCTTATGACATAATGCCTAAATTATTGGAGACAGCAATTCACCCAGTTTAACAAACTACATTTCCAAATTGCCTTGAAACTAGGTAGTCATATGACTGAGTTTTGAGCAAATTTTACTGAGAGGGTCTTCAGGGAAAGTGCCTTAAAAAGAAGACAAAATACCTAGAGAAAATCACTTTGACCTTTCCTCCTTCCAGGAATACAGATGTGATGGCTGGACCTCCAGAGCCGCTATCTTGGACCATGAGGTGCCCTTGAGGTTACAAATCATACACTAGCGTGGTGGAGCGGAAGGATGGAAGGAGCCTGGGTCTTGAATCATTGTGAAGCTGCTAGAGCTGCCATGTATTGTCTGCTACTGGAATTCTTACACTTGAGAGAAAAATAAACTTTCATCTTATTTAAGTCACTGTTAATTTGGATTTTCTGCTACATATAGCTAAAGCTATTTTGCCTGATATATCAGTGTGTATGACACAGTCTCATCCATTCATGCAAGGATTAAAATGTCCTATGAAGGTCACAGATAACAAGAAGGACTTATTTTAAAATAACATTATTTAGTGGATATATCCTGGGCAATGAAAAACATTGCTGAATGGTATTCCAAAACTTAATTTTTCTTTGAAAAGAATTAGACTATTTCAGTGCAACTAAGAACATCAAATGATTGGCTGGATGATGTGACCTTAAGACACTTTTGTTTCTTTGAAATAATGGGGGTTTTCAAAACAGCCACATGCCTAATTTAGGACCCCATGATTCACATAAGACATTATTAGTTTTTCAGCTTGGTAAAGGGGCAGCTGGTTGCCATGAAACAGTAGGCTTAATTTAATTACGGAAAAGGTTGTTATAATTTTTTCCCTTGATATCACAACTTTTCTACCGTTTTCTCCCTTATACAAATGAACAAGGATTGACTTTTTAAATAGTGGTGAAATTATTTTTCTGGAAATGTCTTTGGTTAAATGGCAGACAGTTTAGGACAATACAGTGGAGACAACTTTCCCCACATATTGCTTCATTGCAAGATATTAGTTGGGATATCTGTCTACCTACGTACCTACCTACCCACCCACCTACCTACCTACATGTCTCTGTGAAACATTTACCTTTGTAGAGCAAAACTTACTAATTCTATATACTGTCATTGGTGGAAAGGTCTTTTCTCCTTTTAATCCATCTGTCCCATCACACAAACTTGCCTAATTTTGAACTAGCATTCTATATTATTATTCAGAGTAATTTTAGGAAAAAAGCCAAGTTCAATTTATTGAGAATTTTCCAGAATGAGAATGGTATGAAATTTGGGTATCTGCAGATGAGAAACAAGCTATGCATTATTAACTTTAAAAGCTGGAGATTGCCCTTCCAAAAATATGCAGTATCACTGTATGAGAAGATAAGGTGACTGCTGCCTGTGTAGGGAGAGCTGAAGTTACCAAAAGACATTTTTTGTCCCCAGAAACATCTTGTTACAGAGGCAAAGTCCCTGGGAGGAGTAAAGCTCACTAATTTATCATTCCTAGCAAAATGTCTCTCATTCAGAGGTGCTCAGTTATTACTATGTGAATGTATTAGTACAGGTGGCAGGTAGGACAGGTTGTCATCTTGGGACACATGAACATGGCAGTGGAGACATCGCCTGCCAGGCGCAGTGCTGTGGGCTTTATGAATTCTGCCTGCCCGCATTTCCCAAGGCTAAGAAAGATGCCTTCCACTGGGCTCTTCCAGCACCTAGGGTCTCCTCATCTCATGCCTGTGTCTCCCACAAGGTCATGAGTTCTTTAGGAGAACTGTTTTTAATCTCCTCCGCTCTGCCCCCAATCCAGCACTGGTACATACTGGGTATTGATGAAAGAATACATAAATAAGTGGATAAAATTCGGATTGGTTTGGGGTGGGCAAGGGGGTTGGGTGTGGCCCTGGGAGCTGCTCCAGTGAGGTTCTAGAGTGCCTTAGTGCTGAGGGAGAGAGGGGAGGGGAAAGGGCTCGGAGGACAAGGAGAAAGTTTTCAAACATCATGATTTTGTCTTGCGTGTGAGAGTAAACGTATTATAATACCTTTTCAGGTTTAAAATAACCTTTTCAAGGCAAAGTGCTCATGTAGGGAGAAATGTTTTCTTCAATAGCTCATTGTTGTCCCATCATGATGCCCCCATTCTTAGTCTATGGTCTCCATCAAGGCTTTCTTCCCACTCCCTAGGCTGTAGCCAATTCCATCTGCCCCTGTTCCACTCCCCATCTTGTACAAGCTACAGTGAAGCCCAAAGGGCGGGGCTTTGGCGGGACACAGTGCTGAGATCAGGGTCTGCATCACCACTTACCACCTCTGAGTCCCAGAACAAACTAGTTTGCTTCTCTGAGTCTTAGTTTCCTCATCTAATAAAATAACTCTTTGAGCCTTGTTTTTCTCCTCTTCAATAAAATCTACCTTTTGTGATCATTATGAGGAAAGATGATATGGAATATATATAAGCCCACAGCACTGCCCCCAGCAAGTGGGAGGCACCCAGTGAACGCTGGTGTGTGCCCATCCCTTCACCCCTTTCTTAGCCTAGTAGGTCATCCTCCTTTCCTGATTTACCTCATATTTACTAATTCTTTAGGGCCCAGTTCAAAGATTACCTTCTCCACAAAATCTCCTCCCACACCTAGCCCACCCAACTTCCATGGAAAGCAAACTTTCCTCCCCTGTCGTCTGTCATCTTCTGAACACCTATGGTACTTACCACTTTCTTCCTGGTGTCTCAGTGATTGCGTGTGTTATTTTTTAATCCAAAGTCTTTATTAATACGGTTAAATATAGCAAATAGTATATTAGATAGTTCCTAATGTGCTATTACATAAGTGAAATAGACCTTTAAAATGATGAAAAATATTCCCTTTTAGTTACAAATCCAAACGTTTACCACAGTAGAAATCTTAAATCATGGATTAATTTTAACTATTTTTAAAATCGCCTGCCCCAAAGCACCTAGCAGAATAATTTGTACACAATAGGTGCTTAAAAATAATAAGTTGAATATATGTAGCAAAATTCTCTGTATTTAGAAATCATCTTGGCCGGGCGCGGTGGCTCACGCCTGTAATCCCAGCACTTTGGGAGGCCGAGGCGGGCGGATCACAAGGTCAGGAGATCGAGACCACGGTGAAACCCCGTCTCTACTAAAAATACAAAAAATTAGCCGGGCGCGGTTGTGGGCGCCTGTAGTCCCAGCCACTCGGGAGGCTGAGGCAGGAGAATGGCGTGAACCCGGGAGGCGGAGCTTGCAGTGAGCCGAGATCGCGCCACTGCACTCCAGCCTGGGCGACAGAGCGAGACTCCGTCTCAAAAAAAAAAAAAAAAAGAAAAAAAAAGAAATCATCTTTCTTTTTTGGATACAGGGTGGCATATATAATGCATCTTTCCATTTGGTCCACTTAGGGAAAACAACAACAATAAAAAAAACGACCCAGGCTTCGCTGTAAGTCACTGACCTCACACAACATCCAGAGAATTCCCTGGAAACAGTTATAAATAAGGACTTGTCACATGGGCAATCACAACAAAGCCCTGCTCAAAAGCTAGTCACAATTCTAAAATTGTGCAAATGCTTAAATGGAGGGGGTATTTCTCAAAGGCTAGCTAGGCCACAGTTACTGCCCGAAACATCTTTGTCTTTATTCTACTTCCTTAAATTGTACAACATGAAAGTGACATAAATCACATATGTTATTCTTATGTTCCAGTGGGAGGGGAGAGGTCCTTGAGAGTTTGAAGAGGCCATGCCTGGCTTCTACCAGATCTGAGGTTACTGAGCTGGCTTTGAGACTTTTAGATAGAGTACCAGAATTAGGTTTAAGCCAGACTTGGCTTGTCATTGAGGTAGCTGTCAAAGGATGTGACTTTAGGTGGCTAGATGGAGAGCTGCTATTCCAAAATATTCTTTTTCTAGTACTTGAAAGGGATTGCTATATATTTAGAAGATTTAAAAATCTTTCAGAGGTTCCTGTTCTAGGTGAAGGATTAACTTTAACCAGCATTTCCACAAAGGTTCCACAAGAAGCTCCATATCAGAAAGTCTGGGAAATACTGTCTACTCCATCCCTCTTTACAATTTATTATATGCTGCAGTACACAGCAGCATATTGAAAACTCTTGAGAAGTCACATGATAAAGAGCCCTATTTAACTTAACTCAGAAGCTCTCCCACTTATTTATGGAATCAATCTCGCCTGTTTGATTTTTCTTTTTTTTTTTCCCTTGTTGCAAAATTCCTAGTGACATCATATGAAACAAGAATTTCATATAACACACCTTTAAAATGCTGCCTTTGCAGTTATTATCTATCACTGTAATGGGGATAAATTTTCAACTAAGAATGGGACACAAAGGGATATGTGTGAGGGGATGGGAAAATCAAGAGAAGGATAAAGTATGTTAAGGGTGACCCAGAGAGGGCCCCCAAACACAATTTGACAGTTTTGCTCAGAACCAGTCATGGTTCTCATTTCAGACAGGATTTTGACTGGGGTTTCCTGCTTCCAAAGCCCAGTTGTTATCAAGTGATAGAATCAGATTGGAAATAGAATTTTGCATCTTCATCTTATCTTGAATTGTCTGGCATAGGGAGGAAAGAAAGGGAACACTTGGACAACATTTGCTCAGATGGATGTGAGAATAGGAAGGAAAGGAGAAGGGGATGGCAGGGAAACAGAAGGTACGTAGGAGGTAGGACATTCATGATAGAAGGTAATGGACAGGATGGAGGAAAGAGAGAAAGTAAAAGGCTTGACAGGTCAGGCAGATGCTAACAAACTCCCCTTCCTAAGCCAAGAATAAAATAACAGCTGGGACAGGAGACTTCCTTAAAGGTATAAATAGCTCCTTCTATCCCCTTGGTAGCAGGTACTTATTCCTACACATAGGGTTCTGCCATTGGACCTCTTGCTGCCCATGGGTCTGCATTTCCCTAAGCTGTTGGTAGGGCCCAGTCTGAGATCCTAGTAGTGGCCTGCTGCTTTAGAAATCACAGTGGTTAATTTAAAGCACAGGGCTAGCAATAGAGAAGGGCCTATGTGTTGTGCAAAAGTCAGAGTGGAGAGGGGCTGGGAAGGGGCTTCCTCTTACCCGGGGTTGTCAGATGTTTCACTTCTTGCATGCAAAGCAACTAGGAGATCTCTGGCAAGCTAGGGCAGCTTAGAAATATTAGAAGCTGAAACCAAGATATGCAACACATTTGGGAGTATCTCTTTCATGCTGAAGAATAAAATGAGCTGATTCTTCTACGAGGGTACCTTTCAATTTCTTGTCAGTATCCATGTAAGAGTCATGCAAAAACCTTAAATGTTTTTCATAACTTACAAATATTGTATATTATTAAAAAGTCACAGCATGTATGGGATGAAATAGGGGTTAAGGCAACAGGACAGCTCCCTTTACAAGAATTCAAAATCTTCACATTGCTGTTCCATGGCGAACCTATATCAGAAATGAGATTCTTCCTGGGACAAGGCTATGTTCTGGGATAGTGCCTGGAATTCATTAATAAATACACTTTAAATAAATCTCTACTCAGAGAAAATGGTTGAAATGATATGCCTGTCCTCATGGAGTGGGAACCCTCATGTAGACAATGCCACTGGCTGGAATGGTGGACCCAGCCTCTCAGAGTAGTGCTCTTATCTGATACAATAGGGACTGCAGGGACCTAGGGCATGAGCCTACAGTCCTCTGCATCAGAATCAGGTGTCTAGCTGGTTCTGGGTATAGAAGTTACTTCAGATCTTTCATTCCTTTGCATAAATCAGAAAATCACCAGAACATACATCCCTCTCTGAAATAAAGGACATATTAGAAAATTATTGGATGAATGTTTCTATATGTTTTGTGAGCATGTGGGGGAAAGGTACTGGCACAGTGGGTATTTGTGTTTACATTACTGACACCATTTCTCTGAGTGTGTTACATAATTATAATGGTTTGAATTGCTTGAATGGAACAACATGATTACCCATGGTATTGCACGTCTCCAATTCGAAATAAACACAATGGCAAAAACTAGACAAAAATGCAGAAAGAATAGTAAGTCGCACAATGTCACTGAAGTCATGCAAAGAGGAAAAAAAAAATAATAGAAAATGGGCAAGCAACAGACACCATAAATGAAAAAAAGCCAATGCATACAATTCTAAAATCATTCTTACCTTCTTCAGTCATTGTGTCATAATATTTTAGTTTTCCATATGATCCAAGTTCTACAACATCACAGTAAAAGACACAAAGATAAGGAACGAGCTATAATGCAAGAACTTTGTTTTTACACATTTTTAATTAATCAGATTCAGAGTTATACTGTCAAATTTTGCAATCGTAACTATATGGAGATGTGCAAACATGGGCCATGTGGCAGACAGCTTTCACGGCCCATTTTCAGAAATCACTTTAAATATATTATGCTACTGGGGGTAGAGTGTGCCCTGCATTACAGAATAGGGCACAGTTATCTTAACATCCAATGACACAGAGTACTTGGCAAAGATAACTTCACCCCAGGTCTATGGTAACCCTATAATTTTCATACAGGTGACAATCCAAGAGAAAGGGACTGAACAAGGACAACGTCCAGGCTCAAGGAAGTTTGCAGGCATTGTGATTCCTTGCCACAGAACAGCAGTTCAAGAAGTTCATTTCACAGCTTTTCTCCAACAGAACCATTTCCTAGAGAAAAAGGAAGGCTACCTAGGAAAATCTAACATGAAAAACCACGTTCTAAACTTCCCTTTCTCTTCTTAGATTTTAGACAGACAACACAGAGTGCTCTGGGAGGAAAAAGGAGGCATGTTCCCAGGGAAGACCACCAGCTCAGATAGGTGACAGGGCAGCCACAGCTCCAGGACTAAGGCATTGGCGGCTGCTGTGTAAACAGCAGGAGGCAGGGCAAGGACCAGCAGCTCCTCCTCTGTGTATGGATCATCAGTGGACTCCCCTGTAATGGAGACCCCTGGCAGAATGTGAGCTGTTTTGAGTGAGCTGGTGGGAGTGGCAGCTGCAGTCGAGGGGAGAGAAGGAGTGGGGATACACCATTTCTGTTTTCTTACTTCAGTTTTAAAATAGCAACTTTTATCCTTGTTTGTCTGAAAATTCTAGATTGTTTTAAGCAGTTTTGTGAGCAGGTTAAAAATATAATTTCTGGTCATAACATCACTCTCCCAATAAACTTCAAGACATTAATTAGACTCAAGAGATATTCCTGTGATTCTGCAGAATGCTCCCATGGCCCATTAACTGGGCCAGCTGCTGGGAATCCTCATATGAATCAACTTAAAATTGATGGGTTTTGTGTGCAAGATGAAGGATCTAGCTTAAAATGCAAAAATAAATATTCCTGTATTTCATATTTATATGATACATCATTTGCATATTTTTTCATGTGCCTAGGTTTCTATCTAAAATTGTTTTAATACACCAGTACAAAATTATATCTTGGGGAGAAAAATCACATGTTTATGTTTCTACGAAGAGCTGCCTATTCTGGTTTTTCTTGGATACATTACAAAAGATGCAGGTGCTTCAAAAAGAAACTGAATTTTGTGTAAATAAAAAGAAATTTTTTTTCATGGCTTCTGGGGATTTCCATCAGTGAAAAAAATATGTGTGTATATATGTGTGTGTATATATATGTGTGTGTATATATATATATATTTTGGTATTTTAAGAACAGTATTATATATTTGACATTGCACAAGTTTGGAATTCTTAAATGACCTAAATACTTTCATAAATATAAAACACATAAATATAAAACATATGTTCATAGTGGCTTCACATATATGTGTTTGCATGTGTGAGTAATCTTGGAGGAGATTAACAAATCGTATCAGCCAACAACAGCCACAATTGTTTTGTGACCTCTCTTCCTTCCCTGAGGTAAGCAGTGGAATAAGCAGCTGGCATTCTCTGCCATTTGCTCAGCAAACAGAATGTGGGTGGCTCTGTGGTTGCAAAGTTGGATGTAAACTATATTCTACACAGTGACAATACATCATTGCATCTTTATGGATCTGTTTTTGTGGACGCAAACCTCTGTATGCACACACTTATTTTCACGTATCAATCCCAACTGTCAAACATCTACTTGTGGCAGATGACATCATTCCTCACCTCTTCTCTTGCAGAATCAGGTACAAATAAATACATTCATATTGTTTAATTATCATTTTATTTGTACACAGTTGAATCGGAACTGTTCATATCGGACAAAGCTCACACATTCTCGACAACGTGGCAATGTCTAGATCGCTTCTTAGCTGCTTCCTTGGATGATGAACGAGACTGAAGGACAAGAACTAGGCAGAACATAACAAAAATGAGGCTAATGATGGTGGAAGAGAAGGAAGAAGAGTAGTGAAAAGCTGAATAACAGCAAGTGATGTGGCAACTCAAGGCACAGTGAGGAAGCAGCAGAAGGGAATGGTATCTGCCCAAACAAAGAGAACCATGTTTACAGTTTACTGAGGAAGAGTCAGAAAAGAATGGAGATGGAAACCAGCCTGCTAAAATATGGTCTTTAGCACTAACAGCAACAGGATGGTGAGATGGTGAACTCAGCAGCAGCATCCTAAGGAGGATAGGGCAGCATCTCCAGGAGCCACAGGCCCTCCTACCTGACGCAGGGACTCAGGAGGTGCAGAAAGAGAAATGACATGCGACTAGGACAAACAGCTTGCATGCATACACCAGAGCTCATCATGCACCTGGCTGGAGTCCAATAGCCCATGATGCCTACTGGAAAGTAGCCTTGGCCACTGTCTAGTCTTGCTGAGAGGACCCAGGAGGCACTCACCTGCATAGGAACATGGCTTGCAACCAGCACACTCCCCATAATGAATAACCAAGGCACTCTGAACACAACTGGATTAGGATTCAAACTGAGGCTAATCCAAGGTTAGTTTTTTTGGGGATAGGAGGA
Organism: Macaca thibetana thibetana; assembly: GCF_024542745.1. Taxonomy (NCBI): domain Eukaryota; kingdom Metazoa; phylum Chordata; class Mammalia; order Primates; family Cercopithecidae; genus Macaca; species Macaca thibetana. Next base: position 61,004,789 of record NC_065592.1, on the reverse strand, counting down.
AAGAAGTAAGGGAGTTCAAGAGCCTATTATTTAACATCATCTAGCACTGTTCGCTGTATCAGTGAAGCAAGAGGCAGCCAGAATTGGAAGAACCATACATCACCTGTGAATGTCATTCTGGGTACCACCTGGTGCCTCTTCTCTATAACATTTCTCTAAGAAGCCATACAGATGGAGAAGACATTCCAGAACCCGGTGGTCGGTGTTTGAGATGAGCCTGTAATCCGATTGTAAATGCTGCCCATCACGAGAATCACACTTGCTTTCATGCCACCGTGGTGGAGCCCATGTCACTGAGCTGTGATGATCCCAAGACAAACCTCCTCCCTTATGTATATTACTACCTCTCTAGCTCTGTATCACACTAGCCAAAACAGTGACTTTTTTGGTTTTGTTTTAAATTTTACTTTGCGGAGGAATGAAAGTTGCCCATTAGATGTAACAATTCCCAATTATCTCACAGGGACAGATCTCGATTATGGAAAATACGGTGAAAGTTCTGAAAGGTAGGTTACCATCACAGAGGGAGATGCCAATATAATTATGTAAGAATTATCATCCTCAAACAGTGAACAATAATGTGTGGTCATTACTGTGGATCATGCAGATGGTTCATAATGAAATGCCCAAGCGAGTCCCCAGATTCTGCAACTTCTTATAAATTTGCCACCTCATTTTCAGCCTTGCTTCTCTGTGGTGTTGCTTAGCAATATCAGTGGTTACCGATTTCTGTCCTGTGACGAGCTGATTCAGGCCATATTTCACCTTATTTTACATGCTCTGAATGATCAAGCAAGAAAAATAGGACCTAGATGTGCTGTTCTGCTGCTGTCCTTTTGAGGTGTGCTGGGGAGGGGGAGAGTGTAGGATAGAATATACAGGTTTCTGAAAAGGATTTTTAAAGAAAAACAATAAGCAACCTAGACAAGAGAATCAACCCAAAACAATCTGCCTTTTACAGGTATCTTTTTGAGAGGTGAAGCCAGCTGGACTTCCTGGGTTGAGTGGGAACTTGGAGAACTTTTCTGTCTAGCAAGAAGATTGTAAAATGCACCAATCGGCACTCTGTAGCTAGCACTGTAAAACACACCAATCAGTGCTCTGTAGCTAGCAAGGGGATTGTAAAATGCACCAATCAGCGTTCTGCAAAAAAGCACCAATCAGCACTCTGTAGCCAGCAAGGGGATTGTAAAATGCACCAATCAGTGCTCTGTAAAAATGCACCAATCAGCACTCTGTAAAATGCACCAATCAATAGGATCCTAAAAGTAGCCAATGGCAGGGAGGATTGAATAAAGGGCATTCTGATAGGACAGAAACGGAACATGGGAGGGAACAAATAAGGGAATAAAAGCTGACCAACCCAGCCAGCAGCAGCAACCCACTTGGGTCCCCTTCCACGCTGTGGAAGCTTTGTTCTTTAGCTTTTCACAATAAATCTTGCTGCTGTTCACTCTTTGGGCCTGTGCCATCTTTAAGGGCTGTAACACTCACCAGAAAGGTCTGTGACTCCATTCTTGAAGTCAGAGAGACCACGAACCCACTGGAAAGAACCAACTCCAGACACATTTTTACTGTGTAATTAAAAATCTCAATAACAATCTTAAGATAATTGTAAACACTGACACTTTGTTAGAATATTTTTTTTCTTTTTCACAAAGTCCAGGAGATAAGTGATGATAAAGCATGAGGGGTGTGTGCATAGTTTGGAGACTTACAGACCTTGACTTGACAACTGGGTCTACCACTTGTTAGCCATGGACAAGTTACCTAATGTCTTTGAGACTTAGTTCTTACCCTTACATAAATGAGAAAAATACTAGTTGTATTCTAGAATAGTGGTGAGAATTACAGGTGCTTAACCTGTAACTGACAGATAATATTCACTAACTATATTGTAGGTATTATTATGACTTTAGTGCATCAGTTGGTTTTCCTTCAAACTGGTCAGGAAGCTCCATACATAGTACTCTTCTGATCTTCAAAAATCAGAGTGAACTTTGGTATCAAGAGACCTTATCATTATAATGCAGAACAAGGAGATCTTGTAGCACAGTGGAAATTTTGGAGTCAATAGATATGGGATCTAATCCAGACTTTGCTTTTTATTACCAGTGGGACTTTGTAGTAAGATAGCCTTTCAAAACCTTAGTTTCCTCATCTGTAAAATGGGGCTCATCCTAGTACCTCCCTCAATATGTTGTTGTAAGGAGCTTTGTGCTATGCCTGGAACATTGGAAGTGCTCAAGCTCACACATATAGAACCCATCACTCTATGATTGGGCCAAAATCTAGTAAGTGATGAGTTGTTCAGACTAAGACAATATGTCACAAGTGACCACCCAGGATTTGAACCTTGTTTCTAATATCCTTTTCACAAGTTTATATTGGAGAAGAAACAGGTAAAAAGAGAATGACAAAAATAATGACCGATGATGTCATGCGAAAGGAAGTCTGTGAATGTCATTTATATTCTTTTGTATAATCTAACATCAGGTGCATTGAGACCTGATGTCAGTTACATTGGTATTATTTAAAGAATTACAACTCAGAGAAAGAGATAACATAAAGATCATTAGGTTTTGGTTTTTGAAAGGGAAGCTCAAAAGGGACTTCAGCTGTTCAGGAAAGTGGTATTGTCCAGTGGTTAAAAGAGTGGCTCCTGGGGTCCAACAATCCTGGGTGTGAACCCAGCTCCATCAGTTACCCGTGTGGTCTAGGGTAAATCATTTAGCTACTCTAAACTTCAATGTCCTTATTTGTAATATGGTTATAATAAAAGTTCTTATCTTATAGGATTGATGTGGAAGATAAATAAGTTAATCTGTATAAAATGCTTAGCCCAGTGTCTGGCAGGCACATGGTAAATATTCAATAAATATTAGTTGTCACTATTGTCACTATTATTGCCTCCACATGCATCAACGAGCTGAATATTCAACATTTTCTCTGGTCCCTTTTTCAGCTGTAGTTTGAAGGGAAAAATAATATTGTTAAAGATAGTGAAAAAATATGATTTGAATAGCAAGGAACATAGAATATCTGAAACCATCCATGCAACAGCTGGAATTCATTTCTAATTTCAAATAATCTGTTTAAGCTCTTCTAATAGAGTATTTCTAAAACATGTTCTTAATTTTTGGGGGAGCAGGTGGATAGGGGAGTTAGGAAACTAACATTTTCATTAATGACATCTATCATCTTGGGTACATTTTTGCAAGTCTATAAATTGAAAGATTATATTTACAAAATCAAGCAAAAGGTACTTTCTCATCAAATCCTACCAATTCTGGGCTGGGGGTTACAAACACATTTATTACCCAGCCTTAGAAGTGGCAAAATATTCCATTATCTTCCTCTACTTTTTTTAAAAAAGGATTTATGAGGTGCTATGTACAGATAGGCCCGTTGGTTTCTTTCATAGAAACAGGAGCTTGGTTATATTACATGTGACTAAGGTCCACAGGGCGAGGGGAGAGAGGGGGACACTAAAGTGATGCTGATGCTTCTGTAAGCCACACTCACAATCCAACCAGTCACAAAGTTTAATTCCACCCCTAAATGTCCTCAATTCCACCTTTTCTGCTTCATTTCCACTGCCCTGGCCTTAGTCTGAGGCTTTGCCTAGACTACTGCAATGGTCTTATTTGCACTCTTCTTCCCTCATCCTTCTTACCACCTGTCTACCCCCAGTACCTTTCACCTATCTTTCTCATCGTTATCAAGGTAATCATTTTAAACACAAAGTGAAAATACAACACCTCTCAATCTTGCAAATACTGTGATTTTGTGTTGGAATTTTACTATGTCTCCTAATTTACTGAGTCTTTCAGAACCCTCTTGAGGTTCCCTCCTCCAAGCAGCATTCCTAAATGCCCCCATCCCTAATGTTAAGTCACTTTCCTCCTGTGTGTCTGTTCCAACTATACACTTTTGTTGTTGTGCTCATCTCATCAAATGTACCTTAACCTACTTGTTTTCTGCCCTTTAGGGCAAAGAGTCATTGTACTCATTTTGTTAATTTCAGCACCCAGCAGAGTAAATGGGCACTCCGTATGTGTTCAACAAATGCTGCTAAGTTGAATTAAATATCTATTTAAAGTGCTCTGTTAATCTTCCTCACTCTTGTTGCCTTTGGTACTGACACTTATGATTCTTTCCATTTTAGTGTTCTAATTCCACAGCTTCAACTATTCTGGCTTATAGTGTCTCTGTGGGGAGGAAGCCTCATAGGTGTGGTCTGGACTCTTGCAATTCCCTTCATTGCTTCAGTAAAGTAGGAGGACTTACATCCTGCAAAAGAGCCATCAGGAGAGTCCTCAGCACACAGAGGACAAAATGGCAGCACTGTCTTTAAAAAATGGAGATGGAAAATACTGGTGCACAGAATAGATGCTGCATGCTGGCTAGAGAACAACTTGGATATACTCCTGGATCCCATCTTGTGGCCTGGCTGGATTCAGCAGTTTTTGCTAGGCAGAGAGAATCAGTGCTAATTTATATCCAGCTATTGGGTCAGTACAGCCGAGTTTCTACCCTCTGGTGCATGAAAGCATCCAACAATATTAGAAAAATATCCAAGGGGAGGAGAGGAAAACCAGTAAAATGAAAAAAAAAAAATTAAACTCCAGCCATCCAAGAAGGGAAAAAGGCAAGAGATAAGAGAAATATGAGAGGGCAAGAGAATTTGAGAACGCAATGAAATTAAGGGAAAAAGGACTGGAAGACATAAAATTAATGCCACTGATGTGACAGTAATTCAAGGTAAAAATGATCCTTACAATGATATATTCTACATTACAGTATTGTCTGGCATATTATTTTCCTGAATATTTGGTTCTTTACCACAATAGAAACAATCACCCCAAATTATGAATAATTTACGGGAATAAATTTAAAGTAGAACGTTCATAGAATCCTTTAAATTCCATCTGTTGTAAGTATAAATCCATGTACCATTACTCCTATTAAATACTAGACTGTATAAGTGGGATTACATAAGTCAGTTTAAAATCCAGGATGCAAAGAAAGGGTGGAAGATTAAGATACCTTTCCCAAACAGTTATGCACCTTAGATTAAATAGCAAATGCCTACCAGTAAACCAGAGATTTGGTTACGCAGGAGGAGCTAGGGCATGCCATTATCTTCTGACCCCCAAGTGACTCCCAAAGGATGGCCTAAGAGTGTTTCACTAGAATTAAAAAATTAATAGAGTAAATGCTTTTGTAGATTTTTATCAATATATTGGAAAGATAATTTTTTTAGTCTGCTGAACACCTATGGACCCCAGGTAGAATTTTTTTCAAGTCTGCTCAACAGCTATGAACCCAAATGAAATCTGGCCTATTGGAAGGAAATGAGTTAAGCATCATGCCATACGATTTCCTTCTCATTGTACAAAGGACAGAACTCTGTAAATACAAAGGCTATAATTATACAGCTTTGGGATAACTTTTGCTCAATGAGAAGCTGATGAATAGAAAATCGGTTCCCACGATATCTTATAGATAGGTATACCAGGACCTGAAGATATGGCACATGATAAATAGGCTTCTTTTTGAGGAAAGAAAATATAGGAAAGATAATTCAAGGTCTTATGACTGAACCACTGAAAGCTGTCTAAAATTTTGATGGCTGCAAGAAAAAATGAACAACTGATAGCAACTTATTTGGCAAATGCCTACAGAGAACTAATGATGTGGCAAGCACTGTTCTACATGCCCTACAAATAGCATTCCATTGAATACACTAAACAGCCCGTGACAGATACCAATATCTTTCCTATTTTACAAAGGAGGAAACTGAGTTACAGAGAAGTTAAATAACTTGCCCAAGGGCACACAGCTAGTCAGAGGCAGAACTGGAGTTCAAACCAAGGTGGCTGGCTCCTCACTGTGTCTGCTCAATGACTAACTCTGCTATTCCTCCCAAGAATCTGATGGGAAGAGGTCACCATGCACACCCCAAGCAGGGTACAGGGTTTTTCTAAATGGGCACATTATGTTATGTCACCTTTGGGCTCCTAGAATCAGCTCTTCATGGTCTAATTCTCACTAGCATTGACAAGATGGGGTTTATCTCTCAGCTCAGGAAAATAGTCATAACCTGGCCGGGCGCGGTGGCTCAAGCCTGTAATCCCAGCACTTTGGGAGGCCGAGACGGGCGGATCACAAGGTCAGGAGATCGAGACCATCCTAGCTAACGCGGTGAAACCCCGTCTCTACTAAAAAAATACAAAAAACTAGCCGGGCGAGGTGGTGGGCGCCTGTAGTCCCAGCTACTCGGGAGGCTGAGGCAGGAGAATGGCGTGAACCCGGGAGGCGGAGCTTGCAGTGAGCCGAGATCCCGCCACTGCACTCCAGCCTGGGCGACAGAGCGAGACTCCGTCTCAAAAAAAAAAAAAAAAAAAAAAAAAAAAAAAAAAAAAAAAGAAAATAGTCATAACCTATTCCAGATAGGAAACCTTGCATGACCTACCGCATCACCTATGGAAATGTGCTGCATGAAAAAGAAAAATCAATAACTGGATAAAAGTTTTTTTCCAGAAATGGCAGAGGAGAATTTTCATCATAAATAATTTCCTAAAATGAGATTGATTTACTATGGAATTTCATTCCTGCCAATACTGGTTGTTATGGCCTCAGGACCTTAGAGTAAAAAACAAAGCTACATTCACTATTGGTTTTTTGGGCTTAAGTGCTGCTATCTGGGAGGTCAAAGAGAAGTAGCCACATAGGTTACTGTAACTGCATATCTAAAGGTCAGGTTCAACAACAGCATTTAAACTGGTGTTCAGGGAGTCAACTAGTCTGGGGCAAGCACTGGCTAATGTTCACCCAGAGTCTTGTCTGCAGTGGGGGTCTGTAAAGGAGAACATCCCCAGTGGGGTTACCACTCATGTCAGCTTGCAATGGTAATATGTTTCGCGAATGAATGAATATATGAAAACACACACACACATGCGCACGCACACACACACACACACTAAACAAGTCTGATATAGACCTGTAAACTGTATAAGCAACAATGCTGCTTGACTCTTTACAAACGTGTATGTACACATGTGTATAACATAGCCTCATTTGAGCTCGGGGACAACCTGTGAAGGACAGTTTGTTGTGGGTGAGATAATTCCTTCAATGGCTGAGGTAAAGAGGCAAGATTTGGTGGATCTGATAATGTGAGGTCAGGAGAGAAATGGATCCTGACAGCCAGTTGAGGATTGAGTTTACAATGTGATCAGCATGTACACATGAGTATTGTGGCCAGTGCAAATCCCAGATGGAAGAGCCAACTAGAAAATGTGTTCCCTAGTGTCAGAGAAAGCCATCTCATCACCGAATGCAAGTCATTCAACCTCATCCCACGAAGTGAGGGTCCTGCTACTTATTAAACACTCAGAGGTGTCTTTAGTGTAAATGCCTTCCATTTGGGAGAAAACACCTCTGGATGCTCTCATATCACAGATGATGTTTATATAACAATATACATTTTGTATGGGAAGTCTTTGGTAAATGAAAGTGCTTCTTCACCTTCAGTGACTGCCCCCATCCTTTGGTCCCCCATGTAATCACATCTGTGACAGCTGCTTTTTACCTCTGGGAACTCTGAGTCTTCCTTTCAGAAGGAGTTCCCTTTTGAGCGTAAGTTCCAGAGGACAAAGATGAAGCTCTAATTTTATGGATACTTCGTTGTATTTTTCCTTCTTCATGATATGTTTGTGCTCAAATGCCATCAAAATCAATTTTTTTGGGCAGGGCGCAGTGGCTCACGGCTGTAATTCCAGCACACTGGGAGGCCGAGGCAGGTGGATCATCAGAGGTCAGGAGTTCGAGACCAGCCTGGCCAACATGGCAAAACCTGTCTCTACTAAAAATACAAAAATTAGCCAGACATGGTGGTGCATGCCTGTAATCACAGCTTCTCAAGAGGCTGAGGCAGGAGAATCGCTTGAACCTGGGAGGTGGAGGTGGCAGTGAGCCAAGATCACGCCACTGCATTCCAGTCTAGGTGACAGAGTGAGACTCTATCTCAAAAACAAATAAACAAATAAATAAAAATAAAAAGAAATCAATTTTTTGGCCATATACCTTGTGGCCTTTACTTCAAAGTCAACATTTTCATTGGAGAAAGAAAGAGAGAGGGAACTTTTCTCATACTCCAAAGCACTTATTTCAGTAAGACCATTCACATTCCCTTATGGCTCAAGTAATATTAATTTATAATATGTACAACACAAAGAGAGATTCAGTTTCAACCATTTTTCACATTCAAATATGAGAATAACGCTTTACTATTCCCGAGAGGAGCTATTTAACTTGTCCTGTGTTTGCTCTATGAGAGGCATTAATGGCCTGTCCTCCTCTATCTAGGGATTAATACTACTGTCATCTTAGTAAACCACAGCCAGTAGATTGGATTTTATTCTTCGCAAGTGAAGATTTTCACTCATTTGCCTATTCACTTACCAAGAGGAGGCTGCATGCAAACATCTTGGTAATATAAGCTGATCTAAATTTTAAGATAGAAAGGTTACAAAACTGCCTTTGAGTTACCTTTTCCACTTTTGGATAAAAGGGTCATGAAATGACTTTCTTTTGGGACCAAACAAAAATTTATGAAAGCTCATTCTGAAGCTTTTTTTTTTTTTTTTTTTTTTTTTAAATAGAAGCTAAAGAGAAATAAGCTCTGGTATTTGGTGAGACAAAAAGCAAATCCAGCAAGCAAGTGACAGTTTAATCTTAGTGTCAGCTTCAAGTTAACATTAAGTGTCTGTGTTAAAGACTTGGAAAGCCTTTACAGAACAGAGAGATGTGTGAGCATGTGTGGCCATAGATACGAGTCCTGTGTGAGTGAAGTGTCCAGGCTCAGAAGTCAGACTTAGGAGCTCGGTGACTACGAGCAAGTCATGCCACCCCTTGGAACTGTGGTTTTCCCAGAGGTAAAATATGCATACGACTTCCCATAGCCACTGCTGAGAGAATTACATGACATGACTTTTGGGTGTGAGGCACAGAGTGGGTACTACAAGTTCCACTTTCTTGTTTTCCTTCTCCACCATCTCTGAGGCCCCTAGTTTCCTGCACTGAAATCTCTCTCTCTCTCTCACATACACACACACACACACACATGCATAGACACTCGCACTTCCCTAGCACCCCTCAACAGGAGAGACTGCTAGAGCGTTAGTTCAGTGGGCAGGGAGCCATATGTCTGCTCATTTCAAAGGAACCACGTTTTGGTTAGGACAACGATACATAGTTTGGGGTTTCTGTGAGCCAGTCGGGTCCTCTGCTCATCCAGGCTCGTCACCTCCCTCAAGAACCTGCTTTCAAAACTCACTTTCTCCAGGAACACTTCCCTGAAGGCCCCTCCTCAGGGTTCACACAATGATCTGGATTTCCTGAGGGTCTGGCAAGCCTTGCTTGCCTGCAGCCAGTGCTCACTCTGTCCAGCGCCGTGCCTGTTGTACATGCACCAGGGCGCTTGCTATGCCAGGAGGCCACTTACATGAATGTGTGCTCTCGCTGCTTCAGGAATGTCCGCCACGTCCCTTCAATTGGGTGATTCAAATGCTCTAGGAAGCCCCTTTCCTGCCCCGCTTAGTGCCTCACCAAGAGCAGTTAGTGAATCTGGCCAGGGCAGTGGTGCTTACACTCTATGGCAGTGTGCCCCTCCAGAGCCACCTCAGACGAGACCCCAGTGGCCTCTGATGCAGCCTCTTCACCTTCCTCCTAAATACTTCAGCCAGAACATCTAAAAGCTGCTGCTTGATGATACCTCTTGATCTCTGGTGGGCACATCTTTTTTGCACTTCTTTGTCAAAAGTGGTAGACACTAGGACTGGGATTGAGTTGCACATAGAGTTTAATTTGGAGAGAACTGACATCTTTATAATATATTAGCGTTTATTTAGATCTTTTATGTTCTTCAGAAATGATGATTGTGATGATTTTTGCCATAAAGTTCTTAAATATTTCTTTTGGGTTAATCCTTAGTATTTTACGGTTTTGTTGCATTTGTGAGTGGGGTCTTCATTGGTTTCATGTTTAAATAATCCTTTAGTTCAGCAGTCCCCAACATTTTTGGCACCAGGGACTGGTTTTTGTGGAAGACAATTTTTCCACGGGTGGGTGTGGGGTGAGTGGTGGGGATGGTTTTGGGATGAAACTGTTCTACTTCAGATCATCAGGCATTAGATTCTCATAAGGAGCCACAACCTAGATCCCTCATATGCACAGTTCACCATAGAGTTCGTGCTCCTATGAGAACTGAATGCCTCCTATGATCTGACAGGAGGCGGAGCTCAGGTGGTCATGCTCGCCCACTGGCTGCTCACCTCCTGCTGTGTGGCCCAGTTCCTGATGGGGCATGAACTGGTACCAGTCCATGGCCTGCTTTAGTTCAATTACAGGTGCATTAGGTAAGTATTATTCCTACTTTTATGTTTTATGCTTTTATGTTTCTTAAGGTGTCTAGTGCACGAATTTGTTAAATATTGGTATTAGCAATACAACTTGTTATAGTGAAAAAATGTAAATCAAAATTTGAATCTACACAAGGAAGGAGAAATTACTATAATTGTAGGAGAGTGTGCAAGAGTCCACACAAAATGAATAAGAACCTTCAGTTTTTGCACTTTCCTTCTCAAACTCAATACTAAATTAAGAAGTGCATGCTATTTTACAGGTGTTTGATTTTTCAAAAAGAATGAATGGTTAAAACAATAAACATCTTAGCATCTTGTTGCGATGGTAATTCTCTGAACATATAAAATTAGGCTTGTGGAATGTAGTAAAGGAAAGAACTATACAGTATATCAAAGAGAAGAAAATGAAAGGAAACGAGAGAAGAACAAAGCATTTGGATGGAAGAGAGGAATAAGGAGACGGGAGAACCCATCAGGAATGTGTGAGGCAGACAGCAAACATTTCCCATTGCAGCAGTGACTCCAGGACTAGAGAGGGAGATATTCCATTATACAGCAAATATTGACCAAGCACCTACGTAATAACATCCTTGCTGTGCTGGTACTATACAATGGTGGCCAAACCAGATGTGATCACTGTTCATAGCTGCAAGAGAACCATCAAGTAAATAGAACTTTGTTGGTCACAACAACAGAGCCCTTTGACAGGGCATGGATTAAGAAAATCTACATGGCTAGAGACATATATTCCCTAGCAGAAAAATTATAAAGGCAAGTACTCATTCAATTCATTTAGCAAATATGTATTGGGACCCACTTGTGCCAGGCACTGGGGATAGAGCCAAGCCTGCCCTGAGTCCTGCTCTGTTGGAGGTATAAGGGCCGAGACAGGCAGCATACAACAAATAAACACGTTCATGGGGACAAGTGTTAAGGAGAATGCAGAGCAGGGTGAGGGAGAGAACTCAGATTCACTTTCATTGTTTTGCTTCTAATATTTTCAAAAGGTTGCTTGAGTAAGGCCTCTGATCAGGTGATATGTGAAGGCTGACTTGAAGGAGGGAGACCAGGAGCTAACTGCATATCTAGAAAAAGGGGGAACATGTGTAATGGCCCTGAGGCAGGAGTGTGCTTGCAATTTGGAAGGAGCTGCTAGGCAGTCAGAGAAGCAGAACAAGGGAAATGACATGTGAAAGAAAAGAGAGAAGGGTAGAGAAATGAGGGGATGGGAAGGAGGGGAGAGGAGGGGGAAAAAGCAGGGGAGGAGGGGAGGAAGGTGAGAGATGGGCAGAGAGAGATGAGGGAGAGGAAGGAGGGGAAAGGAGGGCAGAGAGGAGGGAAGGAGGGGTGACAGAATAGAAGAGAGGATGAGAGGAAGAGAGGAAGCGGGAGGGAAAAGGGGGAGAGAGGTAGAGGGGGAAGTTGCAGGGGGTCTGGGGTCTCTGTAAGCTCTAGGGCTTTTGCTGTTGGTGAGATGGTTTTGAGCAGAGGTGGGGCATGATTTGACTTACATTTTAGGGGAACCAGGATTCTTCTATGGACAAGTTTGGGGCACGCCTTTTCTGGGGAAAGATTCAGGGCCACAGTGAAATAAACTGGATTCGTGAGTCAGCAGACAGCCCTTCAAAAAGAGGGAAAAGGGGAATTTCCATCTCTTCCCTATAAATTGAGAACTTGAGAAGACTGGACAAAGGTTACTAGGGATGGGAAGAAGAAGGTGAACACATTTGACTCTAACTGGGCTCTACTATGGAGTTACATAGTGTGGTCCTGGGAAAGTAGATTTCTCCAAATCGATCTCATCTGAGAAGCATGACATTTGTGAGGAACTGCTCATGAGAGGTGGGGGCAACAGAGAGTATTAAGCAGCAGCGCTGGCTCTGACAACCTGCATTAAAAAGCTGGCTCTACTATCCTAGGTCTGTGGCCTCAGGCAGGTAAGAAAACCACTTGGGGTCTCAGTTTCTTCATCTATAAAATGAGGATAACAGATTCTCTCTCATGGGGTTGCTAAGAGAATTGAGTGAGATAATGTTTGCAAAGCATAGTACCTGGTACCTAGTAAGTGCTCAACTGTGAAAACCAAACACTATTATTATCACTATTACTCACCGGAGCAAGCAAGATTCTATCCTGAGGTCCTTTTCTATCATTTCTTAATAACATTTAGCATTTAACTGGCACTTATTCTCTGCCAGGCCTTGTTGTAAGTGCTTTTCGTATATTAGCTCATATACTCTTCGTTTGTTTTAGTTTCTTTTTTTTTTTTTTTTTAATTTAAAGACAGGGGTCTTGCTATGTTGCCCTTCAGGCTGCCCTTGAACTCCTAGGCTCAAGTAATCCTCCTGCCTTAGCCTCCAGAGTAGCTGGGATTACAGGTGTGTGCCAACATGCCCAGCGTATATTAGCTCATATACTGTTTAAAACAACCCTATGAGGTAGGTATTATCACTCTGTTTCTACAAATGAGGCGGTTGAGGCACACAGAGGGTAAATAAATCATCCAAGGTCACACAGCTAGTGAAGGACAGAGCTGGGAATAGAACCCGGGGGGTCCAGTTTCAGTCAATCCTCACTCTTATCAAATACGGTACTAGACTACCTTTCTGCTGATTCAGTGCTCATAGTTCTTTATCAAAGACAGGAAACAAGCTGGGTATAGTGGCATGTGCCTGTAGTCCCACCTACTCAGGAGGCTGAGGCGGGAGGATCACTTGAGCCCAGGACTTCAAGTCTAGCCTGAGCAACATACCAAGACCCTGTTTCTAAAAACAAACAAAAACAACCGATAGAAAACAATTTTCATCTTGAGTCATGTTCGGGATCTTCTGTGTTTGGTTTCCTGCTACTCAGCAGATGGAGAGAATGGCTTTGGAACCAGATGAATGTGGGTAGAGATATAACATCCATCTGGGCAGGTCACCAAGCTGCTCTGGGCCTTGGTATTTATCCATGAAGTGGGGATGATGAGATACATGAGACAAATGTTCAATAAGTGGAAGCTAGTATTGCCAATAGTGATAATGCTATACTCTGTTCAGTAAAAATACTACCATACAGTAGACCCTCTATTTTTAACAACTTTGCTATCTCTTTGGTCAAGGTGGTACTTTTCACTCCTGAATTTCTAATAGTCATTTGCCTTGTGGTGACTGTGATTGATCACCAGAAAAGACTGTGGTATTCCCTTCTCTGAAGTCTTTGGGAGAAGATACATGCCTATATGCCTGCTGGGCACAACCTGCCCGTTCCTGTCTAGAGATGGCAGCCTGGGCTGCAGAAGCTTTAGGAGCAGTTCAAGATCACACGTTTTACAATTTTCAAGTCTTTGAACTGAAACCACTAAGGCACAGGACCAGGAGGACATGAAGGTGGAGAGGGGAAGATTTCACCATTTTTTCTCTATGCTCCTCTTTCCCCAAAAAGGTCAGTCCTGAACATCTTTATCCCCAGCATTCTATTTTCTTCTCCTTGTCCCAAACCAGAGGAAGAGACAGCTTTTAAAAAACTCTCTCTGGCAAATAAAGTTCTTCAAGTCTTCCTACGTAGAAGTGGTAGTAGTGGTAGTAAGTAGTAGTAGCAGCAGTAGTAGTAGCAGTGGTGGTGGTGGTAGTAGTAGTAGTAGTAGTAGTAGTAGTAGTAGTAGTAGTAGTAATAATAATAATAAAAATCCATCCCTGATCCAGGGATAGGTCAGAGCTCTTGTGATTTAAGCTGGTGTCTACACCAGGAGAACAAGGAATGCTGGGTTGGACATGGGGTTACAAAAGGAGGCAGAGTAGCAGAAGAACTACAAACACAGACTGTGAGTCAGGCAGATATAGGTTCAAATTCTGGCTCTGCCATTTACTTCCTCTGTCACCTTGCCTTGGTGGGGCATAGAGCCATAGCCTCTTTACATGTCAGTGTCCTCTGAATGATGGAGTAGGGCTCATGGAAGGATTAAATGAGATGGTTTATATAAAGCACTCAGCATAGTGCCTGGCCTATAGTAAGTACTCTGCAAATGTTGGTTGGTGATATCATTATGAGACAAATGATAGGAGAAGATACTTCTCACTGCAAAAGTGCAACATCCAGCATCCTTGTTTTAGGTTCATGAAGATGTACCCCTGAGCAAATACAAAGGCTTGTTTAGAGAAAATGTTAAAATCAATATAGGACACTGAATTTATTAGAAAGGTCAATTCAGATAGCCATCCTGTGATCTCAAAGACCAATAATCCTAGTTCCCCAAGTTTTTCTCATAAAGGAAAGAAAATATTTATTCCAACCATTTATCTGCCTTAAGCAGATTCCGTCTTTTCATGAGCAATGTCCTGTTCAGAGTTTTGTGTTCCTGCAAAGGCACTGCTCAGCTATGTTTGAACTAATCCTTCACTTAGGCAGGCCAACTCTGTCCCCCCTACACAGAGTGGTCTATCCAGAGCACACCAATGAACAATGAGCAGTGGAACCAATAAGCAACGTATGTCCCTGAAACAGACTGAATTAGATCCAAGGTGGTTTCACCATATTCTTTGGTATTCCTCCCATTGAGATGTGAAGTCTAATTTCACCCCCATGAGTCTAGGCTGGCCTTAGTGACCGCCTGACTGATTGAATGCAGTACAAGTGACATCCTGGGATTTCCCAGGCTAGGTCATATGAAACCTTGCAGCTTCTGCTTGGTCTTCCTGGAAGGTTTGCTCTTGGAACCCTTAACTACCATATAAAACAAGTCTATCCACATGGAAAGGTCCTGAGACCACAGGGGGAATCAGGGGACCCGGCTGAGCCCAGCTTTCCACTGTGCCTTCCTTCGTAGGTGTTAAGCTTGAGTGAGGCCCTTTCAGACCTTCTAACCTACCCATCCACCAGCTAAATACCACCAAATGACCTCCAATGATGCCACATGGAACAGAATACTCAACCAGGTGATCCCTGATCAAATTCCCAATCCACAAAATTATGAGTAATAAGATGGTGGCAGTTATAAGCCACTAAGTCTTGGGGTGCTTTGTTGCACATCAACAGCTAATGAAACACAAACACTCCTGGACCCTTGTGACTCAGACTCAGACTGAACCAACCACCAATGAAGGCTTTCGGTAAGGGCTCAATCACTGGATTTTGGAAGACAATGACACCTGGGTGGCACAGATGAGACAAAGGGGAACGTGTTTCCGTAGGCCATCTGTCCTAGATGCTGTTTTCAAATGAATTTGAATACTTCCCTTTTGAACATACACCAGATGCCAGTAGTGCCAATGCACTACCCAGCCAGGTGAACATCAGTGACATGAACGAACTGTTCTTTAGGGCTACAAGGAAGCTACGGACTGCAGCATTTATGCCATCAACTTGGTGATGTAACTAGCATGCTCTATGTTGTTAAAAGGTGGCAGTTTGGCACAAGGACATGTGAATTCAAGTGATTAGATGCAAACTAAAAGAGAGATGACTATTTCTGAGAGCTGTGGGTTAATTTTTTGGCTGTTCTCGGAATGGAAAATGATTGTGAATTTTGGGGGAAAAATACCAGAGCAATCTGTTTTCTTGGCCGCCTGCTATGGAGCAATTTTAAAGCATTGAAGTGCTTTCCATATTTTCTAATCACTCAAGTCCAGAGCTGATTATGGCTCTCAGCATCTCTCAGATTCACACCGCTGGAGCCTCCCACATCTTTCAGGGAGAGGTTTCACCTTGAAAGCAGGTGCCCGGATTCAGAAGGCACATCTTGCTACAGCAGGAACACACAGTTTAATTGTAGCACAGCTCACAAGGGCCAGGTGTTTTGGAAAATCACTGATGGCCCAACTCTGAGATAACCTAGATTCACTTTCCTTTATCTCACAAAAATAAAACATAACCTCTTCTCCAAACAGAAAAAATGAAAACAAGCCCTACCAGAAACTGAATTCTTCCACACAAAAACCAGGAACATTTAGATGATTGAGACCTGTGGGCAAGGACATGCCTGCATTCACAGGCGTGCACACACACACATACACACACAGTTGTATATGATTAAACATCTCTAGAAGGAGCTTTGTGAAACTGGAAACTGTGGTTTCCTCTGTGGAGAATTGGGGAACTGGAGAAAATTAGAGGGTTGATGAAGGAAGAGGACTTTTTTTTTTCACCTTAAACTTTGGAATATTTTGAATTTTAAAAAATCATATATTGTGTTACTTTTCAAATTAATGAAATAGAATAATTCCAAACCTGCATATGGCAATTAAGATGTGCTAGGTTGTGTATTTAATGCTTTGTGTATATTCACTTTTTAATCTTTACAATAACCCTGTGATGCAGACATCATTATGTATTTTCTTGATTTTACAGATGAAGAAACTGAGATACGGAAAGGTTAGGTGACTTGTTCGAGGTCACACAGCCAGTAAATGCAGAACTGGGATCTGGACCCAGAGTCTAGTTCTGGAGTCTGTCCTTTTAATTGCCACATAATACTGCCTTGCCCAAAATAAACATACTCAGGCCCTTGATCATAATTGAGTTGGAGTAGATAAAATTGTTCTTTCTTCTCTCACATGGTCAATATAAGGTCAGTATCATGACTTTGGACAAGTTGCTTAATCTTTCTGAGCCTACACTGCTAGTGTGTACCAGGTATTCTAGGCTTTGCAGATAACTAGTGAATAAAATAGAGTCCCTGGTCTCAAGAAACTTCCTGTATCCTGGCAGAAACAGACAATAAACAAACAATCCAGAAACCATAATGTAAACAATAAAGGAAAATTAAAGTGTTCATTGACAGATGAGGATTGGGAACCCCAATTTATGCTGAATGGTCAGGAAGTGTCATTTACACAGAGTGCTGAAAAATGGGCAGGAGTAAAGCAGGGAAAAATAGAAGTGGGTGGGGGAAAGGAAAAATATCATAGTAGTGAGAACAGCCCATGGAAAAATTCTGGGGCAGGGAAGGGGTGTTTGTCTGAAGACAGAAAGGTTTGTGTGGCTAAAACAGAGTGAAATTGAGTTTGGAGCAAGAAGCAGATCATGTAGACCAGTGGTCCCCAAGCTTTTTCGCACCAGACCCTGGGTTTTGGGGAAGACAATTTTTCCATGGCCGGGTCAAGGAGGATGGTTTAGGGATGAAACTGTTCCATCTTGGATCATCAGCCATTAAATTCTAATAAAGAGCACACAACCTAGATCTCTCTCATGCGAAGTTCACAATAGGGTTCGGCCTCCTATGAGAATCTAATGCAAATGCTGATTTGAGAGGAGGCGGAGCTCAGGTGGTAATGTCTGCTCTTTTCCTGCTGGTACCAGCCCATGGCCTGGGGGTTGGGGACCCCTGATGTAGACCATGATTTGGCTCACGTCCCACCCTCCAACTGCCATCTAACAAGTTTGAATTGTGCATCCTATCAGCAAAATTTTTAAATGTATATAAATAGGCATCTATATTCATATCTATTATATATAGATACACATACTAAAATATGAACAAAAACATTTTCAAAAATAGAAGCTAGGAAGAATGACAAAGTAAATGATGAAGGTGCAGATATTTTTCTCCTTGTTTCCCAAAGGATTGTCTTGCATATCTCCTGAGCACCTCATCTCTACCCTGGGACTACAGCTCTAATCCAGAAAGCAGCATGGCCTGTGTTAAGTGAGATTCAAAGAAACAGAATCTCTTATCATGAAACCATCAGAACTCTCCTGACTTTGAGGGGGGCTCCTTTTGCACAAACTACTAGTTGTGCAAGGATTTCACAATTTTCATAAGAGCCCTGGGAAGTCACTGAAGGTTATAAGTAGAAATGACATAACCTGATTTACTTTTTAAGATGATTACTGAGTGAAACATATGTCTAGGCAGTGGCAATGGAAGAACTGAAAGACCAGCTAGGAAGCTACTGCAGGAATGCAGGCAAGCAATGGAGATGGTTTGGAATAAAGTGCTGCAGGAGGGAGAGCAGTAGATACATTTGAGATCCATGTTAGTTGTGCTATATTTTGTGAAAGGAGAATAATGATGTTAGCTACGAAGCATTATTGTGAAGCATAAGTTTACAGGTGTGAAAATGCTTTGTCAACTCTAAGGTGCCAAAGATAACTTAATATTACTATAGATGATGAAACCAAATGCTAGAGACACCCTAACTTGCCCAAAGTCACACAACTGCTTAGTAGTTGGGAGGAAGGAGTTAAAGCAGTTGGCCTGCAATCTCTTTACTCCTTTCTCTGGGGGTGTATCCCAGGGGAAAGAAAAGAAGGCTGGTGACCAGGTCTAATCTCCTTGTCAAATGAACTTCTGCATAGATAGAGTAATGATATTTAGGATGTCCCTGGCTAACAACTACCTCTAGTAAATAGATCCCAGGACCTGTGAAGGAAGGCTCCTTGGAGAATATCACATCAGCTGTACAACTCTCTGTGGTATAACAGGAAGATGTTTTGTGATTGAAATGCCTCATGCTCTGCAAGAAGAGGCGACCCTGTGTTCCTTACCTATTATTCTGAGTGAGATGCGTGTCCAATGAAGGAAGATAGGTCCTTGGGAGCCATTCTTGGGTTGCAGATTTTTCTTTACCTCATAAGAACTTCTTGATTGCTTATATTCTTGAACTTATTTAGCAAAGCCTGATAGTGGATAAGATCTCTGATTCATATAACATGACTTGACAATCAGATCACCTGGCTTCATTCAGTTGCACATATCTATTTCCTAGGCTCTATTAGCTCCTGTGTAACACTAAGCCCAATATAAAGTCCAGGGATGAAGGGAGAACATACTTGGTTATATTTGAACCCCTTACCAGTGGCAAAACTTTTATTTGACACATCTGATATCTATCAACTTGAAAATAATTTTGGGGAATATTTACACAATTGAAGAAACACAATGTATTTGCCCTCATTGTGACTGAGTAACACTGGAAGTGCACAATAATGGGTTGTTTGTGATGGTTCATGTGATTACACTGGGAGGTGAGCCAGGCTTTTTGGGTCTCCAACGACAACTCCCAAGCAGTTCTAGAAGAGAGGGCTTTTTAGATGCATAGATACTCACCTCCCACCCTCCAATTGCCAAAGAATCAGTACAGTCTCAGTGTTCTGCCATGAATATCATTCCCCAAACCACTCATGGACCTCCTAAATCATGGAGTTCTTTTTCTCTCTTTTTTAAGGTGCACAATTTATCTTCACACACAATTTTGTTTTGAAACTTAGAAATGATGACAAAAGAGAACTGTTACTTTAGCTGGAAGGGAAGGAAACCTTTTTGTCCTCTCTGCTTCATAATAAACTGTATTTATGCTTGAGGCATCAAAAGATAGAATCAGCACGCACACCTCACATCCTACTCCTGGTACAAAAACCACTGATTGTGAACTGAGCTGTTGCAGATAAAGCACGTCAAAGGGCCAGGGCTGCTTCTAGCAGATGCTAAACAAGAGGAGGCTAGCAGGCGTGCATGACGACAGCACAAACATGTTTTATACAGAGAAGCCTTTTGACATCCTTTTCCCCCTGAACAAATTCCCAAACCAAAGCTTGATGTTTACCTTCGGCGAGTGGGTCAAGGGTGTGTATCATGAGCTGGAAGATGCTATTCCTCATGAGACTGTTGTGGAGGGAGGCAGAGCTTCCACCTCGCTGGAGACGCGGCTTAGCCTGAGCAGAGAAACCAAAGAGGTGGTTAGTCTCAGAAATGAAAGGCAAGTGCATTATAGACAAGATCCTCACTTAGTCTGGTGGCCACTCATTTCTGTCGCATGATCACACACTATTGAGCCAACGATTTTCAAAGTACATTTCAAAGCCCCTGAGGGAATGTCTCTCACATTCTTTCCTACTAAGTGAATGCGTTGCTTCCCTTTTTAAAAAGAGCTTTGTAAATGCCAATGTGTTATATGCTTCACATCCCTTCATTTATCTTATTTGCAAAATGAACCCTAAGAACTAGGTGCTATTATTCTTCTTGTTAGATAGACGAGGACATTTCATCTCAGAGAAGTGAAATGAGGTGTCCAAGTCACACCAACAAGAGGTGGAGGCTGGAGGAATGTATCCCAGGTCTGCTTTTCTCAAAGACTGTTCTCTAATCCAGTGGGTGGTCTCTAACATTTTTGAAGTGTGCATCCTATCAGTAAAATGTTTAAATGTATATAAATAGGCATCTATGCCCATATCTACATAGACACATATACTAAAATACGAACATATAAAAACACTTTCAAAAATAGAAGTTAACAAGAATACCACAGTAAACGATGAAGGTGCTAATGTTTTCTCCTTGCTTCCCAAAGGCTCGTCTTGCACATCTCCTGGGCTACCTCATCTCTACCCTGGGACTACAGCTCTAACCCAGAAAGCAGCATGGCCTATGTTAAGTGAGATTCAAGAAGCAGAAGCTCTTATCATGAAACCATGAGAACTCTCCTGACTTTGAGGGGGGATCCTTTTGGCCAAACTACTAGTTGTGATCCTTTGGCCAAATAAATGGAACTGGTAGGTAAGAAGGAAGAATGAGTATCTAGAGATAAGGTTACCGACATACGCTTTTTCTTCTATCTTCAAAAGCAAACAACCTAAAAACTCCCAAACCCTCTGTATTTTGATGGGTTTTTAACCTAAATAGGAACTGCTGTCTCCCCATGATTGATTTTGTGCTGATCATCACAAGGGAAGACTCTCCGAGGCAGCCAAGCTTTATAGACAGACAGATTTAAGGAGTTGAAAGGTATTGTAATGTAAGGCAGTTAATTTCTTATTGAACTTTCAGTGTAAAAGTTTGACATGTAAATTTTCTGGGGCAGGTAAAAATAAAATACTATTCTCCACTATGTCTTTCGAACTTCTGCATAACAGGGTTTTCCAAAATATTCCATCATACTCTAGACCCACAAGGGGCTTCCCCAAAAGTGTCCTATGAGAGACTCCATGATCAAATACATATTTGATATATATTGAAAAGTGCTATATCCTAGCCAACTCACCTTAGGGTTTCAAACTACACATTAGACCACTAAGTCTAACACTACAGAAATCTGTTTAACTTGATTAACTTGGGCAGTGTTTCCAAACTATTATCCGTAGGATCTTATTTTGTAAAACACTTGTTAACAATCATGGTCCACACAGTTGGAGACAAACATGAAACCCGTAGAAAGTACGAGTAAAATCTCACTATGAGATACCTGAAGAAATCTGGCTCTTTTAGTGTGATTTATTATGACATTCTATTGGAAATCATATTGCCAATTCAATAGGGTTGGAAAAGAACTCAGTGGAGATTACTGGTGTCTCAATGGTGAACCAGATTATGGCTCCTTAACAGAAGAGATTGAGTCTGTGCCTGTGTTCTGGTACTGGATCAGGTGCATTCTATGGGCTGTTAATCAATGTTACATCTTTGCCCTGAGCATTACAGGAGGAAGGACAGGGTCATATGTATCTTTATTACTGTTTTAGCCTTGAAAGTCTTAAACATTTTTAAATGCATTTTGTTATTAGTTATAGAGGATTCAGATGATTAAATTTCAAAATATTTTAGGAGCAAGCTTAGGAGATCTGAATAAAATGGAAATGTAATCACTGTTTGATGGCTGAACACAAGAATTCTGAAGGTTGTTTCTTCACTATGCTGCAAAATCTGAAATGTGATGTGTTAATTAAACAGGAACTCAGAAATGGTTTATCAATAATAATTTGTCATAACTACTATGGTCCTTATTCTGGGAAACTGGAAGAACTCTGGTGTGGAGATCTTCATTTGAAAAAGATTACATCTAGAGAAGTACTGAAAGCATTCTTTTGTATATTATGTATATATTAAATATATAGGTCTCATGCAGCATTTCTTTTGATGAGACCAAAATAAATTTCCAATCAGAGTATGTGCATGCAGATACACAAAGAAAACAAATATTGAGCATTAGATCCCACACTACTCCCAAATATTAGTTCAGCATCCCTTGGAATGCAATTTGGAAATATCTCACTCTTCCAACTCCTACAAAAGTTCATACCAAATGGAAGAGAAAATTCAAATTTTGAAACCTAGTCCCAGAAGACATGTGTTCATGAATGCCAGAATTCAGTCATCACTAATTGTGGCACAGAGTAGAAGTACACACCAGGGGTTAGACTATTTAAGTATTCCAAGGGAGAGAGTAATGTGTTGAGCACACAAACCCCTCTTACTCCCAACCCCGCCCCACACTCTCCACAGGCACACAAGCAGGTACAGACAAAGCTACTGCTTCCTACCGGTAGAGTCGGTTCATCCTTGTCTCTGGCTGCAGATGGCTGCATAAGAGAAAAAGGCAAAGACAAAAGACAAAGAAATAAATAAATGAAGAGTCACATATGGCATTTACATTTAATAACAAGCATCAGTATAGGGGAAGAGTTCATTCTTTCTGCTCCTGGGATGAGTTAAGCCAAAACAGTGGACTGAGGATGTATATTTCTAGCCAAAATATAATGGTTTATTTAGGTACATGATTCATTCTCCTGAAAGGTCAAAGTTTAATGGCCGACCCGAATGTCCAGCTATACAAAGCAGTTAAGTCAACTGTGGCCCAGCCATGCAGTGGAATACTATGTGATCATTAAAATGAATGAGGTAATTCACATGTACTGACATGTAAAATATCTACTGATAACTGAAAAAATTAAACATTTATAAATATTTATTGTTTCATTTCATAAAGGAAAATAAATTAATAATACTTTAGTGCATGTAAATAAAAAAATTCTGCAAGAATGATACCAAACTGTTATTAGTGGTTGTTACTGGTGGATGGAATTGCAAAGAAATGTCATCTTTTATATGTTTTGGGGGGAGTCAGCATTCATTGCTCCAGGTATTGTGAATAAAATAAAGTTCACAGAAGTTAGGCCACTGAATTAAAGACTAGGATCATCCCACATGGAAATCAGATAACCCATCTTTTCTTCTGCTCCTTCACCTCAAGTTTTCTATTCTAAATAGAAGTCTCTGTCCAGTTGAGAAATGTGGATTAGAACACAAGGGCACATAAAGGCCTGGTAATCTGCTGGGAGCGAACGCAACTCAGAGAAGGGGGCAGTGTAATTCTACCCACATGACCCACCTGGACAGCTTTTACTTCCTCAACTCAATAGGAACTCTCCTTCTTCACCAGAACCGGGCACCACCCTGGGATCTTTCCAACGAGATACAGGTGCCTGGTGAATAGTTCCTCATGCTTAGACACCACCTTCGTCACTTCACCTCGACTACAGGTGCAGACAGCAAGAACAAACTGGAACCCTTCCCCCATCTGGCATTCTGGTCCTCCCCAATGGGGTCTGAGCAGATGTCTGTCTTCAGGAATAATCACATACTCGGACGAGAGTAGCCAGATGCAGAGTTGTTTTAAAACTTTCATGTACTCTAGGCTTTCTGTTTTAGGGTCTTCCACACGTGTCTTGTAAAGATATTAAGATGTCCCCACATCCCATCTAAAATATACAATTCACCTAAAATATACAGTTTTGTGTAAAAAAAAAAGAAGGGATTCTTATAATTTTGAATTTCAAATTATTTGCTATGTGCCATTCATTTAAGTTAGGATTAGCATGCTCAAAATCTTGCAAAGTGAAAAAATCAAATCTACAATTTGTTTTCATATGTAATGGATTTTTAATAAGGTGAAATTTAATACTTAGTGAGGTTGATGTTAAATATTTTGTGGACATTCAATTAGATGTTCAATAATTTTGATTTTTGTAGACACCTTTTTGGATTCCAGAGTCAATACCAATCTGTTTTTATTCCCCTTCTGGTTCCAAGCATTTTTATGAAGAACTTGCAAGTCTCAGATATAAACAGAAGGGTTCTGCATTGGTGGTAATTTCTGAGCACAGCCTGTGGGCACCACTAAATTTGCCTTAACCCTCAGGTTGGGGGCCCTCTCTCGGTGACTCCTCTAAAAACGCTAATAGGGAAATGTCCTGATGTCCTAGTTCCCAAGAGCCTGCTTGTGGAACTGGAGTGGACAGGAAACTGGCCTTTGATTCCCCACTTTCCTCTGAAAGGCACTGTATGATCCTGCTTCTCTCTGGCAGGTCCTCTCCTTTTCCTTCCTTCCACATCCGACAGCTCAACAAATGGCCTCACAGTCTGCAGAGCAATCCCCCAGGGAAATCTTCCAGGGCAGCAAGCTCAGCCTTTAGACATACATTGAGATTAACCGTCAGAGCATGCCTGGTCAGTTAGCAAATTTACACCTTGTGGCTAAATGGGAGACCAATAATTATGAGCTGGAATTGATACCACGGTGATAACACAGAACATGAAGGAATAGGATGAAAGTGGGGAGAGAAAAAGGTGGGCTTTATAAGGGCAGAAATGTCACCAGCTGAGAGTTTGAATTTTAAAAAGTATATCTCAATACATTATTTAAGGAAGGAAAAAAAATCCAAACCTGTCTTTTGGTCTGAAAAGAAGAAAAAAATATCTACTCTATTGACTTCGTTTTTCTCTCACAGCAAGGAAGATCATAAAACATAAAAGGTGGAAGGAAAATGCCTAGTACATAGATTCTATAGAGAAAAAACTGAGTGCAGAGACAGGCCTGAAATTCTCTACAAAATGTCCCACTGTTTAATGTCTGCAGTTGACATCATTCGTTTTCTTTCAAGTGTAATCTGCAGACATGAATATACATCAGGGTATAACATGTAAATTTAGGTATACACACAAATGGCAGCAGAGGCCATTAAAACACCCCTCTACTTTCCTTTTATGTAGCCCTGTTGCAAAAGAGATAAGAAGCGTGACATATGATGGTAATTGCCCATTTCTAGGGGCTCACCCACATCTACTGATAATTCGAGGTTCACCTGACTTAGCCTTGCTCTAATTGCATCTTGAAGCAGCCTCACAGTCCTGGCAATATGCAGCTGATTATGTTACAAATTCAGTTTTAAAGGGGTTTAATTACACGGGAAGTAACTAGTGAAGGTGACAAAGAAATGATTTTAATATGTATAGCCAGTGGGTTTTGGGTTGGCCTAGTGTTGTGAATTTATTTTCAGGGCCATTAAATACATGGCAAGTTTATTCTAACCCATGGGATGTTAGAGAAGACAACTTCTTCAAAAGAAGAGTAATGTGACTTTAAGGATTAATCTTGGCATTCTTATGATGCATTTTGCTTTTTAACCCCCTTAATTTTAAACACACCAAAATACCACTCATTTGGGCTATATTAATATGAAAGCCCAATTCCTAGTGGTCAGCATGCTATGGATTGGCTTAACAAATTCCTATAAACAAATTTAATGAATACATTGAAATAAATTTCCTATAGCTGTAGAAAAAAATATGTTAAGCCAATCCATAGCACACCCACAGCAGTTCTTCAAGGATTGTTTAAAAGAATAAACAGGGCACTTAAGCGGGCTGTGCCATGCGACCTCGGGCACTGCCAACCGTGGGTGAGCTCTGGGTGTGTGGGCGGCCTGGTGCGGCGCTCTGCTGTGTCAACGTGTTATGATGCTGTCCCAAACCAACCTGGCTACTGGAATCCCCAGGAGTAAAGTGAAATATTCAAGGCTCTCCAGCACAGAGGATGGCTACATTGACCTTCAGTTTAAGAAAACTCCTCCTAAGATCCCTTATAAGACCATCGCACTTGCCACTGTGCTGTTTTTGATTGGCGCCTTTCTCATTATTGTAGACTCCCTCCAGCTGTCAGGCCACATCAGCAAAGAGGGGGCAGACCAGTCGTTCCAGTCCTGATCCTTGGCATTCTGGTGTTCCTACCCAGATTTTACCACCTGCACATCACTTACTATGCATCCAAAGGCTACCGTGGTTACTCCTATGATGACATTCCAGACTTTGATGACTAGCACCCACCTAATAGCTGAGGAGAAGAGTCACAGTGGAACTGTCCCAGCTTTAAGATACCTAGCAGAAACTATAGCTAAGGATTAAGGAATTCTGCAGCTTGCAGATGTTTAAGAAAATAATGGCTAGATTTTACGGGTCCTTCCCAAAGATGTTAACTGAACCTGCAGTAGCTAATTAGGACATGCTCTGTTTTTCATCCCTTGGCCCTGGCAAGAGCTCCTGACAAGTTTTTCCACAGGAATATGTATCATGGAAGAATAGAGGTTATTCTGTAATGGAAAAGTGTTGCCTGCCATCACCCTCTGTAGAGCTGAGCATTTCTTTTAAATAGTCTTCATTGCCAATTTGTTCTTGTAGCAAATGGAAGAATGTAGTATGGCTAATTTCTTATTACTAAGTAATTTATTTAAAAAATATCTGAGTATATTATCCTCTACACTTATCCCTACCTTCATGTTCCAGTGGAAGGCTTTAGTAAAATCAAAGATCAGTGAGTTCATCTGTAATGTTTTTTTACTTGCTTTCTTATTGACAGCAACCAGGAATTTTTTTATCCTGTGGAGTAACTTTTCAAAATGTAAATACTTTCTCTGTTTAACAGCCCTTGGCCCATTCTGATCCAGTTCACGAGTAGATTGGACAGCATACAATTTGGATCATTTTGTCCCTAGTAAATCAAATGTTCTGTAGATTATTCCTTTAATGGCTGGACTTTTGACTGTTTCCTAATGAAACACGTAGATAAGTGGTTATCATTTAGAGTTTATAAACCTATTGCTAGCACCTTGTATTATGCCATCATTCTGCTCATGATTCCAAGGATCAGCCTGGATGCCTACAGGACTAGATCGCCTTAGTTTGATTCTATTTTTTAGCTTGCAAAAAGTGACTTATATTCCAGAGAAATTAAAATGTTGAAATCCCAAAAAAAAAAAATTAATAAACTGCATCCTGAAGATCTCAGGTCAGGGTTTTGGTGTGCCAACGCAGACTCCCGTCTCCATTCATGAAAGCAAGACTTTTGTCAGGCCATTCTCTACTTACAAGAAAATATTCTGTAATTCAAACCTTTATTCAATTAAACTGGCCCCCTTCGCAATGACTCAAATTAGTCATATGGTGATTGCACTTAAATTGAGCAACTGAAAGATGTCTTTAATCTCTATTATCCTTCCTGGTGGAAATTCCTTTTTTTTTTTTTCTTTGAGATGGGGTTTTGCTCTTGTTGCCCAGGTTGGAGTGCAATGGCATGATCTCAGCTCACTGCAACTCCGCCTCCCGGGTTCAAACAATTCTCCTGCCTCAGCCTCCTAAGTAGCTGGGATTATAGGCGCCCACCACCACGTGCAGCTAATTTTTGTATTCTTAGTAGAGACAGCGTTTCACTATGTTGGCCAGGCTGGTCTTGGACTCCCGATCTCAGGTTATTCACCTGCCTTGGCCTCCCAAAGTGCTGGGATTACAGGAGTGAACCACCGTGCCCTGCCAGAAATCCCATTTCTATACAGGAATTTTGCTACTTATTTGATAGGTGTTTTGAAATTGTCCATTTATGCTTCCACCCCAGATAATAAAATGCATAGCCCATTTAGATAGTATTTTGACGCTATAAATCAGTCCAGCGTCCTTAAATCTTCTTTCTTCCTTTGATCCTTGAAAGCCAGAAATGATTTTGCTGACTATAAAGTGTAGTTTTGATGGAACTTTGTATATAGCCTTTCACCACATACAGGCCCCCAGTCCCACTTCACACACATAAAAATTAGGCCAATACTGTAGTCCAGTTGCCTCAGTGCCACTCAGTAACAGGATACTAACAAGTCCATGGTTCACTCTGGTAATTATCTACTTACAAATCACATGATCAAATGGGTCACCATGAAGACTTCATAGGCCAAAATACAAGTGTGTAAACTAAGGGATGCTTTTTTTTTGGTCAATGATGTGGCATCAGATATAGGGGAACAATAAGGAATTTGTTGCAAAAGCTAAGTAACAGCCATAAACTTCCACCACTTTAACATTCCACCAAGTCCTGTAAAATGTGCCTACAATGGGTTATGCCAAGGACCTGGAAGCATTATAAAGTCTATAGAAATAAACTTAAACATATAATTATTTTGTCAAAAATATAATTGGAAACAAATATGCCCATGATTAAAATATGAATCCAATATTCCAATGGACATGAATTTTAATGTCTTAGAATTCAGAAAGATTTGGTGAGGAATGATTTGAATGACTGATTTTCATTTAAAAAATTAATATGAAAGTGTAAAATGATGTTTCCTTTTTCTTTCAATACACCATGGTAATAAATAAAAACATTCAAAATGTCTCTCCTTGTTAAAGATGAATAAACTTCAAAGCCTATTGAAAGACTAGATACAAGGTGCAAAGGCCTTAGATCTGCAATGTAAAAGGAAAGGCACCCTACCACCTCTTAGTCAGATGGAAACTCATCTCTTCCTCCCTCCTTTTACCGTGTCTTAACATATTCCCTAAAACATTAAGAGAGGGGAGATTAAATCAATTCCTAGAGAAAGGAAGAAATATTTAAATTCAAATTACTTTGACTGGTTGCTGGGTAATTATCCCACAATCATGGCCCTTCCGCAAAGAAGGAATCTCAGAGAACAATGAAGTACTGACGAGGACAGCCCAGGGTGCAGGAGTACCCACTTTACAATCCAGTTTAAAGAAATACACTGGGATGGACAGAAGGGGTAGAAATGATCTAAGAAAGAAGTGTGGTAATGAAAGCTCACATTTTGGAAGCAAAGCCTTTTGATGATTTGTTTGAATAATCTTCATGATCATGAAATATTTGAGATAGTAGAAAAAAGTTTGAGAAGAATAGGTATCTTCACCAATATGGAAGGAGTAGAAGATAAACTGTTTAGAGACACTTAAAGAACAATTTGGAATATGGAATACTCAGTAAGTCAAGGGGGCCAGGGTGACTTCACGAAGCAGAATTTAACTGATAAGTTAAATCTACACAATTGTAATCGGAATCTCCAAAATTTCTTGATCATATACCATTATCAGATAGAGTCTTGCTCTGTTGTTGCCCAGGCTGGAGTGCAGTGGTGTGACCATAGCTCCCTGCAACCTCAAACTCCTGGGCTCAAGCAATCCTCCTGCCTCAGCCTCCCAAGTAGTTGGGACTATAGGAAAGCACTATGACGCCCAGATAATTATGAAAGAAAAAAAATTTTTTTTAGAGGCCAAGATCTTGCTATATTGCCCAGACTGGTCTCGAACTCCTAGCCTCAAGTGTTCCTCCCACCTGAGCCTCCCAAAGTGCTGAGATTATAGGTGTGAGCCACTGTTCCCAGACTATCTACTTATGTATCTGTGTGCTACTGTCAACCATTATATAAACATGGACTAATTTCTTCCCTCTTTTAAAAAAGATAACAAATAGAAGTCTTAATATTTTTTTTTTTGCATCCCAAATAATTATCTTGTGCACCCCACTGGAACATTAGCACAAACTTTTAAAAATGAATTCTTTCAATGCCTCTCACAGAATTGATATGCTATATGGAACGTATTAATATATTTTACCCAACCTCTTCAGTTAACCTCTCTAATCCTGGAAGTTGTAAGATCCTTGAGGACAGGATTCACCTCTGTGCCTTCCATGGTCCCTAACTGTGGCTACTTAAAATGCAATTAAGAGGCCTGGGTGAGTGAGAGCACCCAGGCAGAACAGAACTGTGTGCTTCTGTGTCAGTTACCAGAGCTCCTCAGCTGCTTGTGCCACTGGGTAAATTAATAGTAATGGTGATTATTTAAGTCTACCTCTTAAAGGACTAATTAATCTTTCTTATTAAGTACGTACATAGAAGACGGTAATCCTTATCTTACAAATGGAGAAAGAGAGGCAAGAAGGGCCTCAGGCTATTCCTGTACTTAGGATACTAAGCACCAGTGTTAATTCATTTAATTTAGGAATTAACAACCCAACTACCACTGCTATCTCTTGCCTTCCCCTGAAAAATCCAGATGTTCTTAATTTACTTTGTTGTACCATTTTAGTAATTCTCACAATTGCTAATGAACAATTTTGATACGCCAATCAAACACAATCTGCTAGTGGTGTTCTGGCATTAGTCACACAAATTTCCTTTGACTAGTAAAGAACGCAATATGCATTCATCTATTAAGTCTTGGTTGCCTTACTTCTTTTAAGGAACGTGCCTAAGACAGAAGGTGTTCAACCATTTTGCTTCCCTAAGCCACACTGGAAGAAGAACTATCTTAGGCCACACATAAAATACACTAATACTAACGACAGCTGATGAACTAAAACAAACAAACAAACAAAAAACTCAAATGTTTTAAGAAAGTTTAAGAATTTGTGTTGGACTACATTCAAAGCTGTCCTGGGCCACTTGTGCTCTGCGAGCTGTGGGTTGGGCAAGCCTGGAAGATGTGATTTTTTAAAAAGGTCCATCAAATGCTGATGTGGAACAAACTACAGAATACTATGTAGCAAATGAGGCAGATTTCAGTAATAATGTGTGCCAAGTGTTATATATATATAATATCTCATCGAATCCTCACAATTATAGGTATTATAAACACATACTCCTCCTTTTAACACAGGAGGACCCTGAGGCTGATGGAGTTGGGACAATTTGTCCAAGGCCACATAGCCAGCAAGTGGCAGAGCTAAGATACGAACTCAGACGGTTGGGCTCCAGAGCCTTCCTAAGTGTTGGGGAAATGAGAAAGTGGCATTTTCCTTGCAGTGACCTGTGAGGAAGCTGCAGATAACACAACTTCAAATATAGTAAAAAACAGTTCACGTACATTAAGAACTGTTTATGAGCTCTGACTTCCAATGGAGGTGAGAAAATAGTGGCAAGTGATTGTTGTGAATTTAGAATGAAAGCTTTTATTTGTGTTCATTTTGTACAAAAAACTAGTATCTGGGAGTAGAGAAAGTTACAGAGGCTATTTTGTCTCTTCCAGCATCATTATTTAGACTCAGTTACTATTGTCATGATTTACTATTATTATTTCTGTCTCTTGAAGGTCACAGAGGCACTTTTTATGCCTTCAGAACGGCACAGATTTAAGTAAAACTGCAAATGAGTTGCTCCATATATCAAGTTGACTTGTATTAAGGAGTCGATAGCTCAGTAATAGGTGGGGGAAAAAAAGGGGCCCCCTGGTGGTCCCCGTTATCACTGCGGTCATGATACATTATTCTATATTTAGTTTATTTGGAAGTTCGGGTGGGCTCAGTCTTTATTTCTGACACTTCAAGGAACTAGTGCTATTTCTTTGTTTCAGGGAAAGAACAAGCTCAAAAAATGAAAATAATCACTCTTGGTATTTAAAGCTTCAGTGAGACAGTGTGAATGGCAAGTTTTGAATAAAGAAAATTCATTCATTCATTTAACAGTAATTATTTGATAATATTTATTGCACACTTATATATGGCCAAGGATTCTTTTAGGTTCCTAGGATTTAGGTGTGGCCCAAACTTGACAAAAATATCTGTCCTTATGGAACCTGTATTTCAGAATAAATATGTTATATCATTAAATTAACTAGATAGAAAGGGTAGGTACTCATTATTTGATCACTTAAAATTAAGTGTTACACTTAAGAATATACTTAAGAGGATTACCTGTGGCCTAATCATTACTTTTGTAATCACGCTTTATCACACATTTATTAATTCTAGATTTAGCATCTATTCTTGTTTGGAGAGAAGCTGGCAAAGACTATAAAAGTATAAAGAACAAGCTTGTGTCTATAAAATTATAAACAACACATACATTAATAGAATTCATTGAGCAAAGGGCATTAGATATTTAAAATGCATTTTAAAACTGATATAATTGAAGGTGTAATTTAATTTTAGATAATATTAACAGTAAGAATTTTTTTTTGCTAATCTTTTATTTTAAAAAAAGACGAGATTTTTTAAAAAAGAAACCCTGAATCTCAAAGAGAACAAAACCATCAATTTGAATGTAATATAGTGATTTTGATATATATAACTTTTCATATTTACAGTTTTCTAGCTACAAACTGTGCAGTCTCATTAATATAGCAGATTAATTCTTCACCACGTTTAACTTCTAATCTCAGAAATTTCAATGATACTATATCAGTACCTGACTCCAAAAGGACTCTGGCACAATTTCCATGTAGGTAGAAAAATACAGACGCCAGATTTGCTGAATTTAGCTTTGGAATTTCCAGGAAGCAAAACATCATATAAACCCAATTTAAATATTTAATGATATAAATGCAAACCTAAGTAAACTTGGGGAAAAATAAAGGGCACAAATATCAAGCATATAATATTTTCCGTTGAAAATGCACTGATAATGAGAACCAGGCTCACTCCTTGATCGCTCTTTTTTCTCAAGAGAGGCCAAGAGGAAGCTAAATTCATTCATGTCACGAAGATGAGTTATAAAAGTGGAACGCAGCAAGTTCGTTTCAAGCACTGCCTGGCTACTTCCACATTCCATTCCCACGGTGTGTCCCCTCCTCCCCACTTCCTCCCTTGTTCATTCTTTTGTATTATTTGTCTCATCTTTATCTTTTTCACTATTGAGCACTCTTCTGAGGGCAGAGACCATGTCTATTCATTTCATATTATTCCACAGTACCTAGCATAGTGGTGCTCGATGCTCAGTAAATGCATGTTTAATAATAAATAAGTTAAATCAGATCTTATATATTTTTAATGAGCCCATATGCTCATCCATAATGAGACTGGAGGTAAATAGCTTCTTCTCAGTCCAACACTGAATTGTCTCACTTTCCTCTTGGCATTTGATACTGCCAGTGACCCACTGCTTCTTGAATCAGTCTCCTCCCAGGTATCTGGGATGTGTGCTCTGACCAGGCTACTGTTTCCTCATTCCTGTGGAAATGCAACAATATCAAACCCCCCCTCTTTGAACTCCTGTGTTACTTAAAGTCATCATTTCACAATGCTCCCGATTGCTTGTGTTTGCCATTTTGCCTGCTTCGTTGGACTTGTAAGCTCCTTGAGTGAGGGGGTTTCACATATTATACATCTTTATACTTCCTATTTTGCCCACCAGTGTGCTGCCACCCCACAGATGCTCTGCAAATACAGAAGTTTTGATTGCTGATTACAAGTGGTGAGACTAGAGCTTTGAAAGGAAGAAGGATTCTCAAACATGCAGGAAACTCACCAAGAGGCACAAAAGAATTGAGGTGACTGGGTCCTGTGTTGGGGCCTACAGCAGGGTCAGCGGAAACTATTTGACTAATACAGAGTGGGTGGCGTCATTAAAAAATTCTCTGGCTTCGTCCCTGAGACCCTGTGCCCAGACACTGTTGTATCGGTCCTTTAACCTGAGAGAGCCAGTCTTTCTTTTGGTGGTCCAATCGGCCCTGTACTACTAATGGCTGAGGTGAGTGCAGTAGGGGTCCTCTGTTTCGGCTGGTGAAAGGGTTGAATGGATTAGGCCCACCATGCAGTGAAGTGGAGAACGTGGCAGGAAGAAACAGTTCCACTGGGTGTTGACCATGATACATCTGGCCACCCTGGAAGACAGAGTACATGGTAAGGACTAGGAGTCCCATTAGTGGGGCTTGACATGAGGACAGTTACCTTCTCAATTGTCCCTGGGGTTGATGCAGTTTAGGGTAGAGTGAGTCAAATTAAAATTCAAACTTACCCTCAACATCTCAGCTCACTCCCTTCACCCCATCTGCCATCCTTTGCTCTCACAGGGAGTCCAGGCAAATTGTCATTTTATCTGTGCTCAGCTGGGATATTACCATGTTATTCCCTCTTGCTCCATTTGCCAAATATCCTCCTTCATGGCATTTAAAAAATCACCCATTCATTCTTCATCACATGTTTAATGAGCATCTTATATGTGCTATGTTTTTCTAGATGCAGGGATAAAACAGTGACCAAAATAGCCCAAATGCTTGCTTTCACGGAGTGTATATTCTAACCTGAATCTCATTTCCAAGACACATTCTTCCAATTAAGTAGCAACAGCAGCAGTTAATATACAAAATCTTTGCTGACCTTTATCGAGCACTAACTACAGTTGAAATACTGGGCTAAATGCTCATTCATAATCCCAGGTGGGATTATGGCAGGTATTATTAGGAAACATTTTAAATAACTTTTTATTTGGAAATAATTATAGATTCACAGGTAGTTGTAAAAAAATGTATAGAGTGGTCCCATACACCCTTTACCTAACCTCCTCCAGTGATAACATCTTGCACAACTATAGTACAATATTAAAACTAGGAAGTTGCCATTGGTACAGTCTATGGAACTCATTCAGATTTCACCAGTTATATGTGCACCTATTTGTGCTTGTGCATAGTGTGTGTGTAGTTCTAAGAAGTTTAATTATATGTGTAGCTTCATGTAACCACCACTGCAATCAAGATAATTAACTATAACATCATCACAAGACTCTCTTGTGCCACCCCTGTCTACACCCATTCCCACCCCTGCCTGCTAATCCTTGGTAACTACTAATCTGTTACTAATTTCTATAATTTCATAAATGTTACATAAATGGAAAAATGTCATATGTATACTTTTCAGGTTTGCTTTTTCCATTTAGTATAATTTCCTTAGGGTCTAAGTTATTGTATGTATCAACAGTTTGTTCCTTTTTATTTAGTAATATTTCAAGGTATGGCTATACCATAGTTTAATGACCTGCATGTTGAAAGGCATTTGGATAGTTTACCGTTTTGGGCTATTGTCACGAAAGCTGCTATGAATATTCATGTACAAGTTTCTGTGTAAACATGTCCAATTTTATATGCCCAAGAGTACAATTGCTGGATCATACAGTAAGACCATGTTTTGTTTTAAAAAACTGCCCAACTATTTTCCAGAGCGCTATAGCATTTTACATTCTTCTCAGCAATGTGTGCATGATGAAGTGTTTCTGCTTTCTAGTAGCATTTGATATTATCACCATTTTGAAATTTTATTCATTCTAAAGGTGCAGTGATATCTCATTGTGGTATCATAGATGTTTATTTTCATTTTTATTTTTGTAAAGACAGCATCTCACTATGTTGCCCAGGCTGGTCTTGAACTCCTGGGCTCAAGTAATGCTCCCACCTCAGCCTACTGAATAGCTGGGGTTACAGGTGATCAACTTTATTGTAGTATTAGCATGAATTTCTGTAATGGCTTATAATGTTGAACATCTTTTCGTGTGCTTATTTGCCATTTGTGTATCTCTTCAGTGAAATGTTTGTGTATGTATTTTTCCATTTTCTAATTGGATTGTTTGCTTCTTTAATGTTACATTTTGTGAGTTCCTTGTATATTCTAGATATAAGTCCTTTGTCAGATATGTGGTCTGCAAATATTTTCCCCCTTCTTTAATGTGTACTTTCACTCTCTAAAAATGGTTTTAGACAGAGCAAAAGTTTTTAATTTTGATGAGGTTAAACTTCATCAAATTTTCCTTTTATGGATCAGTTTTAGGTAGCAAGTCTAAGAACTCCTGTAATAGTGAAGAAC
This sequence comes from Macaca thibetana thibetana, assembly GCF_024542745.1. NCBI lineage: Eukaryota > Metazoa > Chordata > Mammalia > Primates > Cercopithecidae > Macaca > Macaca thibetana. The sequence goes on along the minus strand of NC_065592.1, from coordinate 60,968,983 downwards.
TTAGTGAACTTAGTGAACACTCCTAGTGTTCCGTGTTGAAGATTTTCTAATTTTTTTCCTAGATGTTTTATAATTGTATGTCAAGGTCCATTTTTTGCCTATGGCTTTTCCATTGGTATTATGCCATATATTTATCTGTACCTCAATGGATGCAAATATACCCATTTTAAAGATCGGGGTAAAAGGCTGAGTGAGGTTAACTAACTCACCCACAGCAATACAGGTAGTATGAGGTACTGGGACTGAAATGCAGGCAACCTAACTTGAAACCACAGCCTCTTTTTTTTTTTTTTTTTTTTTTTTTTTTTGAGACAGAGTTTTGCTCTTGTTGCCCAGGCTGGAGTGCAATGGTGCAATTTCAGCTCACCACAATCTCCACCTCCTGGGTTCAAGCAATTCTCCTGCTTCAGCCTCCTGAGTAGCTGCGATTACAGGCATGTGCCACTATGCCAGGCTAATTTTGTATTTTTAGTAGAGATGGGGTTTCTCCATGTTGGTCATGGCTGGTCTCAAACTCCCGACCTCAGGTGATCCGCCCACCTCAGCCTCCCAAAGTGTTGGGGTTACAGGTGTGAGCCACTGCACCCGGCCAAAACCACAGCCTCTTAATGACTTTATTTGCCTGCTCTAAGGCATATATCTCTCTTTGCATTCCCCAAGTAAACATAAAACACACTGAATTCACCCTCTATGTGGGACAGAACAAAATGTATTCAGAAAATAGAAGTCATCTAATCTTTATGGAACTATTTAGGGAAACCTGGAGCTTTAATCATTAGCATTGCTTTGAACAAAACTACATGATTTAAAAAATAAATGATTATTTTCAATGTCATGCATCTTTCTAATCTTGTTAATACAAGAGTTATCTAATCTTACAAAGTATAAGATACAAAAATAGAGATGAAATTGAGATCTACCATTAAGTAAGGTTACCACCCAATTTTTGCTGATGAAGTAGTAATGGATTGATGATGCTGGAGATTTACCCTTAAAATAAAAATTCTGGTTCCAGACAGTAGCTGTGGTCTCCTAGGACATATCTTATCTGTTATCTGTCAATAGAGCAACGGAAATTGTGCACTATTGAAAACAGATGTAGCCTCACAGTCAGAGAGATGGAAAAGATGTGCTCTGGAAGTCCTCACTGCATTACTGTCAAATGAAGCCAGGAGGTACTGATATTATATATTATAGTCAGCACCAACTTCTTGGCCAAATGTTCAGCACTATTTTCATTGTTGGAATTAAAAATCTGTTCTAGAATTAGGGGAAAAATGACATGAGCAATATCCCATTAAAAAGGTTTTTTTCTTAGTTACTGCTGGCTCTGAAATTTTGGCTTTAGCCAATAGAAACTTCTCAAGATGGTTCTGGTGGGCATTTTGTTTTGTAGCAGGTCCCATGGCATAAGCTTATCACCCAGAGAGCATCTTAAATGTTGTTAATAATCATACAATACTGCATAATATTATCACTGAAAGTTTACTACTTACTAAATTATAGGAACGTTGGATATCTTTGGAAAGGGTTTAATTAACTTACAAAAAAAAATATACTGGACCTATGGGAAAATGACACTTGCCAATGAAAGAAAATCCAGTTCCGAAGTGAAAGACTGTGCTTATGTTGACATTTCTCTCAAAATAATGAGTTTTCATTCTCCAAGTTCTTATAATGAAAAATTTAAAACATACGAAAAGCTCAGAATAGCCAGAGTTCCACCATTAGATTCATTTTTTAACATTTTCTATGTTGGCTTTATCAATACGTCTATATTAATAATTCTTTATGAGTAATTTTAAAGTAAACTGCAGATGCCACGACATCTTTGCCTTTAAACATTTCATATGTTTATCTTCTCAGGATATGGACATTCTTCTATATAGTCATAACAACCGTGTGTGCACGTTTTGTATGTATGCAATAGGTGACTTCTTGCCTTAGCAGGTTAACATCTACTACTGGTGTTTATTTTTTGACATGGGTAATCTTCTTGGTGTTTACACTTTTGTCCCCATGGTTAGTTATTAAATACATGTAATACAGAGTATCTGTTTTATTTGTTAAGATCTCCTCCCTTCCGTACTTTGCAACCAACCCCTGAGGGCAAATCAACAAAAGTCATTTAGTTCATTAAAAACAAAATTGCTCTAGACAAAAGTACCCATTTGCTGACTGCTCTTTGGTATTGGCTGGGCATGGTGGCGGGTGCCTATAATCCCAGCTACTCAGGAGGCTGAGGTAGGAGAATAATCACTTGAACCCAGGAGGCAGAGGTTGCAGTGAGCCAAGATCACATCACAGCACTCCAGCCTGGGCGACAGAGTGAGTAAAGACAAGGTTTCACCATGTGGTCACGAACTCCTGATCTCAAGTGATCCACCTGCCTCGCCTCTCAAAATGCTGAGATTACAGGTGTTAGCCATGATGACTGGCCAGTGCTAGGGTTTTTAATTTGGAAACTATAGTCTGAATTTAGGTGGGGGGACAGTTTGTGAAATTTCTGACACTGTCAAGTTTTGTGTGTAAATAAACTTTTAGGAGGCAGGGGGAAGAGTGTCCATAACTTTCATCAGAGTCTTAAAAGTATTAAGAATCACTGATTTAAGGCTTTCAAAATACCCTTTGGAAGCTGGAAGATATTATTTGGAATATTATTGGGAAAAATTATTTGGAATATCTTCCAGCATCCAAAGGGTATGTATCTTGAAAGCCTAAATAATATCCAAATAACACTAATAGTGTTAGTATCAAATGCTAACTGATGGAGAGGAGGAATTCCAAAAGGACCCATGTAGCCCATCCAATTGACAGCCTGGTGCCACTGAAATGGGTTCTGGCACAGGCAAAGAACAGAGCAGAAGGCAGCACAAAGTATTTTACTCACACTGACAAGTTCTCAATTAGTTCAAGCTCTTCAGGAAAAAGATCTGAATGTCACTGCAGGTGGTCCAACTCTATTCAGTGGGCAGAGACTGGGCAGGGTGCCGGAGGTCTGCTCTGGGTATCAGGCACCAATGTTGCCCAACTGTGTTTGTTCTAACCGTTGCCCCTCTGTAGGCTTTGGTAGACTTGAGGGTGGTTTACATCTGTGATTGCATTCACCTTGAAAAAACGCACAAGGGGGAAGCAGAAAAACCCAAAACAAATGAGAAAAAGTCTCCTTTTTACCTGACTGGTCATTTTGGAAATGGGTACACTTCCTTGTAAATACCAAAGGAAATAAAGGCATGGAGAAGTACCAGGCACAGTGTGTGGTGTTTTACATAGTTGTTTCCTAGTTTTAGAACGATCAGTATCTCCTTAGCATCCTTGTTTCACAACTGGAAGGAAGTGAAGCTCAAAGTGATGGAGCAACCGGATGGCATAAAGTCAGCGTTTACTCAGTGAGCAGGGCTGAGGTTAGAAACTGTGTTGGTAAAATGCCGTTTCCCATCACACTTTGTTGTTTTATAAATATGTGGTGGGAGAGGATAGGTGTGGAATACACAAATGCAAAAGAACAATCAACCAGTGAAGTCCACCTGTACTGGGGGGTAGTTTGCTTGCTGTGCTTTATTTTGTGCTAGCTTCTGTTGAAAAATGTACAGTGAGAGAGAAATCAATAACACTTAGCATTCAAATTACTTGATTTAAATGCATAATTCATTTAATATTTATAGCTCCATAAGGATTCTCAATCCATTTTACTGCTGGAGAAAGACAGGCTCAGCAAGAAGAGTAAATAGCCCAAGGCCTCAGATGCAATACCTTGTAAAGTTGGGGGCCATACCCAGGGCTGTTTCGTCCCTGCAGGCCTGAGGTTATAGGTCAGGTGAGATTGGAGAATTGTTAACCTCTGTGTGGGCACAGACTTTCAGACCACTGGAGAGCAATGAGTTGGAGAAAAAGGTTATTTTCCTCCAATTGAGCCCTCTTTATAGTCAGTGCACACATTCTTGACTGGTTTTACAGGAAATCAAATTTTAGTAAGTTGAATTTACCTTTATTGCCAATGGATATTCATTTGGCAGATGATTCTAATACTTTCTTTCTACCTGCTCTCTCTACTGAATAAAAAATCCACAAATAAGCATTTAAACATCCTGGGAGATCTAAGGGAATTTCTATTTTGTTTGTTGTTTTTGTAATGGAATAATTATTTCCCAATGAGTTAGATTGTGACATTTTTATTTCTAATATTAAATATTAAAAATGGAGTATAATTCAAAAGGGTAAAGCTACAGGACGACACTCAGAATAAGGGGAAATATTTTAAAGAGTCATGACTCTACCGATGACTAGTTGTGTGGCCCTCACTAGTTACTGGAGGGCTCTAAGCCTCAGTACCTACACATATAAAACATGGATGACAGCTATCTCAGAGGGTTGTTTAATCATCAGATTAAATAAGATGACATATATAAAATTCTTGGATCCCTACAGGCACTCAATAAACAGATACAAGAAAATAAAATAAGAATCTCCAACTGGAGCAATTAGCTATTTAAACTTGGAGATGGCAGGTAGCCAAATTAGAATTTCTACCTCTGAACAAATCCTGAATCGCTCTGAAGCTTAGGACAACAATTTCAGTTTATTTCAGTTTCACATAAATATCAAGAACAGGGCAAGTCAATCATTATCATCCCAGATGGGAACATAATCTGCTTCAATTTCTCCATGGTCTTATCAAATGATCACTATTCTGCAGTTGCAAGTTCCCCCCCGCCCCCAACACAAAGATTCTCTCCCACAGATCTTCATTCCCTTTCCTCCTCCATAATAACTTTGTTAAAAAGTACCACTTTATTATAGGTAATTGAGTGGATTTTCTAACTTTATTAGTTAATTGTGGTAGTTTGCAAAATGGCTGCAATTCTTCTCTTCCTTATAATGAAGTCCTTTTGCAATGGTGACTTCTCAGGTCCCTCTATCAGTAGGTAAAGTTTGTTTTCCTCCCCCTTGTTTTAGATTAATCTTGTGACTTGCTTTGACCAACAGAATATGGTAGAATTTCTCAGCTTAGTCCTCAAGAAGCCTTGCATGCCTCCAGAAAGTCCTTATACTTCTGCCCAGCTGCCATCTGAACAAGCCTGGGGTGCCCTGCCAGCTGCCCCCCACCATGCCAGCCATCATCTGGTCAGAGGACAGAACTTACCACTGAACAGGGAGGCAGGTATGTTGGGGCTGTGTATGTGCATGGGACACACCCAGGTGTTTTTCTTACCAATAATCTTGTATGGACATAAGGGTCATATTGGTAATATCTGGATAACCTATTGCCATCTGTAATGACGACAGCATTTTGCCTTAGCAATTCCCAGTCTCACATAGGGAAACTGAGATAGACACATCTCCTCTAATATAAAAGCTTAACTAAGGTGAGAGCCAATGGTTTATAAGCTCTGCGGAATTCATTTATTCACAATGTTATATTCACAGAGGAAGTAAACCAACCTTTAAAACATAAGGCATAGTAGAGGCAGGAAAGACTAAGAGAAAGAAAACGGTTTTTTGTTAACTTGGAAAACCTACAAATATTTATTCTGTTAATCAAGCCCCAAACCATACGCCCTCTTAAAAATATGCTTGTGAATGGATTTCTAAGATCCTTCATGCTTCAGCATAGTAACTTGAGTTTATTAGATGAATGAAGAAATTAAAACTGCCTGGTTCTTTCAGTTGATAACCTAATAAATAAGGAAAACCTTTTTTCTCTGTTGAAATCACAAAATAAAATTATGACCATAACATATTTAAGCAGTCAAAAAGCATTATGTCTTATACAATTTTAATCTGCCTGGAACCTTTCCATGAAAGCATCATCAGTTTTATCTAAAAAATGGCTCTCCTGCTGTTATTAATCCATGTGCCTTGCTGAGTACTCACTGCATAAAGAAGAGCAGATTCATTTGGAAAATAAGTTGAATCTTTATCTTTTCATATATTAAAGTTGGGTGCCTTTCTCTCTGTACTGCTACAAAAAACACCTTCATATTACTTGGGTTTAAGTTGTTTAAAAAATTTTGAAAGCATAAACTAATATTTATGTTCTCTGACCATAAAAGCTACACAAGTTGACTGGAAAGTATAGGCCTTGATAAGGGGTTGGCAGAGCCAGGACAAGGATGAGATGAATGCCTCACTTTGTCTCCTGGACAAAATTTAAGGCGGTACCAAAAAACTCAGTATTATAGATAAATGACATAATGCAATATTTCAAAAAATAAAAATTAGTGCAAAATAAAATCTACAATGAACAAAATGTCAAGATTTTAAGTAAAGACAGCTCTTACCTTGCACTTGAATCTTCCCTACTCACCTTACCCTAATCCTGGCCCTGGTTTCAATAAAACTTTATTTATAAGAATAAGCAGCTGGTTCATGAGCTGTAGTTTGCTAATTTGTTTCTTTAAATATTACATTCAAATATTTATCTTGATGACCAAGATTTTGGGTAGCCCCTTAAATTTTGTGCCTGAGTGCCATCCTCACCTTACCCTAATTCCAGTCCTGGGTGTTACATTCTATTCCAAGTTCAAATGGTAAGCTAATGAAAGTTTTAAAGCAAATGACTGATAGGATTTAAGTTATAAAAGTGGGCTTTGGTTGCTGTGTAGTTTGGCGGGGGATCTAAAGTGGGGACTGGGAGAATAGTTAGGAGGCTGATGATCAGTCTAGTGATTTTGCTCTGGTTCAGACCAAGTCACCAAAGACCACTCAGATGTAAAGATGGTGGCCACGTCCCTGTCTGCATATCTATGTGACATCTTAGCATGTGGCTTACTCCTGTTGATTCTCTCATGGTTGTCCTTCTACTTTACCAACTTTTCAGTCTTGGGAACTCTGCCCTCTTGTGTTCTCACACAATCCCTTGGCCTTACATTCCATCAGCATAATCTCTAGTTCTGAATTTATCTCCTTCAGATATGCATATCCAATTCCAATTGCCAACTCACCATTTCCGTTCAATGTCTCGTGGGCATAACAAACTTAACAAAACCAAAGTTCACTTTCAAAGATGTCTTTCTCTCTGTGCTGTTGCAATTAGTTCAATCACAAATTTAGATATTACAAAACATCTTCACATTTCTTTTTTAATTTAAGTTGCTTAAACTTTTTTTTTTTTTTTGAGATGGAGTCTGTTGCCCAGGCTGGAGTGCAGTGGTGTGATCTCAGCTCACTGCAACCTCCGCCTCCTGAATTCAAGCGATTCTCCTGTCTCAGCCTCCCAAGTAGCTGGGACTACAGGCGCGTGCCACCATGCCTGGCTAATTTTTGTAGTTTTAGCAAAGACAGGGTTAAACGTCTCTGAATACTTAACATACATATGTTTAGACTATGAAAGCAACACATGTTTACTGGAAATTATGTCTGTTCCCGAACCTGTTACTCTTCCATCTATCTTCCAGTAGAGAATGGCACTACCATTCTACTCAGCTGTTCAAGCCAAAAAATTACTGCTTATTGTTTTCTTCTCCTTTTCTCCTACATCCAATCCACCAGCAAATCCCGTCAATTTTGCCAAAATGTGCCTTCATTTTTCTTTAAATAAAATCAGCATCAACCTCAGTAGGCCTACTAAGGGGATAGCTTGCACACATTAGGGTAGGTCTGACTCAGTGGAAGGAGCAGTCGTTGGGAGGGAGGGGAAGTGTGAGTAGGAGTGTTAAATTCCCATGTCAGGGTATAGGGAGAGACTGGCTTGTCTTTGGGGAGGTGAAAGCTGCAGAGTGGAAAGAGCTGGAATACGTCTGGGCCTCTCCAGGGGGGACAGGGACTAGGAGATGTCCCAGCTTTTAGGCTTACACACATATTCTCTCTCATCCTACCAGCTGGGTCTGCACGGCTGGACCTGGAACCAGAGAGGGAAATACTCCAGCAGAACTTAGTAGGTACAGCTAGTTAGTATTAGAGGGAGCAGAGTGATCTCAGTGAAGATGTGCCCAGTCATCAGTCTGAAAGGGGCCAGAGCAGAGAGGGTTGGTGACAAAGCTCAGCTGGAGCTCAGTATGTATGAGTTTAGCATCCATGGCCTGCATAGGGCTGACGACATCAGCTGGCAGTGTACCAAAATCACAGGGTCAATTTTCCAAGCTGAGCATATATACTCCTCTGAAAGCCAAGTTCACTAATGCAGAGGCCACTTAACGAGTAGTTATGCCTACGGGTCCTGCTTACATTGACCAAATAGAGTTTGTTTGATAGATTGCTTTGTTGTTTAATTTGCCTTTGAGAGTGGTTTATATAAGATTGTGACGCTATGACTTTTCATGCAGTGTGACTGCAAGATTCTGCTTCTACAGATAGTATTCTTTTTTTTAAACATATCTGAATGAATTCATCAATCATCTGCCTTATAAAAAATCAGTGAATTTATTCAGTGATAAAAACCAGTAAATTTTAGTTTAGTAACTACTGATTTTGAATGCTCTTTGCATATCAAATATAAGTTGTCATGACCCTATTAATATGAATATTTTATCTAAATGCTACCCATTTTAAAATTATAAATATTTATCTTACTCACACCTGCATTTTACTAAACTCATTCTCTATAGCATAAAAATATTACATATAATCCCTCTTTCCCACTGAACGATCTGCAGAGATCAAAGGAGCCATTGTTCAGGCCAGATGGTTTCATGTTTTTTTTTTTTTTAATCTTGTTCGTATCAAGTATATTTAGCTTATTTTTTGACAAGTCCCTCATATTCCACACTTAATGGGTACCACCATTAAATTTGAATAATTGATTGACATGTACCTAAAATGGCAGCAAATTAAGCATAGATCCTTTGGGGTATATTTTTCTGTATGCAGAGTGTTTGCTATTGATGGGCCAGCAAGTGAGCCTAATCCAGATGTGCCAGACGATGGAGAAGGGCTTATTACCACAGACACTGTATCCAGGATAACAGCCCCAAACTCTCTTCCGTCCTTTGGAGTAGGCAGACTTGTCATGTCTGAGCTCTCTCTCTGTAACATATATTTACTCAAAATAACTGTGAACATCTGTGTATGCCTCTCCAGTCTGCAAAGAACTTGTAATATATCCCTATTAACATGTTGCTTAGGACAGCAGTTGTCAACTTTAAATTTTTTTCTGCAAAACATGAGGGTGACATTGACATGTGTGACACTTGTGCATCGATATACCCATCATGTGATGTGTTTAATCCACAGACTGTAGGATTCAATAGAATTTTACATCTTTGCTTCCTTCCTACTTGAGGAAGCTCATTGGAACTCAACTGAGTGGGACTGAAGGTATTGAGATCACTTGGACACTACCCTTATTTGTAAAAGTAAGTTGATGAAATTGGGCGCTTGAGTCATTGTGAATAATAAACTGCATCTGACACACTTCACAACTAAAGACATTCCTGTTCACTTCAACATCTCAGTTGTGAACTTATAGCTTAGTGAGTAATAGCATCTCCCATTGAAAGGAAAAGATTTACATGTTGAGAATAAGGTGCAGTATTAGAAATGCCGATAGAAGTAATGGCATTTGTGGTGGTGGGGAGAGATGATGCTAGAATTGCTCATTTCTGCTCTCTTCTGGAAGCCAATATATAAAGTTATTAGGACAGTCCAATTCACATGAATGCAGGTAGAAGATTGGCTTCTGAGGGATGAGAACATCCAGCCTAAGTAGATATGTTTGTAATTTTTTTTTCTTTTTTTTAAAATTTAATTATTATTATTATATGTTTGTAATTTTTAAAGGTAACATTTATTGTTTACTAGTGCCTGGCAGGGTCTATGTATTTTACATAGATTTACTCATTGAATAATTATAGTGAACCTATGAGATCAGTTTTGTTTTCATCCCTATGTTACAGATGGGAAAAATGAGGGAAGTGAGAAAGGGAAATATTCAATCACTTGCCCAGTGCGTACGATTGTAAATGAACAAGCTGAGATTTGAACTCAGGCAGTCTAGATTCAAGGTTTGTGCTCTAATTCATCTTGCTGCCCTCTATCTCCAATTCTAGCCTGTTTAAATTTAAATTACAGTCCTCACTGTTTTCCTCACTTGACCTTGGCTTATGTATATTTTCTCTATATTTTTATGTAAGCAATATGCTTGAAACATAAAAAGTTCATTTTTTTAAAAAACAAGACTTTCTCATGTTTTGCGTAATGAATACTTGTAAATATCAGAAAATAAATTCTTTATATAAAATATTTGTTATTATTAATGCTACTTTTTGCATTAAACATTTTCTAGGTGAATGACTATATTAGTATTCTCATTCTGTGATTTCTGAAATCTAAAAGTACATTTACTGGAATAGGGTCTTTTTCATGCATTAAGCATAAATTGGAATTTTTCAGGCTAAATTTGAACAGGCATGAAACTATACAAGGAGAATCAGAAATATACAGTGCTTAAAGGTGAGAAAAAAAAAAAACCACTCTGTTCTTTCTATTTTGCATAGTTTTTTTTAGATGCTCCTCATGTCCACTGGTGAAAAGAATGGTTTAAGTATTCAAGCTCCACACTGCAAAGGTATGGACAGATGGGCAAGTTACCAAGGACATAAAAAATGCTTGGACATTGTAATACACCAGCTCCTAGAGATTACCTTAGTTCCAGTATAAATACAATTTATATTCACATTCATTTGTAAAGACCAAGCTATCTGGAATTTCTGCCATTTTAGGAATATCTTGTATTGGTGACTGATGATTGTAAAATTATTATTATCATTTTAGATTTAAAATTTATTTGCTCTCCATATAGTATGCTACATAGTTATAATTAATATTCGGGGCTATGATTTTGCATATTTTAGTTTGTGAGTTTATGGCTGTAAGAGAAAAATAGGGACATATTTCATATGTTGTAGTAAATTCTTCACATAAACATGGTGCGGTTTTTAAACATCGTGGCAAAAAAAAAATGTGTTTTAAAAACATAGTGGCAATGAAGGGTGTGGAAGAGATGGGGCTTAGGATAGAGATGGGATGGGTGATCATTTTCCGGGTGAGTTCTTGTGACAGTTCTCAGGCCAAGTACACAGTGGCACGGGGGTGGGACAGTGGAGGACATCCCAGCGGCCCAAGCACCCCATGGCTCTGGATACACCCCACACCTCAATCTTGGGCTGCTTATATTGATTCTGCAAGAAAGAAGACTTTGCACTGATTTTTGACTATGAATCACAAATACAAACTTTACTAGTCTGCAAACAATTTCTGAAGCAATTATTCTTGTCCAGTCCTCTATTTTTAAAGAAGAAGAAAAGGATCCCTAGAGAAGTGACTTTGAAACACACAGGGCACTGGACCTGGGTCAGATGATTCAGTCAGTGTCTTGTTTCTGCGTCTTCCTACCTGTGTGATCTTGGGAAAGGCATCGGCCTCTCTGGCTATAGCTTCTCCATTGATAGCTTTGTGATCATCCTTTCTATGGATGCTAGGAAGATTAAATGGGACGATGCATATCAAATCACCATGGAAATCATATACAGCTGTACAATCACTGCTATAAAGCAACTTACTCTAGGCACACAGCTAATCAGAATGCAAGGAATTCTGGACACTTTGTATAACTAATAGTCAAATCAGTATGTTCTCGTGCCTATAAATCTTCTTAGATGCTTCTTTTCCTCACAAACTAAAATATAAGCCATTTCAGTTTCTTGCTTGTTTGTAGACTCCCCTTGAAGAAAATTTGAAGAGAAATTGTGCTTTTACCCAACAGATCATTTCTGTTCCCTGAAATTGCCCTTGCCACAAATTATCACAAAAACCCGTATCTTTCTCAGCAGCATGCAGGGTCTGTCACTTCAGGGCTGACACACTTTCTCTCCTTCAGAGAGAAATTTCTCTAAAGCTCTGAATGCTGAATTCAAAATATCAGTGATGTCAGGCCAGGTTTGCCTTTTAAAGAAAGGTCATTGCTGTAAGGGATGGATCTGTGTGCAGGGCCTCAAATTGGGTGGGAATAGATTGACAGACATACTGTTTCACCAGAAAGATTTTGATGGATAATACCAACCTTTCCTCTTTCAAGGGTGTGCTTAAGCAGATAGGAATAAGATATAAACACAGTCTCCCTATTCTCTCTCTCCCTCTTCCGACAGCATTATTTCCTTGGCATGTTTAGAGTGAAAATAAGTTTTTGCGGCATTTATAGCCTTAAAAGTATGGCTGCAACCAATTTTCTTAGGTATGTATTTCCCATTACAATTCCTTCCCTCATCCCAAAACACATATGTACACATGTACACACACTCACACACATTGAGGGAAGGGAGTTATCAATTCTTTACATTACTTAACTGGAATACTATCTGTGGCCCATTCCTCTGTAGAAGTCTGTCAAATTTCCATCCATTCTTTAACTCTCACCACTTTTATGAATCATTCCAAGATTTTCCCAGGTAAAATTTATCTCTCTCTCTCTCTCTCTCTCTACACACACACACAGTCTCTCTCTACTATAGGAAGATTCATGGCATGCTTTGATTACCAACTTATTTTTATTTCTGTTTCCCTACTAGGTTGTGAACTCTTCCTTGACAAGGAGTCTCAGACATCTCTGTATCCCCTATAGAAAGTAAGCATTTATTAAAGGCGTTCATAGAAATATTTAGCTTTTAAAACTCTTCAAAGCCACCCTTTTTTTTTTATCTTGATAACTTAGAGATGGTCTGTATTAAGGTTTCCTATGTCTTCTTCACTGGAAATTTTGGCCAAAGAGGACGAGACTACGAACAGGTCTCTAAAATTGAAGAAGTAAGAAGCATTGGGAAAGATGAGAAACATGTGGACATCCATGGCTACGTTTTCATGTGGCAGGTGTCCCTGAGACAACGTATAGCAGCAAGCATTGCCCAGAACATGGCTACTGGCTTAGCAATGCCATGGAGGGGATGGAGAAATGGGGCATTAATGGCAATTTAAGGGCAGGACAACATATACATATACAAATACGAGAAGAACATTTCTGGATTTAGATGAAAGGGGAAAACAAACAAGATGTATTACCAGCAGGAAAGAATGATTACCAAGTTAATCAATTAGATACCACTTATATTTCAATTGTTAATGCCAATCCCTTAAGTGAATATAGGTTCTCACCTCTATATAAATCATTAACTTCTATCAGTAGATGAAAAAATACTTGATTTCATAAGCAGCACAAAGAGAAGGCCTGCAATAAACAAGGTTATAGGGTATCTCACTTGAGTTGGACAATATCTATTTTATAGTGAATATTCCAATAAGGATTGTGAACCCTGAGTTTGAACTTCCTTCCTCTTCCTATTGGTGGTAGTGACAGGGAACATGTACAGACGGCAAGAAAGAAAGATAAAAGACGAAGAGCCAACTAGCCAAGCCAAGACAACCTTTTTCACTAGTTCTCATGAATAAAAATGGTGCTAACATTAACTAAAGTGGCATAAACTGAGTAGGCAGTGGGCAATCATTAGTTTACACAATAGACTAACAACCCATTAAGGCAGATATTATTATCTTCATTATCCATATGGGGAATAGAGGTGCAGCAAGATTAAACAACATGTTCTAAGGCCATCCAATTAATCAGTGGTACTGCCACATCTGTCTGATTCTAATAAAAAAGGAAATCTGCCAAATAAGAATAATACAGTTCAAAAAGTCAGATTAAATGAATTCAGAGAGGTAGCAGGAGATTCAGTGAGGAAATTGAGTTTAAAGAAACCCCTAAATCCTCCGAAATCCAAGCACCCAAAGGAGTGGGATGGCACTTATGGAGATACTTTCAAAACACAAGAGAAAAAGTTGAGGTAATTAAAAGAATCAATTTGGTTAAAACTAGAACCCACACCAACATAATAGAAAGCTACATAACAAGGCAACTAAACCAGGTCACTTAAGGAGAAGTGAAGAAAATAAAATTCACCTGTAGAAAGAAAGCCCAGAATAGGAGACTATTTTAAATGGGAATTAGTTAGAATAGGATAAGCATTATTTAATTCTACTGGGCAGGAGGAACCGAGGTAAACACTGATTCACTGACAAGGAGGAACATCTAATTAAAGAGGACACTTTTAAGATTAAGAGGTTAGGGTTGGTTATTGGGTTTTATGTTTTTTAAACATTCTATAAAAGGGTCAATCTGTATTCAGTTTCACAGACTGAATCTGTATTCAGTTTCACACAGACCACCCATGTGTGTTGACAGATTCAGAAAGCTAGAATAGGGAAGGAAATGACTCAAAGTTATTTAATAAAGCTGATTTCACTCAAACTGTCTGGGCCTAAAGATATTTATTCCAAAATGAGAGGGCTTAGTGAATTTTGTCATGGTTGATTACCTGCCCCCCCGCACCCCCCAAAAAAACCAGTAATTCTTTGGAAAACATGAGTGATGGGAAAAGTGGACATCATTTAGAAAAGTTCCAAGGTCAAGGATCAGTCAGACCAATTTAGAAACTAAAAAGGAATCAGTGTCAAATATTAGCCAACTTGTAAAAACTGCAAGTGGTCAAAGGTTTGGAACTTACAGCTAAATAGCTTCGATAATCAGGGTACACAAAACTTTGTACCCTTGAGATGACGGAGCAGGCTCTTTGAATTTACTTTCATGATAATCGATGAGAAATATTCAACTTTTTTTTCCAGATAATAAATGTTGATCTGTAGCTTGAATCATTACACACAAAAATATGTTGGGTATTACAAAATTGAAAGAAAGATAGAAAATACTAGTGCACTTTTAAAAAGAAAGCACTGATGTTGTACCATACTGCTTTTTAAGGCACTAGAACCATATGTTCATGAAAAGGGGTGAGGGTGGGGGGGGTTGGTGAGAATACTATGTTTAGACCTCAATGTGGATTTTCTTTCAGCATTTGAAAATCACTGCCAAAAATATGGTCTAGTACACACTGACGTTTGGAGAGAATACAACTGGATCAAAGGCTTCCTCAAACATAGGTTTCATTTGGTCACCAGTACTAGCATGTTCAAGCTTCTCTGTACAATCAAACATTTCTTAGGTCCACTTATTCCCAGTGGCATGTGGTTCAACAAAGAAATACGGACAGTGCAAAGAAATAAGATTTAACTACTGGCACATAAAGAACTTGTCCAATTAGCACAGTTTGCCAGGTGGTTATCTTGGATCTAACTCCAACAAGAGTGACACAATATAGGAGCTATCCCTCCAAATGAGGTCTGAATTCAGAGCAGTATGAATCTGCAGTAATCATCCAGTTGCTAGCTATTCTATTCAGCATGCCATGCTCTTAGGCAAGTCTCATAGCACAGTGGCCAAGGAACACAGGCTCTGAAAGCAGACTGCAGAGTTGAATCCTAACTCTGGCGGGGCACAACTCGTGACATAACATAACAAGTTTGCTCTAAACCTTGATCCTCATAGAGAAAAAGGAATATTGGGTTTTACCTCGTAGGGTATTTTGAAGATGAAAGGAGATCATTCACATAGAGGGTCTTGGCACCTGGTAAATGCTCAATAAATGTAAGCTTTTATTGGTAGATTCTTTGGCAACAGACTCAAAAGCTGAAAATGTAGGAAACCAAAGATGTAAAACCTCCAGAAGACAAAAGCATAATGGTACTAATTGGGTCTCAGGAGTCTCTGTTGGCAGTAAAGGGGATGGATGCTGAAATGATCGTGTCCATTGGGTAAGAGAAACAGAGCCCAAAATGGATTTCTGCAGGTACCCAGCATGGGGAAATTTAAGTAGGGATCACACGAAGACAAAGAAGAACAACCCGGTGAGTGACCATAGCCACCATTTTGCTGGGCCACTGGCCCATCACGTGATTAGCCTGTAGTTGTGGACCAGCCCTGATGATCTGCCGTGCCCATCAGCCTCCCATCCCAGGGAAACAGCTTGGATGTGATGATTAGGGAGCAGCCTGTGGCTATGAAAGGGAGCGAGAGCAAAGCTAACTGGCCAAATGGGAATTGAAGCTGTGACCTTGGCCTCATTAAAAACAGCCAGCAATGTTCTTGAGTGGATCAATTTTTCACAGACAGCCAGGCCATCTGCAGAGTAAACAAAACATGGCACGTGCACACACACACAAATAAAAATACAGAAACAAACAGCAACTAGGATTCACAACTAAAATAAAAATTAATTCACAGGCATTGTAAACATCAGCTTCGTGTGTGTGTGTGTGTGTGTGTGTGTGTGTTCCTGTGTGTATGCCAGCATCAAATAGCTGTCTATAAAGTCACTTCTGTCGGCAGGGCTGAAATGCTTCTGAAGAGGATAACTATGTCTTTAGCTTACATTTGAAGAGATCTCATAGCTAAGGGGTCAACTTGTATTGGTAAGATGTCTATATCCCTCACAGATAAATAATGTGCCACCTTATAAAATTTTAAAACTGGAAAATTAGTACTTTTTCAGAAACAAGCTCAGATGTAGACCTAATAGTATTAGGTAGCACAGATGTGAAGCCCCGATGACCTCATCTGCAGTTATACTATGGTATGAAAGAAGCCCTCTAAGTAAAGCTACAACACCGTAAGTAGAAACCATGACAGCATTAATCACATCTAATTATAAAGATGCAAATACTTGCAATAGTACTTATTAGGTACTTTTCATTGTTTTAAGCATGTTACATATATTGCCTAGTTCAATTATCATAATAACCCAATGGTGAAGGTGATGTTATCTTTCCTATTTTATGTACAAATATATGAAACAGAGAGAAATTAGACAACTTGCCCTAGGTCATATGGTGAATAGAATGAGGACTGAGACCCAGGCAGTCTAACTTTGAACCCGTGTTCTTAACAGCACTTCACATTGTAACCAGTGAGGCCTGCTGGGAAAAACATGACATTAGACACTAAGGAAATATGGTTTGCTGCTGGTGAACCCCCCACCCCCACCATCTTCAATTTCTTTCTCTCTTTTCCCCATTTTCTCCCTGTAGTGTTAGTCTACGGGAAGCAAACTTTCACTACTTTTTAAAATTAGGTCAACAGACAAAACAAAAACATACCACTGTCAGATACCCTAGAGATAATACAATCAATGCCTTTATTTCGCAGATGAGGAAGTTTAGGATCAAGCTAAGATTAGGATTGAGGGCCCTAAAAATTACTGGGGTCATCAAACCCATGACAGTGCCTGCAGTAGCAGCACCGACCCACTCCTGATTCTTACAGGTTTCTCTATGACACGCACCACAGGCTTCAGCAGCTGCGCTCTTACAACTCAGTTTTCATTCCTAGTTTCATTCAAAGTTCTTTCTCTCAAAGACCACACAGGTTTCCTCCCCTGCAAATCTTGGTTCTTCTCTTCCATTTGGGCAGTCCTATGTGAGTGAATTCTTTCACAAGTAAATTGCTCGATTACAGGAGATACTCATACTACTTTGTTCCATAAAATTATACTAAGTGTTCTGCATAGAAAGGAATTTCAAATCTTTCTGAATCTCTATTGCTAAAGCTAATTGGTAGTACCTTATGTTTAATCTGTATGTGATAAGAGGTTACTGACTACTATACTCTCACTTTTCATCAGTTTTCGAGGTAGTGTACTTCCTCTAGCTCCTGGCTTTTGTTTGGTGAAGATAACATTTTAGAATTTGACATTACCATGGTAGGCTAATACTGGTCTCCAAAGATGTCTGTGTCCTGTCCTAACCCCAGAAACCTGTGAATATGTTTCTTTATATGGCAAAAGGGACTTTGCAGATGTGATTAAGTTAAGGATCTTGAGATGGGAAAATTATTCTGGATTATCTGGTGGGGCCCAATGTAATCACAAGGGTCCTCATAAGAGGGAGGCGATGGAGTTAGAGAAAAAGGAAGTGTGACCATGAAACCAGAGGCTGGAGTGATGCTCTTTGAAGACGGGGAAGGGGATACACACCAAGGAATGCAGCTTAGTCTCACTAGAGGATCGAAGAGGCAAACAGACAAATAAATTATCCTCTGAAGTTTCCAGAAACACAGCCCTACCAACATCTTGATTTTAGCCTTCTGACATCCAGAATCTTAACATAATCAACATGTGTTGTTTTAAGCCACAAATTCGGTTGTAATTTGTATTGGTAACAATAGGAATTTAATACAATCACCCTTGTTCAGATCCTTGTGCCTATTCAAAATTAGCATCCATGATATCAGCTTTTCCTCTTTGTAGTTTATTTCACCAGATTCAATGATCATTCATCCATTCAATTCATTTAACCAGTATTTGTGGAGCCCCTGCTATATGCCAGGCACTGTGATTATGTGAGCAGAACGATGAGACAAACCTTGTCCTCCATGCCATTCTTCTCCATCTTTTACATCCTGTTTCAATATCTGCCAAGGAAAAGGCAACCTGTCCCATAGGGCATCTTACTTGGCTTTGGTTTACCCCCAGTGTTCCAATTTCAGACCTGAAAATGACTTATAAACTTGGCTCACCTTAGGCTGCCTCACTGCTCACCCCCCAAACTTGAACATGTACTGCTAAGTTGTAAGCCTGTTTCCCTTGAGGACAGAGGCCTTTTACACTCAGAGCCCAGTCTCAGATAACAAAGGGACCAGAGTACAAAAGACTTGTCATTGCAATCTTCCTCAACAGCATGGCCAGAAGTGAGTTCACACTCTCCTGTGTGCTGTAGCTCATTGATGTTCTGTTAGGACACTTGATCACGTGCCATCATTGACTATGATCACAGTAGTAAGACTGTCTTCTCCCTTCATAATCCTCTTGAGATTGGGGAGTCATTCATATATGTGTCTTCTTTGGTGCCTGACACATGATAGGTGCTCAAGAAGCGTGCTGAATGGATGCAACTATAAGCTAGTGCTCATCATGGATAAATATCCCTGTGTGTGAATGCATATCCTCCTGATTTACCAATGCTGATCAATAGTCTTCATTCTGATAGCTTTCTTCCCAGGTGAAAAGTTAATCTCCTGAAGTTACCCAGACGGCCATGCTGACAAACTTGATACAAAATATCAAACAAATATCAGTAGAATCTTGAGCTTGGAGTTGAGTTTAGACTTTTATTCCAAGTCCTGACTTTAACGTTGTCATTCCTCTATCGTCTTTGTATCCTTGGGCCCTGGCACAATGCCTGGCATATAGTAGTTGTGCAATGGCATGTTTGTGGAATAAACATTCTAGTGTGACAGCTGATGCTTGAAATGTTGAAATCTCCCTTATGCCCTGTATCCAGTCTCACCTGCTGGTCCTCAAATTTGCAGCCTCAGAGCCAAGGTGTTTTGTGAGTGATTCTACATCTATGCCAGACTATGTGTCTGACTTTAAAAAATTGCCTTATTAAGGCAACATTTACATACCGGTTACTCATGTTTAGTGCACAATTTGATGAGTTCTGGCAAATGTCAAGGTCATGTAACCACGACCACCCCACTCATGATACAGAACATTTCCGTCACTTCAAAGAAGTTTCTCCATGGCCCTTTGTAATCCCCAACCTATGACCCCAAGTAACATGGATCCACTTTTGGTTATTACAGTGTTGCCTTTTCGAGACTTTCATATAGGATGTAAATCATACAGAATGTAGTGGAATCATATAGAATGTAGCCTTTGATATCCTGCTTTTGCACATGTTTCTGAGATGCATCCATCTTGCCGCTTGCATAAGCATGAGTTTGTACTCTGTCTTGCCTGGGCCTTTGGCTTCAGTGTGATCCTGACATTTGGCCTGGCTGCCTTGCCCTTCAGCACCTGTGTGCTCCCAGGAAGCTAAGGATTCCTAAATCACGGCCTTTTCTCCTGTGTGAGAGACCATGACTTTTGACCACCTGGAGAACATGCTTTTCTCCTCAACTGGTTAGTGGCACCACTTCTCTGCCCATTCGGTTGCTCCACTGTGGAATCTGGAGGTTCTCCTCCATCTTTCCTCTCCCTTAGATATATTATCTGAGAATTTCATTCTAGGTAGAGGAAGGGGGCATGGCAAATGATGGCATAACATGTTGTTCTAACATTTGTCCGGTAGGTCTGGGAATCTTGCACCAGCTGGTAATTCTTTGTGACCTCCTTGAGGGTAGCTGTCCTTTTTTACATTTACCTATGTATACCCTTTGAATCTGCCCCCAGTGTCTCCAATCCAGCTTATAATCCTAGCTCCATGATTGCACTGATGTCCAACTGCTTTGCTCAGCCCAGAGTTATTCCCTTTGGTCATCTAAATGCCTGGCACAGGCTCTCCGTACTCACACTGCAATGCAAGGATGACTGTTCACTATGGAGACAAACAAAAGGGACCTAATAAACCATGTCTGCAACATGCATGTGAGTGATCATGCCCTCATTTTCTCAGGCCCAAGCTCAGAAAAGTCACTTTCCTTGCAAATATTCATTGCATACAACCTGTAACCTACTTATCACCTGTGACTCATATTAGTTTCTTGTAGACAAAACAAATAATATAGACAAAACAAAAGAAAACAATTTTTAGGTAATGCATAATGCCCAAATAGTCCATTCACCTTGAAATTATAATTCTAGGCCTTACACTGTGTAACACTATCTCAAATTCAGAAGTATGGAAAAATAAGCATCTATTACCACAGAGGGGAGAATTCTTCACAAAGCCCATCCACCTGTTGTTTTGGTAGTATGTGGGAAGTGAGCTCATGATTGAACATTCTTTGTTACCCGAGGTTTTTGGTGGCCTTTCATCCAGCCTAAATAGCGTTGGACAGAAAACTAGAAGGTAACGAAACTGTCGCAAGCTGGTCCATTGGCATTCTAAAGACGTAGAAGTCGATAGGAAGGGAGGCAGATGACTTTCACGCCATCTTTACAAGAGCAAAAAATATGTTCAAAAATGAAAGTTTAAATTAAGAAAAGGTTAAATTATGCCTAATGGACTCTATTTCCTATGCAGGGAAGGGTGTAATGAGGACTCCTTGGAAAGTCTTCCATTAGAAATGGCACTTGAAGTGAACAAATTTCAGTTATCTGGAAAATGTACGTGTTTATAATTCTTATTCGGCGACAAGGCTGGATGAATAAGGTATCAGTGCATTAATTGGTGAAAATTTTAATTCACTACAGATTGATGGAGTTGTCTAGTGATGTGAATTCCAGTCATATAAACTTCCTCTAAGAAACCGTAAGAAAGCTGGTGGATAATGGGTTTCAACTCCCCTGCCACTTGCAATTGGTGGGTGGAAATTGCCTGAGTGCTGTGCTGAGAGCAATTTTGAGTTCATATCTGGCTGGGCTCAGTGGCAGAGGCGGCTGAGATTGACTGGTGATGTCTTCCACAGGCATGGGAGAAGGGCACTGTGGCTTGACAACCTCATGTTTAACATTCCCATCTAAAGGTGCCATACTTGATACTGAAAAAGGATCACAGGTAGTCATTTGTTCTAACTGCCCCTGCAGAGCCTAAATCACTGTCTCCCGGTTGGAGTTCTAAACCCTTGTCTGCAATTATGACAAGTGGGCCCTTGCAGAATTATTTGTGCAAGACCTCAGACTGTCAGATTCAATACTGTGAACCAGATTGTGTTTCTCTCTAAACCAGGGAATGGATGATTTCCATAGAGAGAGCTTTTATTTAAGTCAAATTGCTATGTAAGATACTGCAATGAACAGAATAAAAAGTCTTTGTAGTTGTCAAGGCTACAACCAATATAAAAAATGAAAATGGAAATACTAAAAACTAATACCTGGGAAGTGCGGAGTGCTATGTGTGGTTAATTCTGTTAAAGTTAGATCAGTCTGACTTTATCCTCTGTTTGCAGCTACCACAACCTACGTGACTTATTTTGGCCTTCAGAACTCTAGGATTATTTTCTCTTGTGTTTGGTCAGTCTAAAAACCTTTATTCTAATGTCTCACTTTCCATCCCAAGTCTCTCTTTATTCATTCAACTCTCTTATCATTTCTTGATCCCAAATACTCTCATGGAAATCCTTCTCCTACCATCCCTCCTCAAGTATTTATTTTCTTTAATCTCTTTTCCAGATTCCCACTTCTCCTATTTGGAAAATTCCTATGTTTCTATCCCCCACCTTCAGAGCACCACAGACAAGACTCATGGCCGCTTCTGTGTTCCTTGTTCTTATCTCTCTGCATTTCCTTCCCAGTTCCTCCTCTTTTGAAATCTGATATGGAGCCATGGTTTCCCTTCACCTTCTTCTCTTTACTCTTCTCCTTCCTTGCAACTGTGGTAGTTGAAATGTGTCAGTTTCTCTTTTGCCTCCTGCTCCCCATTCCCAGCTTCTGTGTACATCCACCGTTACCTCTCACCTGCCAGGCAGAGCTGAACCTCTTCCCTCGTGTCTGCCATCCCTCCCCTCCCACCTCTTCAGGGATTCACTAGGGTGACACTCCTTCTGGCCCTTCAGAAGCTCCTGGGTACCTGCCTTCTGTCTGATGACAGTTTGTTCGCTGGTGGCTTTGTGTTTCTTCCCTTTGCAGTGGCTGAATTACCGCCTCCATCTCTGGCTTCTAAGAATTGCCTCTCAACTCCAGATTATAATCTCAACTCAATCTTAGAAGAACCTTTAAACAACGACTGAAGAAGAGTCTGTTTACATTCAGAACATGACAGATGCCAGGCTATGACCAGTGGTACATCTGTCATGTACTAAGTGCTATGCTTTAGGTGGAAACTCAGCCTGGCTCTCCATCCCCCACTATTATTGTTTTAAGTCTTATTTCCTCTGTGATCCTGTTTGATATCTTATTCCTTCTCCCACAATCTCATTTATACCGTCTGATCTACTCACGGTTCCCTATGTATTCTTTTTTTCATGTTTTTATTTTTTATTCATTTTACTTTAAGTTCTGGGATACATATGCAGAACATGCAGGTATGTTACATAGACATATGCCATGGTGGTTTGTTGCACCCATCAACCTGTCATCTAGGTGTTAAGCCCTGCATGCATTAGGTATTTGTCCTAATGCTCTCCCTCCACTTGTTCTCACCCTCCCTGTGTATTCTTTGACCAGTTACACTTGTTTTGACTTTGCTTAGGCTGTTGCTTTCCCTTATTCCTAATCTCCATAAGCCCAAATCCTGTTTTTTCAAGGCTCAGTTCAAACACTACCCTTTCCACAAAATCCTCTCAGATGTTGCATTGCAGAACCCTGTCTTTTATTTACTTTTTTTTTTTTTTTTTTTTTTTTTAAACAGGGTCTTGTGGTGTCATCCAGGACTGGAGTGCAGTGGCACAATCCCAGCCCACTGCAGACTTGGACTCCTGGGCTGAAGTGATTCTCCCACCTTAGCCTTCCGAGTAGCTAGGACTACAGGCATGCACCACCACATCCAGCTAATTAAAAATTCTGTAGAGACGAGGTCTTGCTATGTTGCCCAGGCTGGAGAACTTCTTATGAGTCTTAAAATATCCCTGATTCCTACTTGTAGTGAGTTGTCTGTGTCCTGCTAGACTGTGAGTTCCCAAGGCTACAAACCATAGCATCCCCCAAACAATGTACATCAGGCACTGGATTGCTCCTTTCTCTATTATGGAAATTACCCCAACCTTTGCCCAAGCTGCCCTCTGGCCAGTAGAGGTCACAAGTATTAAAGAACTTTCACTTGGGTTGATGACTTAAAATATCAGAACACATTGATGGGAAAAATGCCTGTTTCTGTATTTGTATCCATTCACAAAAGTGATACCTGTAGCCCTCACATTTACCAGGTTCATAAGGTGGTGGTGAGGAAGCCGGCTCATTTGAAGATGATCAGAACCATAATAAAACAATAGCTAACATTTATTATTACTATGTCCTGAGCACCAAGTTAAAAAGCCTATGAGGCAGGCACTACTATTACCCCCCATTTACAGCCAGGAAAACTGACACTTGGATAAGTTAGCAGGTTAGGTTAATTGTTCTCTGTTTGCCCCTCCATACCCAATCTTCACTCTCTTCACTCTGCTGTATGCTCCAGGAGGCCAACATTTAGGTGTTGAATCAATGATCTCCTGCCCTGGGGCTTCCTATTGGACTCAATCAATGGGAGACACCAGTGGGAGACCCAGGAGACCAGAGATTGGGAGGAGAGAGAGCTCAGAATACTGATTTTCTTTTTTCTTTCTTTTTTTTTTTTTTGAGACGGAGTCTTGCTCTGTCGCCCAGGCTGGAGTGCAGTGGCGGGATCTCAGCTCACTGCAAGCTCCGCCTCCCGGGTTCACGCCATTCTCCTGCCTCAGCCTCCGGAGTAGCTGGGACTACAGGCGCCCACCACCACGCCTGGCTAATTTTTTGTATTTTTAGTAGAGACGGAGTTTCACCGTGTTAGCCAGGATGGTCTCCATCTCCTGACCTCGTGATCCACCCGTCTCGGCCTCCCAAAGTGCTGGGATTACAGGCTTGAGCCACCGCGCCCGGCCAGAATACTGATTTTCTTAGCTCCCTTCTGTCTAGATGTAAAAGGCCAAGGGTTGGTTTCTCTCCCCAATGCCACTGTCCAGCAGCCCTTTTCTACAGCCACAGGTATCAGAGGGTTCCAGTTACCCTCTCACCCTTGAACCTTCACGCAATGAACATACCCAAGTGCTTTGTGGACCCTTGCTGGTTTCCCGGAACTCTACTGTTTACAAGTTGAACTGTGTCCTCTTAAAAAAGATATGTTGAAATCCTAACACCCAGTACTTTTGGATACAATCTTATTTGGAAACAGGATTGTTGCAGATGTAATTAGTTAAGATAAGGGGTAGGGAGGTCCTAATCCAATATGAGTGGAGTCCTTAGAAGAAGATGGTCATGGAAGACAGAGAGACACACAGAGGGAATGAAGACAGAGATTCCAATTATGCAGCTGTAAGCCAAGGACTGCCCAAGATTCTTGGTGACCACCAGAAGCTAAGAAGAGTCGAGGAAGGACTGATTCCCTTACAGGTTTCAGAGGGAGCATCACCCTTCCAGGACCTTGATTTCAGGCTTCTAGCCTCCAGAACTGTAAGAAAATAAACTTCTGTTTTTTTGTTTTTTTTTTTTGAGACGGAGTCTCGCTCTGTCGCCCAGGCTGGAGTGCAGTGGCGCGATCTCGGCTCACTGCAAGCTCCGCCTCCCGGGTTCACGCCATTCTCCTGCCTCAGCCTCCCGAGTGGCTGGGACTACAGGCGCCCACAACCGCGCCCGGCTAATTTTTTGTATTTTTAGTAGAGACGGGGTTTCACCGTGGTCTCGATCTCCTGACCTTGTGATCCGCCCGCCTCGGCCTCCCAAAGTGCTGGGATTACAGGCGTGAGCCACCGCGCCCGGCTAAACTTCTGTTTTAAGCTGTTCAGTTTGTGGTACTTTGTTATGGCAGCCCTAAGGAACAAATACGTTTACTTATATCTTTGGAAACAGTCCTTTCATTAAATTCTCTTCAATTATTTTTTTGAGTGTGCTACATGTTTTCTGCTGGGTCCCTAACCTTCCTAAGGTGAAAAGGCCAAGAACTGAATTCAGGACTGTGAAGGTAAAACTCAAACGCTTATCCTCTAAATAATACTAATAACAATCATGGGTAAAACTTACATAGTGCTTATATTAACTCCCTTAGTGCCATTTAGCCTGAAGACTAGGGCTGCAGACTGTATTTTTAACACTGATGACATGCCTGATTTTCAGACCAGGTGGGTCTGTGTTAACTGGCAGAGCTGTGATGAGAAGTGAGCTCTCAAGCGAGCTAATTTCCTGAAGAGGCACAGACACACTTGGAATGGTGCAAGTGAAATCCAGGGCCCACAGGGGTCAGGATTTTCAAATATGCTTGAGAGTTTCTCATGAATACCATCAGAAGAGCAGCCGGGCAAGCGCTCAGGTGCTGACCTCTATTACCATCCATGCCTAAAACTACCGGACAGTATCCTCATTTTTACGGTGAACAGGCAGAGACTTGCGAGGGGACCAAGCCCTTTTTGAATACAAATAGACTGGCCGCTTGACAAGCTGGAATTCTTCCAGATGAAAAAGAAAGAGAAAGCAAACGGATGAAAGATACAGGTCTGAACGTTTTCCTCTGCTGCACAGGATTTCTCTGCCTATTGTCCCTTCCGGACCAGCTCAGTGCCTCTGTCTCTACATATCCCAGTTCCTGCCCTAGGGAAGCAGGTGGAGGAAGCTGCTGTCTGAGTAATGATTGCTCTACCATTTCTTTTAAGAATGACACTATTTTTAGAAGTGACTCATTCATATAAGCAGGTATGGGTGGAGGGGCGGGAGGTTCTCAGTGACAACTTAACCCTTATGTCTCACTGCATTTAAATTTATCCTTGTACTTTAATCCTTCATTTAATGAGCACCGCAGGTCAGTTGTGATTCAGGGCACCAATGAAAACAGACATTTCTCTGGAAATAATTTAAAGTGTTTTCCATGCAGATACTTGAAAAGTGAGAAAGTTCTCAAAAGATAGGAGAGAGGGCCAGGAAAGGGAAAATTGGGATGGACCACTGTCATTTTGAGGAGGGGGACAGGTGAGGGAGCAGCTTAGTAGAGAGAAAGATTGAGGAAATTCTACTTCGGATGCCTTGTGCTTTAATATGCAGTAACAGGGAAAGCACTGTATTAGTAACTGGATGATTTAGAAGCCTTGGAGGGAAAGCGTTTCATTCTGAAAAGGCTGCTTCCTGATTGCGAGACTCCATTTTTCCTCTTATGAAAGGAAAGTGTATTCTAGAACTTTTAGCACAACCAACACCCCCAGCTTTCAAACCCTGGACACTGGGCAAAGCACTTTACAGGTTATCTTATGTAACCCTCATGAAACTTTTATGAGATAGGTAGTGTTATGACCTCCTTTTACAGACAAGGAAGCTGAGACTTGGAGAGGTTCTGTAATTTTTTTAAGGCAACATACTAATAAATGGCTCATAACTCATGTCTGTCTGAACTCAGACATCCAGTAATTCTGGCCCAGTGGGGTATGGCTAGTACACCAGAGCCTGCCAGCTGCAGGCTGTGTTGCTGCTACAGAGCTAGTGTTTGAAATACTTACAGGCCTTGCATATAGGATTTATTGCTTTTCGCTGTTGTAAGAAACTTCACCTGTGTGAGTCTATACGCTTGCTGGTTAAGAGAAACATGGCAAAAAATCTTGCCATTACGAGCACTTAGACTTAAATAACCCTTTTATTTTTGTGATTCTTCCTCATCCAATACAAGTTAATTCACCCATGACTTATCTATTTCCATATTAATATATTTTTGTGTATTTGTTATTTAACCGACACCTCTAATGACCAATCCTTAACCACATTGCCTGTTGTAGAGTATGAATCCCTTAAATATCACTGACATCTCTGCATAAACTACTAGAGAAAGTCCCCAGCATCATATCCATGCAGGGTCTTGCTTTATCATCTTCTGGATGGTTAAAGAAATGTCAGAATTTATTGTAAAATCATCAGGTCCAGGGATACCCTTCTTCTAAGTATTTTAAAACCAAGAATGAAAAATGTGATGTTGGACCAATTCAGCTCAGTATTTCTTGCTGCAGAGTATCAATGTGGAGCATATCTTCCTTGAACTTATTTACATTTATAGTTCCAAGAAGTCATCGGGTTAAGGAAGTCCAAATAAAGGGTGTGACAGGAATAATCAATCCTTTCATTTTTTTTCAAAACTTTAATCATGAGTTAGCATTTTAATTTTCTCAAATGCAACCCCTGACTACAAAACCATCAAAAACGAATGATGAGGGATCCTCCTGTTGTAATTTTCCATCGTTGTTGCCAATAATGGGCAAGTCTGTTTACTGACCTTAGGAAGCCTATCAACCTATGTGAGTGTAGACTCCTCAAAATACGTTGTTTTATCAAAACACTGCCAAGAGTTTTTCACCTGTTCCATCCAGACAACCTAAATAGACCTTGTACATTCCACCATATTCTCCTTCTTCTGGCAAACCCTTCACTTTTATGTGGACCTGAGCCTTACTCATTCTTTACAGTAGTGTTCAAGCTCCATGTCCTTCTCTGCTATTCCTGGCTAAGATCTTTTGATCTCTAGACAACTGCTGTCCAATAGAAATATAATGTGAACTGCACATGTCATTGTGAAAATTCTAGTAACCACATTATAAAAGTAATAAGAAACAGGTAAAATTAATTTTAATGACATATTTAATGTAACCAAATATAGCCACATTATTGTTTCAACATGTAAAATTAGTAATGAGATATGAGATATTTACTTTTTTTGGCATCAGCTTTCTGAAAACCAGAGAGTATGTGTATGTTAATACAACACATTTCAATTCTGACTAGACACATTTCAAGGGCTCAGTAGCCATGTATACTGGATGGTACAATACTGGACCGCACGTTCTGAGAAGGACAGGATAGTTCCTGGCACACAAGTGGACTCAAATACTTGTTGCTTTCAGCTCTTGCTCCTACTCACATTTCTCTCTGTTCTGTCAGTTTGCAATGATCACCATGCCTGTTGTTAGTTACCCTCCAAGGCACGCACACATCCCCTCAACTAATTTACAAGCCCTTGGACAGAGACCAACGAGTGTGCTTTAATTTTCTGCAGAGTACACTGAGATGCCTGTAGTCCCTAAACCGGGAGTTCCATTGCAGGCCTCCTCATCTTGGTACATGTTGTTACCTCTGCCTGGAATGTTCTTTCCACTTCTCTTTTGAAAAGTAACACCTGTTTTCAAAAAGCACCCTGTCCCCTGCCACCTCTCAATTTGATTGAATGCCAATTTTCTGGACATCTTTTATCAAAATTTAGGTTATATACTCACAATTACTCCTTGGTTTCATTCACTGCCCCATGAGCTGTTTTGTGTGTGCACGTGTGTGTATGTGTATGTGTATATTCCATGTCTTACTGGTTTTAGATCACTAATACCAAAGACTGTCCCTGTAAAATGAATGCAGGAATGCTACATAGCATATGTTAAACAAAATATCAGTTGATCTTTATAATTGTGAAAGAGAATAGGTTTCTGACTTAAGATATGCTCTGCATTTATCACCTGCAAAATAGGTAAATGGCTAACTGCCCAATATACTGGCCCATTTCCTGGAACAGGAAAGGAAAAGACGGAACTTTAATCCTCCCGACATCCTGCAAGCGAGGTGCTGTTACCCCCATTTTACAGATGACGAAAAAGAGGCTCAGAGAGGTCAAGAGACTTGCTCAAGGCTGCATAGCTAGTGAGTGCCACGAGAAGAATGAGTCCAGGTCTGTGTGTCCCTGAAGCTGATCTTTGTGCTGAGGCCCCAGTTCCCACAAAGTTCTAGAGCAGAAGCCTTCCGATCGCTTCAGATAAACCCTAGCTCAGGCGAAGTGTCTATACAGATCACGGGAGAGAGCACAATGCATAGCCACAGGTCTTTTCTGTTGTAGTCCCCCCACCAGCAGAGCTTGCCCCCTCCCCACTCTACCAAACATGAACCGTAGTGACAGAAGATGCCTCCTGACTTGTCAACAGAATAGGCTCCTGGGGACCTGGGAATGGATCAGAACAGCAGTAAAGGCCTTGGGTCCATGTCCTGCAGGCAGTCAGGCTGTCAGAGAGCAGGGGTCAACTCCAGCTTTTGAGTGTGAGAAACTGCTTTACTGTGCCCTCCTGCTTCTGCAATGATGAGTTCTCCCTCATTAAGTGCGTCTGCCACTCTCTGTAATGGAATCTGCCTAAACATTGCCTAATAGCACTGATTAAACTGAGCATGCATATGCCTGGCACCATGGTTGCTGCTATCACAGGAATCCCGGGGCTGCTGAGACCAACTGCAAGACACTGAAGCTGCTAGTAACAAGCCTGATGGCAGCAGGGCACCAGGGTGCAGATCTGAATCTGCAAAGAGGAATTGATTTCCCTTCCAATATCCCGTCTCTCTTTCTAACAAGCAGGTGGATATAAAAAAGGAAAAGAGATGGCAAGGCTGCTCTTAGCTGCACCTGCCATCCTGAGTGCTGTGGTGCCTCACCTTGAAATGCTCATGACCATGTAGGGAACATGGATGGGTTTCCTCAATCAGTTTCTCTGCCAGCTTAGTCTGAAGTCACATCACGCATAGATTAACACCCTTGGATAAACCTAAAATTTGAGTTTGGATTTTGGTTTGTTTTGTGATAGTCTGTATATCCTGCTATAAAGGCACTCAGCATGTAGAAGTCAGAATAAAAACATAAATTAGGAAAATTATTTTTCTTTGTTTCACAAGGGCTTTGATGCAGGGTTGCTTTAAATGGTAAGTTTCATTGGTGCATTTAGCATAGAAGTTAGCTTACAAATAGATTTTTAAAGAAAAAAGTCTGGCTGTAAAGCGGCTGCCATTTACAGCATGGTCTCTATGAGGCAGGCACTGTGAGGAACACATGACACACATGAAGTCTGATGTTCACAGTAACCCTGAAAATTGGATATTAGCATTCCTGTTGTATAAATGAGAAATCCAAGGTTTGAAAGTGCAAAGTTAGCAGGCAAATCTGGCGAAGCGGGTTGAATTGTATCTCCCCAAGAGATATGTTGAAGTCCTAATCCACAGTACCTGTGAATATGACCTTATTTGGCACAGAATCTTTGAAGATGTAATGAAGTTGAGATGAGGTCATACTGGATCTGGGTGGGCCTAAATCCAATGACTGGTGTCCTTATAAGGAGAGTGAGAAGAGAGATTTGACACAGAGGACAGACACACAGAGATGAAGGCCATATGACGATAAAGGCAGAGATTGAGGGCGATACAGCTGCAAGCCAAGGAATGCCACGGATTGCCAGCAACTCCCAGAAGCTAGGAAGAGGCAAGGAAGGGTCCCTAGAGCCTTCAGAGGGAGCATGGCTCTGCCAATACCTTGATGTCAGACTTCTAGCCTTCAGGACTACGACAGAATAAATTTCTGTGGTTCTAAACTGCCCTGTTTGTGGTAGTTTGTTTCAGCAGCCCTAGAAAACGAATATGCCTGGGAACACCAGGTTTGCTGATTCTAAGGATACTTCCTCGTCCTTATAGAATTTCAAGGCTGCCTGCTGTGTGGCTGTTGACACTGCAGGCCCTCACTCTTGCCAGTATCTGATTCGCCTGCTCTTGAGGAAAGCCGATGAGAAGCAGTAGGCAGGGGAATGACACCATCTATCTAAGGTGAGTTTTGCAAGGCATGGCCCTGGATAAAGGGGAATGCCTGGGAGATTGTTTAGAAGTGTTGCTATTGTCCAAGAAAAAAGTAGGCGGTTTATGCTCACCTAGCGGCAGTGAAGATGAGAAGAAACTGATGACTTTGAGAGGTGTTGAGAAGGCAGAACTGAAGACAGATAGCACTTCAGATGTGGGGGCGAGGGTGAGGGGCTGTCAGCTGGGATGCAGGTTTCTGGCCTTGGTAACTGGGTGGGTGTTTATGTCATTGTGAGAATGAAAGTTTATCAAGATTGATCTAAACCTAATAGACTTCAGTTGAAATGCATTGGTGGTAGAATTCTCTAAGGGAACAGGCTTTAGAATCAGGCAAAAGTAGATATGTATTGCCTATAATGCAACACACTAGCTAAGAGACGTCGGGTGAATCATTTAACCCCACAGGTTTCAGTTTCCTTATTTATTGTTGTTGTTTGAGACAGGGTTTCGCTCTGTCATCCAGGCTGGAGTACAGTGGCATGATCATGGCTCACTGCAGCCTGACCTCCTGAGCTCAAGCGATCTGCCCACCTCGGCCCCCAAGTAGCTGGTGCGGGCCACCATGCCTGGTTAATTTATGTGTGTGTGTGTGTGTGTGTAGAGACAGGGTTTTTCCATGTTGCCCAGACTCCATGTGGTCCCAAACTCCTTGGCTCAAGCACCTCACCCACCTCGGCCTCCCAAAGTGCTGGGATTACAGGGGTATGCCATTGCACCCAGCCAGTGTTCTCATTTGTTAAAAGTGAAGATAATGATATGAGTTAGTATATGTAAAGAGCATATGGTATGCAAATAATCGGAGGTTAGCTTTTATAAAATATTTTATAAGTAATATGATGCTGTCCTCTGGAGCATTTCAATGACGCATCTTACTCATTTTTATTATTGGCCAGGCACAGTGGCTCACATCTGTAATCCCAGCACTTTGAGAGGCCAGGGCAAGAGGATCGCTTGAGCCCAGGAGTTTGAGATCAACCTGGGCAACATGGGGAGACCTCATTTCTACAAAACAAAACAAAACAAAACAAAAATTAGCCAGGCGTGGTGGCATGCACCTGTTGTCCCAGCGACTCAAGAGGCTGAGGTGAAACGATCACCCGAGCCTGGGAGGTTGAGGCTGCAGTGAGCTGTGATTGCACCACTGCACTCCAGCCTGGGCAACAAAGTGAGACACTGTTTTAAAAAAATCATTATTTTAAAATAAACTAGAGAGGATCTTGTTTTTATTTCCTCAACTGAATGTGGGAGAAGTGTGGGGAAACTGTGGAATATAGACATTAAGGATCAGTGCAAGCTCCCTTTAATATCTCAAGAAAATAAAAATCATTTTCTAGTTCTGTTTGTGCAACTATAAGATATTTTTAGTGCAGAGTTTAAAAAATTTTAACTAAAAAGACAATGTGAGTGAATGAAAGCCCAGCAGTGTAGAGAGTATATATTTCTTTATTTCCAATAATTCACGGGAACAGCATGTACCGGTAACAAAATAGCACTTTCTCTTGACTAGCAGATTTTTTTCCCCTGTCTAAAGGGCTACTAAAACCATTATGTTTTTTTCAATGCAGGACATCTTGTCCTTTCCCTGAGGTTATAGTACTTGGTGCCTTTCATGATTTCAGACAGTAAACTGCTCCCTAAGTGGGACTCTGTTCTTTGTCTAAGACATTTTATCTTTTCTAAAGCAGTGTTCCCACCATGACAAGTGCTATTTATGTGTACATTATCAGAGCTACACAAACAATAATTCTTACTTTTCTTGAAACATTTAAAAGAAAACACTCAGTACAAATTAATAAACATCAGGTACTTTTAATATTTGTATAATTGGGATCTGTTGTTGTAGCTAAGATACTCATGAATCTAGATGCCATTATTAAGAAGAAGTAATTTGATTTTCTTGACATTTAAAAATACAACCTCAATGGTTTATCATATAAAAAGAGAAAATAAAACCTTGACTTAAGGATCATAACGAAAGAAAGAAGTTGCTAAAATAATGACAGAGATCTTGCCAAAGCCATGCCTTCTGCAACGTGATTATTTCCCCTTGTATTTTTTTCAGGTGTCTCAAAATAAAAAGTGTTCAAAACTGAATGCACTGTGATTTATCCTTTCTACTTTCCCACCCAGGTCCATCCTTTCTCCCACATTTCCTATCTTGATTAATGATTCCATTGCCCAACCAGAGGGCTGGCATTGTCCTGAACACTTTCATTCTTATTGCCCAGGTCTGACTGGTCATTGCATCCTGGCAGTTCTACCTCCCAATTACTGCTTCAGCTGCTTCCTTCTTCCCACCCCTATATTTGCTCCCTGGACCAAGTGTTCTTAAACTTCCATAATAGCTCCTTAGAGGTCTTCTAGCCTCTAGTCTTGGAGCTCTCCCATTCATTCTCTACTTCAGTCCATGGGAGCTTTCTAAATTGCCCCATTCTTCCCCGGTGAAGCACTGGCCCCAAGACCTACCGACTGGAGGGTCAGCTCCCTGGAATGGCATGAGAAGCCCATCAGAATGATCCCTTCCTCCTGTGAAGTCTTGTATTTAAGCACTCCTTGCCCCAGCCTGCACTTGATATTCCAGCTGTTCCGTGCTGTCTGCAGCCTATCAACAATACCATGCTGCTCCTCTGCCTGGAAATGTTTTTCTCCGTCTTGTCACCCTAGAAAATCATTCTTAAACCCACTGCTAGTTCTGATAGTTCTTCCTCTAGCAAGACTTCAGGGACTTTTCCTTCTCATCCACTGCCATCTCAGCAGCCCTTTTGTATCTGGACTTTCTTTCTATTCCTGTACATTTCATACTGTATTTTTAATGTTTTAATTCACACGTCTGTCTCCTTGGCCACATTGGAAGCTCCTTGGACATGGAGACTGTTTCTAAGTCATTGTTGCCTCCTCAGGCCCTAGCGTGGACACACCAGATACCCACCAATTTTTGAAGTAAATTATGATCTCAGTTGTTCATTGCCAACAGTCTGTTACTCCTTATCTTCCACTACTCTACATCCTCCCAATATATTTTATTTTCCAATCCCACCAGGGTCTTCTTATCTTTGTCTTACAGATGAGAAAACTGAGGCTCAGAGCATGGAAGTCATTCCCAATGTCACACTGCTAGTAAGTAACAGAGTCAGGCTTCGACCCCAGAGCTGGGTGAAATTGCACAGCCCAGATGCTCCAGTGCGCCTCCCTGCTGCCTTTACAGAATATAAGCAGTAGACTGGGACCAATTTCTTCAAAGTGCAAAACATTTCTGTACCTTCATACTTGTGCTCAATCTTTGCTCTCCTCTCCTCTACCTGTAGAATTCCTATTTCCCCTTTAAGTTCTAGTTCAAATGCTGCTGACTGTGTGAAACATTTTTTTTTTTTTTTGAGACAGGGTCTCCCTCTGTAGTGGCGTCATCCATCATAGCTCACTGCAGCCCTCAAATTCCTGGGCTCAAGGTATCTGCCTGCCTCGGACATTTTTTGTTTCTGTCAGCTTCCAATAATAGTTTCCTCTCCTGCGCATCCACAATATCTTCACACACAGACACATATCCCTGAACCTTCTCTTTCATGGCCTCCACCATATTCTAGCTTGTATGATGGTTATTCCTGCAAGCATTTCCTCTTTGTTAAACTGAAGCGCCTTTGGTGCAGAGATCAGGTCTTTTTCATTTTTCTGTGACCACAGCCCCTAATATAGTGTTATGTATATAAAAGTACATAGTACCATTCAGTACATAGTGCTGAACGAATAAGTGAATGAGTGCTATATTTCATCAGCCTGTCTCTGTTGGAGGACAGAAGGTTTTGTAAATATTCTTGCTCCCTTGGCACTTGGCCTGGTAATTTGGAGATAAGATCTGATTAGGTATTTGGCTAAATTGTATTTATATCTTATATGTTACAGTTATTCTTCATAGCTTTAAAGAAGAAGAGAATAAGAGGGGAAAGACATATGTAATTCAGGTCTTCAGGTCTGAGTCCTTGAACTCCAAAACCAGGAGAAGAAAAGAGAAAGAGAGGCTCACCCTTGCTCTGGAGACTATTCTCAACCAGGAGCGGAACATAGCTCCCTTGCGGTGCAGGCAGAAATGTGTGAGTGGGCTGAGTGGGGAGTGGGCGTGGGTTGTGGGGAGAAGTGCTGGCATTCACATTAGTGGTCAGAACCCAGCAATACTAAGGGCCCTAAAATGCACTGGGTAGTCTCACATAACAAAGAACTGTGCTGGCCAAAATGCCAACAATGCAGATATTAGCTTTTTAAAATTGCTACTACAACAAATAACCACAAGCTTAGAGACTTAAGCAACACAAACTTATTACTTTAAACTCCTGTAGGTCAGAATCTTACACGGATCTCACTGAGCTAAAAGCAAAGGCTCTGCAGGGCTGATACCTGCCTTCAGGCTCTAGGAGAAAATCTATTTCCTTGCCTTTCCCAGCTTCTAGGGGTTACCCACATTTCTTGGCATGTGGCCTCTGTCCTCTACTTTCCAAACCAGCAACAGCAAGTTGAGACCTTTTTCCACAGAATCACTCCACTCTCCTCTTCTGCTTTAAGAATGCTCGTGATGATTGGACCCATCTGGATAATACAGGGTACTCTGCCCATCGCAAGGACAGCTGATTAGCAACCTTAATTTTATCTGCAACCTTTGCTATATAACATAAAATATTACAACCTTTGCTATGTAACCTTTCACTTTGCTATGTAACATAAAATATTCACAGGTTCCAATGATGAGGATATGGACACCTTTCGGGGCCATCATTCTGTCTATCACAGTGCCCCCACATTGGAGGATATCCCACAATTATTGGTCCTTGGTGATTATCTTCTGTGTTAGATGGGTCTGCCTCAGGACAGGCATTCAGAGAATAGCCGGCATTTAGAGAGCTCTGAAATATGTACCCCAGTAAAATTCTCAGCACTCTGTGAAGTATCATTTCATCTCACAGGCCTACAGCCTCCACACCCCTTCCCATCTCTTGTGGCACCAATGGAAGCCATCAGGAACATCAGATCTGAGTCTTGAGACCCCTTCTCAGTTGTAGCTGGAGGTGGTAGGTACAGGTAAGAATGAAGGTCATGGGTAGACATGTTATCTCATCTAGCCTGGGTTATTCCTTATTAAGGTTTTTGACATCCTAGTTCCCAGTGCTGATATTGACAAAAGTTTCCAAATATAACTATAGAACAAAATATTTAAAGCTATTTATTATTAATGTAATCTTACAAAAATCAGCTCTACAGAAATCACATATTCTATCAACCTGGGAAGGGAAAAGAACTCATAATCTCCTATGCACGATTTTGTTCCTCAAATAATAATAACTATGATGGCTACCATTACAAAGTGCCAGGGACTTTATGCACTGTTTTATTTGTTCCTTATGACAATCCTATCTCGTTGCTATTATTATTCCCATTTTACAGATGAGGGAATTTAGGTACAGAGAGATTACATTATTTGTCCAAGAGCACATAGCAAATAAATGTAGTCAGAATTTGATCCTAGCTCTACCAGTCTCCAGAACATTCCCGGGCCCATAAATATAGGTTAGGATGAAGAGGCAGACATGGCCCAAACTCTTGTATGTCTCAGGGTAAGGATAATTGTTCCATGTGCCCCATAAGTTGCTGTCACTCCCTAGGTTAGCAGGTTTATCTGTGCTAAATGAACCTTATGGCTTTCTAAGGAACATTTCTGATATCCCTGATAACAACTGTTAATCCAGCCACCAGTGCCAAGACCTTAAACTAATTAGCCTAAAAAGTCAGATTAGAATGGGGTTAACTCTGTGATCATTTACTATTTACAGGGAGGTTTGATAATAAAAAGAAACTTAGATCTTTGTTTCAAAGAGCTTTCCTAAACAGTAGCATTTACTAATTATAGTGCTTGATAATTATTTGCTGAATATATGAATAAGTAGGAATAGCATTTAAAAATTAGATGCATTAAAAAGCTTGGAAGGCTATAACCTCTTACATTAACAACAATCATCTCTGAGTGATAAAATAATAGGTAGTTTTTGTTTTCTTTTTTATTTAAATAGGGTTTGGGGATTCAGGTGGTGTTTTGTTACATAAATAAGGTCTTTACATGTGATTTCTGAGATTTTGGTGCAGCCATCACCTGAGCAGTGTACAGTGTACTCAATGTGTAGTCTTGTAACCCTCACCCCCTCCTACCCTTTCCCCCAACTCCCCAAAGTCCATTGTATCATTCTTATGCCTTTGCATCCTCATAGCTTAGCTCCCACTTATGAGTGAGAACATATGATGTTTGGTTTTCCATTCCTCAGTTACTTCACTTAGAATAATAGTCTTTAATCCCATGCAGGTTGCTGCGAATGCCATTAATTCATTCCTTTTTATGGCTGAAGTCCTCATAGTTTAGCTCCCAAAATTAATGGACACAAATCAGTAGCTCTGCTATACACCAACAGTGACCAAGCTGAGAATCAAATCAAGAACTCAACCCCTTTTACAA
Source organism: Macaca thibetana thibetana (assembly GCF_024542745.1). Classification (NCBI taxonomy): domain Eukaryota; kingdom Metazoa; phylum Chordata; class Mammalia; order Primates; family Cercopithecidae; genus Macaca; species Macaca thibetana. The sequence continues at coordinate 60,931,450 of NC_065592.1, read as the reverse complement.
TAGCTACAAATAATAAATAAATAAATAAATAAATAAATAAATAAATATACCAACCAACCTTAGAAACACACCAAACCAATGAGGTGAAAGACCTCTATGAGGAAAACTATAAAACACTGCTGAAAGAAATCACAGATAACACAAACAAATGGAAACACATCCCATGCTCATGGATGGGTAGAATCAATATTGTGAAAATGACCATGCTGCCAAAAGCAATCTACAAATTCAACACAATTTCCATCCAAATACCACCATCATTCTTCACATATGATGTTTGGTTTTCCATTCCTGAGTTACTTCACTTAGAATAATACTCTCCAATTCCATCCAGGTTGCTGCAAATGCCATTATTTCATTCCTTTTTATTGCTGAGTAGTATTCCATGGTGCGTGTGTGTGTATATATATATATCAATCATATATATGATATGTGTATCACAACTTCTTTATTCATTTGTTGATTGATGGGCATTTGGGCTGGTTCCATATTTTTGCAATTGCAAATTGTGCTGCCATAAACATATTTGTGAAAGTATCTCTTTTGAATGATGTCTTCTTTTCCTCTGGGTAGATACTCAGGAGTGAGACTGCTGTATTAAATGGTAGTTCTACTTTTAGCTCTCTAAAAAATCTTCATGCCGTTTTCCACACTGCTTGTACTAGTTTACATTCCCACTAGCAGTTTAAAATAAGTAACTGAGGAATGGAAAACCAAACATCTTATGTGAAGAATGATGGTGGTATTTGGATGGAAATTGTGTTGAATTTGTAGATTGCTTTCGGCAGCATGGTCATTTTCACAGTATTGATTCTACCCATCCATGAGCATGGGACGTGTTTATTTGTTTGTGTTATCTGTGATTTCTTTCAGCAGTGTTTTATAGTTTTCCTTGTAGAAGTCTTTTACTTCCTTGGTTAGGTATATTCCTAAGTATTTTATTATTATTATTTTTTTTGCAGCTATTGCAAAAGGGGTTGAGTTCTTGATTTGACTCTCAGCTTGGTCACTGTTGGTGTGTAGCAGAGCTACTGATTTGTGTCCTTTAATTTTGTGTCCTGAAACTTTGCTGAATTAATTTATCAGTTCTAGGAGCTTGTTGGAGGAGTCTCGAGGATTTTCTAGGTATATGATCATATCATTGGCAAACAGCAACAATTTGACTTCCTCTTTACCAATTTAGATGCCCTGTATTTCTTTCTCTTGTCTGATTGCTCTGGTTAGGGCTTCCAGTACTATGTTGAATAGAAGTAGAGTGAGCATCCTTGTCTTGTTCCGATCCTTAGCAGGAACACTTTCAACTTTTCCTCTTTCCGTATTAGGTTGGTTGTGGGTTTGTCATAGATGGCTTTTATTATCTTAAGATATGTCCCTTCTATGCTGATTTTGCTGAGGGTTTTAAGCACAAACAGATGCTGGATTTTGTCAAATGCTTTTTCTGCATCTCTTGGGACGAACATGTGATTTTTGTTTTTAATTCTGTTATGTGGTGTGTCACATTTATTGACTTGCGGATGTTAAACCATCCCTGTATCCCTGGTATGAAACCCAATTGATTATGATGGATTATCTTTTTGATATGCTTTTGGGTTTGCTTAGCTAGTATTTTGTTAAGGGTTTTTGCATCTATATTCATCAGGGATATTGGTCTACAGTTTTCTTTTTTTTTGTTATATCCTTTCCTGGCTTTGGTATTAGGGTGATACCGGCTTCACGGAATGATTTAGGAAGAATTCCCTCTTTCTCTATCTTGTGGAATAGTGTCAACAGGATTGGTACCAGTTCTTCTTTGAATATCTGATAGAATTCAGCTATGAATCCTGGACTTTTTTTATTGGCAATTTCAAAATTACCATTTCAATCTCACTGTTTGTTATTGGTCTGTTCAGAGTTTCTATTTCTTCCTGGTTTAATCTAGGAGGGTTGTATATTTCCAGGAATTTATCCATCTCCTCTAGGTTTTCTAGTTTATGGATATAAAGGTGTTCCTAGTAGCCTTGAATAATCTTTTGTCTTTCTGTGGTATCGGTTGTAATAGCTCCTGTTTCGTTTCTAATTGAGCTTATTTGGGTCTTCTCTCTTATTTTCTTTGTTAATCTTGCTAATGGTCTATCAATTTTATTTATCTTTTCAAAGAATCAGATTTTAGTTTCATTTATCTTTTGTATTTTCTTTGTTTCAATTTCATTTAGTTCTGCTCTGATTTCGGTTCTTTTCTTCTGCTGGGTCTGGGTTTGGTTTGCTCTTGTTTCTCTAGTTCCTTGAGGTATGACCTTACATTGTCTGTTTATGCTTTCAGACTTTTTGATGTAGGCATTTAAGGCTGTGAATTTTCCTTTTAGCACTGCCTTTGCTATATCCCAGAGGTTTTGATAGGTTGTATCACTATTATCATTCAGTTCAAATAATTTTTTATATCCATCTTGATTTCATCGTTTGACCCAGTGATCACTCAGGAGCAAGTTATTTAATTTCCATGTATTTGCATGGTTTTGAGGGCTTCTTTGGAGTTGACTTCCAATTTTATTCCACTGTTGTCTGAGACAGTACTTGATATAACTTCAATTTTCTTAAATTTATTGAGACTTGTTTTATGGCCTATCATATGGTCTATCTTGGAGAAAGTTACATGTGCTGGTGAATAGAATGTATATTCTGCAATTGTTGGGTAGAATGTTCTGTAAACAGCTGTTAGGTGCATTTGTTCGAGGGCATAGTTTAAATCCATTGTTTCTTTGTTGACCTTTTGCCTTGATGACCTGTCTAGTACTGTCAGAGGAGTATTGAAGTCCTCCAATATAATTGTGTTGCCATGTATCTCATTTCTTAGGTCTAGTACTAATAGTTTTATAAATTTGGGAACTCCAGTGTTAGGTGCATACATATTTAGAATTGTGATATTTTCCTGTTGGACAAGTCCTTTTGTCATTATATAACGTCCCTCTTTGTTTTTTTAACTGCTACTGCTTTAAAGTTTGTTTTGTCTGATATAAGAATAGCTACTCCTGTTTGCTTTTGGTGTCCATTTGCATGGAATATCTTCCACTACTTTACCTTAAGTTTATGGTGAGTTTGTGTGTGTGTGTGTGTGTGCGTGTGTGTGTGTGTGTGTTTGAGACACAGTCTTGCTCTGTTCTTCAGGCTGGAGTGCAGTGGCACGATGTCAGCTCACTGCAACCTCTGCCTCCCAGGTTCAAGTGATTCTCCTGCCTCACCCTCCAGAATAGCTGGGATTACAGGCGTGCACCACCATGCCCAGCTAATTTTTTGTGTTTTTAGTACAGATGGGGTTTCACTATGTTGGTCAGGCTGGTCTCGAAATTCTGACCTCAAGCGATCCACCTGCCTTGGCCTCCCAAAGTGCTGGGATTACAGATATGAGTCACTGCACCCGGATGTGAGTTCTTATGTGTCAGGTGATTCTCTTAAAAACAGTAGATACTTGGTTGGGGAATTCTTACCCATTCTGCTATTCTGTATCTTTTAAGTGGAGTATTTAGGCCATTTACACTCAATGCTAGTATTCAGATGTGAGGTACTATTCTATTCATCATGTTATTTGATGCCTGAATACCTTGTTGTTTATTTGTTTATTTATTGTATTTTTGTTTTAGAGGTTCTGTGAGATTTATGCTTTAAGGAGGTTCATTTTGGTGTATTTCAAGGACTTGTTTCTAGATTTAGAGCTCCTTTTAGCAGTTTTTACAGTGCTGGCTTGGTAGTGGTGAGTTCTCTCAGCATTTGTCTGAAAAAAGACTATCTTTCCTTCATTTATGAAGCTTAGTTTTTCTAGATACAAAATTCTTCACTGATAATTGTTCTGTTTCAGAAGGCTGAAGATAGGGCCCTGATCTCTTCTAGATTGTAGGGTTTCTGCTGTGAAATCTGCTGTTAATCTGATCGGTTTTCCTTTATAGGTTACCTGGTGCTTTCACCTCACAGCTCTTAAAGTCCTATGTCTTGACTTTAGATAACCTGATTACAATGTGCCTAGGTGATGATCTTTTTATGGTAAATTTCCCAGGTGTTCTTTGAGCTTCTTGTATTTGGATGTGTAAATCTCTAGCAAGGCCAGGGAAGTTTTCCTTGATTATCCTTCAAATATGTTTTCCAAGCTTTTAGATTTCTCTTCTCCCTCAGGAACACCAATTATTCCTAGGTTTGGTTAACATAACCCCAAACTTCTTGGAGGCTTTGTTCATTTTTTAAAAATTCTTTTTTCTTTGTCTTTGTTGAACTGGTTTAATTTGAAAACCTTGTCTTTGAGTTCTGAAGTTCTTTGTTCAACTCTATTGCTGAGACTTTCCAGTGCATTTTGCATTTCTCTAAGTGTGTCCTTCCTTTCCAAAAGTTATGATTTTTAATGCTATCTATTTCACTGAAGAATTTTCCCTTCCTATCTTGTATCTTTTTCAAAATTTCATTAAGTTGGACTTTATCCTTCTCTGCTGCCTCCTTGATTAACTTAATGACAGACCTTCTGAATTCTTTTTCTGGCAATTCAGGGATTTCTTCTTGGTTTGCATCCATTGCTGGTGAGCTAGTGTGACCTTTTGGGAGTGTCAAAGAACCTTGTTTTGTCATATTACCAGAATTGTTTTTCTGGTTCCTTCTCATTTGAGTACACTACGTCAGAGGGAGGATCTGGGGCTCAAGGGCTGCTGTTCAGATTCTTTTGTCCCACAGGGTGCTCCTTTGATGTAGTGCTCTCTCCCTTCCCCTAGGGATGGGGCTTCCTGAGAGCTGAACTGCAGGGTTTGTTATTTCTCTTCTGGATCTAGCCACCCAATGGAGCTACCGGGCTCTGGGCTGGTACTGGGGGTGTCTGCACAGAGTCCTGTGATGTGAACTGTCTTCAGGTCTCAGCTTTAGATACCAGCACCTGCTCCAGTGGAGGTGGCGGGGGAGTGAAATGGACTCTGTGAGGGTCCTTAGTTGTAGTTTTGTTTATTGCACTAGTTTTGTTTTGGTTGGCCTCCTGCCAGGAGGTGGCAATTTCAAGACAGCATCAGCTGCGGTAGTATAGGGAGGATCAGGTGGTAGGCAGGGCCCTAGAGCTCCCAAGAGATTGTGTCCTTTGTCTTCGGCTGCCAGGGCAGGCAGAGAAAGACTATCAGGTGTGAGCATGGTTACCTGTGTCTGAGCTCAGACTCTCTTTGGGTGAGGCTTGCTGTGGCTGTTGCAGAGGATGAGGGTGTGGGCCTCAGGCCAATGGAGTTATTTTCCCAGAAGGATTATGGCTGCCTCTGCTGTGTCATGCAGGTCGCCAGGAAAGTGGGGGGAAGCCGGCAGTTACAGGCCTCACCCAGCTCCCACACAACCCCAAAGACCAGTCTCGCTCCTACTGTGCCCCCACAAAAGCACCAAGTTTGTTTTCAACCAGCTAGTGAGCAGGGACGGAAACCTACCCCAGGCTGCCAGCCTCCTGGCTGAGAAAGCAAACAGGGTTTTTAAGTTTTGTGCCTCCCCGCCTGCTGCGGCTTCCTGCTGTGTCTGCACTCCCTATTCACCCCCTCCCCCGACTTCTGTCCAGGAAACTTCATGTTTGGTCAAAATTGTTACAAAGTTCAGCTGGAAGTTTCCTTCTTCCTGTGGTCTTTCCCCAGTTTCTCTGGCAGCCCTCCCCAAGAGTACTTTGCCTTACTCTGTGAAACAAAGTAAGAAATGGCTTCCCTGGAAGCCATAGGGCTGGTTCCTTCTCATTTGAGTACACTATGGCTCATAGTGTATTCATAGTGTACATAGAGCCCCATAGGGCTCTTAGTGTACATAGAGCCCCATAGGGCTCTTCCCACTGCTTCTTCTACCCCTGTATTTTGCTCAGCTCTCTAAAATGGGAGCACTATTCACAGTAGCAAAGACATTGAATCAACCTAAATGCCCATCTATGGTAGACTGGATAAAGAAAATGTGGTACATATACACAATGGAATACTCTGCAGTCATAAAAACGAACGAGATTTTGTCCTTTGCAGGGACATGGATGGAGCTGGAGGCCATCAGCCTTAGCAAACTAGCACAGGGACAGAAAACCAAATACTGCATGTTCTCACTTATAAGTGGGAACTAAATGATGAGAACACATGGACACAGGGAGGGGAATAACACACACTGGGGCCTAACAGAGGGTGGAGGGTGGAAGGAGGTAGAGTATTAGGAAAAATAACTAATAGGTACTAGGTTTAATACCTGTTATGAAATAATCTGTACAACAAACACCCATGACACAAGGTTTCCTATGTAGCAAATGTGCATGTGTACCCCTGAACTTAAAAGTTAAAAAAAGTTTTTCACTAGAAAATTCAAATTAAAATGAATAAAACCTTCAATTCTCATGAATTTTGGCAATTTAAAATCAAATAAACATTCTGCATCGTATTTTAAAAACTACACAAACACATTTATATATCTAAATATTGTATACAATATACGAAGTGGTATACATTACATATAACACACATTCTATATTATGTGATATCTATTATATATTATAGTTTTGTATATAGCATAAATATTCTATAAAACATACATTTGTTATATACTATATTAATATAAGCAAATACATATACAAACATATATAAGCAAACATAAGCATATAAAATATAAACACACACACAAGCATACAAAACAACGACCAATGACAGAGCCAGGTTCCAGGCATCAGATGCCATGGAAAGGACAGAGAGTTTCAACCAGACAATCCTGGTCTTAAAACTTATCTCTGTCGCAATAGCTTTGTAGATCTAGCTTAAGCGATGACTCAACCCCTTTGAGTCTCTTTCCTCATCCCAACACTTGGGCTAATAACTGACTCCCAGGACTGTTATGAAGACTAAATGAGAAGATGTGGGTGGCAAGCCTAGCCCAGATCAGGTGCTCAATAACAGAAGCCCTCCATGACTGCTTTCCTTTGCTATTCTGACTCTAAATTCTGTGTTCTTTCCACCACAGCAACCAAAACTCTAGTTTGTGTAGCACACAGAACCTTCTCCTACATCTTTATCTGGTAAGAAGCTTTGCACTTCATTCTGCAACTGCCTAACCTGCAGGAAGTTGCATCTCACTGGCATGCATCTGTAGACTTCAAGACTTCAAAACCTCCTTACCAACCTGGGCAAACCTATGAAATGATTAAAACAACCAAATAAAGCACTAGCTTTTTGATTTCTCTTTAACTTAGTGGTCTAGTGCAACCCTTTATTTCTATTTAAAAAACATTGGAGGTTCTATTTCTTGTCTTCATTTCTCGAATTTTACTGTTCATCTAATCAGAAGCATTACCACAGCATGTTGAGAAGACATCTGAAGATCTCCCTATAATTAATAAATACAGAGCCTTTGCCTTTTCAACTAATAGAAATTAGTTGAACCTGCTAAATAGCTCATACATTTAAAATGCTGGCATTTTTAGTTAAGATTTCACTCAAAACTCCTATAAAAAATGTCTGGAATGAAGAGACTGCCTATCTGAGAGACAATAATGGGTTTCTTCTAAATATCTTCTCATTGTTCACAGAATTGATAAAAATCAACTATTAAATGATGCTGCAAATTTATAATCCTTCCAACCAAACAGAGAAACACCCTACCATAACATGGTAAGTGGGGTAAGAAAATCAATTGTGTAAAATGTGGAGTTGTGAATAGGAGGTTAATGAAAAACAATATATTTCAGTCTGTCTGTGCTGTCACAAAGGACACGTAAGCGAAGAAAGTAAAACTTATACAACTAACTAAATGCTGAGCTGAAGGAGTTGCAAATGATCACCAGGTGTTCAGATTCTAATCCTGCCCTGACACCCTCAAGATGAGAACATTGACTTTTCCACTGAGAACAGGGACCTGGCAGGGGATTGAGGCCGTCACCCACCCTGTTATCTGAGTTTGTGTTATTATAGGCCAACTTGTTGCAGGTTTTTACAAGTTACAGTTTACAGAATACTTACCTATACGTATCAAAGGGAAATAGTATCCTTAGGTTCATTACATTATCAATTTTGATTATCTCTAAGGATACATTAAGGTTTATTTCTATTACTGCCTTGCTGTTCCGCTCCTTAGTTGCCTACCTATAAAATAGGGATAAAACACACCTTCCTTATAGGTTGCTGAGGCCTGAATGAGATATTTGCCATGTGCCTTACACAGTACTGGGGACGCTGGACAATCATAATAAATCATGAAGATTAGGTTTCTGTGTCAACTTGATTGGGCTAAGGGATACCCAGATAGCTGGTAAAACATTTCTGGGTGTGTCTGTGAGGGGGTTTTTGGAAGGGATTAGCAATTGACTCAGTAGACTGAGTAAAGATCATCCCCACCAATGTTGGGGGGCATCATACAATCCATTATGGCCCAAATAGAACAAAAAGGTAGAGGAAGCGCAAATTTGTTCTCTCTGCTTAAACTGAGACATTCGTCTTCTCCTGCCATTGGTCATTGATGCTCCTGGTTATTGGGCCTTCAGATTTGGAATGAATCACACCACTGGCTTTCCTGGTTCTCCATCTTGCAGATGGCAAAACTGGGATCTGTCAGCTCCCACAATCACAATAGCTAATTCCCATAACAAATCTCCTCACATATATTCTGTGTGTGTGTGTGTGTGTGTGTGTGTGTGTGTGTGTGTGTCTGTGTCTGTGTTTATTCTATTGGTTCTGTTTCTCTGGAGAACCCTAACACATAAATGGTTGCCATTCTTATTATCACAGAAAGGAACCTTAACTTGTCTTTGAAATGCATCTAACATAAAGTGATTAGCTATTATGGGCTCTTTCAACTAAACATGAATTTAGCAGCACACACTAAATATTTACTGTGTGCCAGACAATAGTATTCCAGCACTGGGGCTACAAAGAGTTCACAGTCTACAGGGAAAGACACATACAGAACTCTATTAACACTGAGAAGTACTGTAAGTAGCCAAGGTCCCTGTGTGTAGTGGAACCAATAGGAGAAGCATCCAATCCTAACAGAAGAGGTGTCCCTTCAGCTGAGTTCTGAAGGATGACAGCTGTGGAGGAGAACTGGGCACTTCAGGTAGAAGTCACAGTCTATGAAAAGGCATGGATGCAGAAAGTATCAGGGCACACAGAGAGAAGAGTGTGGCTCAGATGACCACAGCCAGGCAAACCCACTGCCCAAAGGCCAAAGTCAGGGATGAAAATGAAGGAAGCAGACCACATAGAGGTTTGGGTCTGCCACAGCTCCTTCTCTACTGTTGACAAGGTTCAGCTGAAAATCTGAGTTTCTTTGTACAACTTTTGCTCATTAAAATGACTGTTAGCAATTATACTTTAATGCCACTTTCTTAAACATTATGAGAAATGCAGATAGTTCTACAAACGTGTGTGTGTGTGTGTATATTCATAAATTTATAGCTAAATTTATGAAAGTATATGTTTCACTTTGGGGTACCTTACCTCTACAGTCTTTCCCATGACTCAAATTTACTCATTTTAAGGCAAAGATTCATGGCTTCAAAACATTTGAAAACTCAATTTCACAATGTTGAGAAGTTCACAAATACAACTAGTGACAGTCATTTCTTTCTAATTGAGAAATGATCAGACATTTATGCTGACTTTAAACACTCCAAATATATACCAGTGTTGTATGTGCCTGTGTGTGTGTCACAAGGCATTCAGAATCTGACCATTTCTGGAGGCCCCTACTATTACCACCTGGTGGTTCACCTTCTGCCCGATAAGTGCAATAGCCTCTGACTTATTGGTCTCCCTGTCCTCTCTGCCTTCATCCCAGCCTGTTCTCAACACAACAGCCAGAGTGACCTTGCATAAAATGTTGTCAGAATATATTTCTCCTCCACTGAAAGCCTTCCAAATGGCCCCCTATCTCAGAGTGGAAGTCAATGCCCTTATAGAGAGACTCCAGATCTACAACTACCTGCCCACAATCTTACCTCTCTGACCTCAGCTGCCTTGCTTATGTCTCTCCAGCTGGAGAGAATGATATCCATTATCCTCTCTGGAATGCTTTTTACACTAGCTATCTACATAGATCTCTGATATCTCCCTCCCTTCCCTCAAGTCTTTGCTCAAATATCACCTTTCTCAAGAAGGCCTTCTCCAGACCACCTTATTTAAAATTGCAACCTCTCTGCCCCACAGAACTCCCTATCTCTCTTCTCTCCTTCATGCTTTTCCATAGCCCTTCTCATCTCCTAACATCCTATGTTGTTTACTTATTTTATTTTGTTTATGTTATGGCTCTCTTTTCCAGAATGTAATCTCCGCAAGGGCAGGGATCATTGTCTCTTTTATTCCCTGCTGTGATCCCTAGCTTAACCCAGTTGAGGTTTGGGGGCAGTGCAGAAAGCAAACCACCCATGGTCCTGTGGAGGAACTGGGTCTCCCCGGGATTTCTGTGTCTCTATCTTCTTTGTCCCTGGTTCATACTGCTCAGCTAAAAAAGGTTTTGGAGGAAAAACATTCTTTATGCAACACAGTCATAAAAATAAAGCAGTGGGCAATAATAGAGCCCGCTAATAGAACATTAGCAGGCTTGGGTGTCATCTTTGTTCTTAGTTAACATGAACATTTCAGACACATATTGAAGATCTATAGATTAATGAGTGGCAACATCAATTGCTTTCATTCTCTAGAGACTTTTTCAGTTAACCTTTATCTGAGAAGCAGTATATTATGTTTGCACAATATTTGAGAGAGGTGTAACAAACACTAGTTTGCAGAAACAACTCCTTCATGTAACAGAAATCGGAACTGATTGATGGGTTCTGCCAGGGTGATTGATTATCCTTTCTTCTGTCCAAATTCACTAGTTTGATTTTACATTGACATTTCTTATGCAGTTCTCTCTGCCACAGGTTAATTGGAACTGAGACTTAGAGAGGAGCCTCTGAAACTCATTATCTTGCATCATGGATGTGCTTTATGTGAACATTTTTCCAGAGCTAAGATTCTAATTATAACAATGCTCACCTGCAGTGATGAACATCCAGAAATGTTCCCTGGGCCAGGAGTAAGAGTCTCAATGTCTAAGGCAGCACACATAAAATGACATTGAATGTTCCTTTTGGTGCTGATAGTAGATGGTTGCATACAGAATTACAATAACTGAGAATAAAACCTGGGCCCCTCTGTAAGCCCAACAGGGAGAAACATTACCTTAAATTAAAATGCTAATGGACAGTAGCAGGAATAAAGATGTCAGCAATAGCAACCCTCTCCTTTAGAGCTCTTTTCCCCTTCTATAAATTTTAACTAAAATAGTAAAGGGGAAAAACTTCAACACCAAACCACAGAAGTGGAACATCTCAATCTCTGTGGCCATAGTATGCAGAAAACCCTGAGGAAAGGCCTGTTTCCATGGCAAAGTATAACCATGACATTATATAGTGTGACACAACAACAATACAGGGAGCAGGAGAAACACAGCATAAGTAGAGGTGACCTCTAAATACACAAACACACTGTAAGAAATATCCATAGGAAATATCATGGCATGTTTAATTTGGGATTAAACAGAGGTATTTAGTTGATATTAAAATACATTAATCATGAAAACTAATTTGTCTTTATTCTAAGCAAGTGATGGAAGAGGTGGAAAATTGTTGAAGGTAGGGCCAAAGGGAAACCCCAGAAAAGTCATGACTTACATCCATTTTCCATTCTTTTTACTTTGTGTATTGATTAGCTGTACTGTCTTGGAGGGAGATGGATTAAAAAACAAAACAAAACTGAAAGCGGCTGTTTCAAAAAAGGTTTAGAGCAAAAAATGCACATTATGAGTGCAGTAAAGCTAGGGACCCACCGTGAAAATTCAGCTTCACAAATTTCATTCCTAGCATAATACTGACGCAAAATTTCAGTGGAGGGCATTTGCCAAAGGGAGAGGAGGGAAAGGTTTACTATGAAACCCTTTTAAAGGACAGTACATTAACTATTGAATGCTTACTGTATGCTAGACACTGTAAGTGCGGCAAGGTAAAACTCTGAAAGCAAATCCCTCACAGGCAAGATACAGTTTAGTGGGAGAGATGGATGAACCTGAACAATTACAAAACTCATAGCAGGAAATACAGGTCTTTGCTCCTAGAGTGCTACTGAAGCAAAGAGAAAGGAACTATTGCCTCAGCATAGGTTTCTGGGAGATTACATGGATGTTGAGTGGTATCTTGAAAGAAGCAGAGGAGCCCACTGTCTTTCTGGAAATGGAAGAGTCGAGAAAAGGTGATGGGCATTTGGTCTGACCACACCTAGCCATTGTGGTCAGGTAATCTTCATTTCACACTCAGGGTCCTGCCTTGAAATTGTGCTCTGAACTTCTTTTTTTTTTTTTTTTTTCCAGTTTCCAAGAAACATAAATTTATGTTTTCATGAAATGTGTGTTCAACCAAACCTTACTTATGAAACAATATTTAGTTCATTTTCCCACTTATTTTAAATGGAGGCTTTCAACCAGAGCTTCTGAAGTAGCAAGGACTGCTATACCAGGTGATGAAAATCTAGCTAAGCATAAGCAGAACTGAAATTTTTTATAGCTATAACAGCTTTCTTGTGCTGAGATGGGAGCACTTAAAAATAATTATTTTGGGGGGGTGGGGAGGAAACACTTAAAAAAGCTGTTGGTGATTTCTTGGTTACCAGTCCTGGGCCCAGGGGCTCCACACCTCTTTTTGTTTCTCTTACTTTCTGGCAGTTCCTCCCTGTGTCTGGCTTTTCATTATCTCCCGTCTTGGGGAGTAGCCCTTGGAATACTATGGTTACAAGCAAAATAAACTTCCTGCTTAATTTGGAAAAGGCAATTTATTGTAAAGAATGAGGAACTCACTGGATTGAAAGAAAATTAAGAATCAGGTTTAAAAACAGTAGACACAGGGTGCTCTAGGGGGCCAGGTAGCAGGAACTGATGGGCGATCTTTTCAGGATGCCCCTGCAGGGCCAATAAGCTCCAACAATTTTTTTCCTGTTTTTGTGACATTTCATTCAAATTTCTAAGGCCTGGGAAAGAGACAGACAGTCCTTCTTGGACCATGTGGTTTGTGCTAAAAGAGGCAAGAATTCCTTCCCCCAATGGAAATCAGGCTGCTGCACTGAAGGACATCCTTTTTCCTCTTCAAGGAAGTTCTTCCTCTAGAACTAGGGTAACATCCTTAGAGCAAACTTCCATTCAGGACTCCTGATGATGCTGTTTTTGATCAACATGATCAAAACCAGTTTCTGTGATGGTCAAAGAGAGATGGAGTGCTTTTCCTGAAGCATTCAGGGCATGTGGCTGGGGAGAGCAGTACTTTAAAGACCCACACTACAACTGAGCATAACAGCACCAAATAACTAAGGAAGGGGAAACCCCAGTCTATCTGACAGGCAAAGGTGACCCCTGAACATTTTAAGGGTTTCAGGGTAGTGAGTTTCATCTAGGCTTGTTGATATCTGGAATTTGGGTCTTTCATTATGAAAGACAAATGGTGAAGAAAGTAGGTATATAAGAAACCTGGAAAACTCAACCCAGAAGATGACAAGATGGCAGCATTGCAGAGGTGAGTTCAAATCTGGTTCTTGGTTGGGTTAGCAAATTCACTATGTTTTGAGGACAAGGATGCCTACTCTTACCACTCCTGTTCAACATGGTACTAAAATTCCTAGCCACAGCAAGCAGTCAAGAGAAAGAAAGCAAAGGCATCCAAATAGGAAGACAGGAACTCAAATTATCTTTATTTGCAGATGATATAATTCTACACCTGGAAAACAACACCCTCTCTCCAAAAGTTCCTATATCTGATAAATAACCCCAGCAAAGCTTCAGGATAAAAATTAATTACAAAAATCACTAGCATTTCTGTACAAGTACTGCATGCTAACTGACTGCACCACTGGAACATGCTAAAAATCATCAGCATTTCTAAACACCAACAATGTCTAAGCTGAGAGCTAAATCAGCAACACAATCACATTCATAATAGCCACAAAGAGAAGAAAATACCTAGGAACACAGCTAACCAGACAGGTGAAAGATCTCTACAGGGAGAATTACAAAACACTACTCAAAGAAATCATATATGACACAAACAAATGGAAAAACATTCCATGCTCATTGATTGGAAGAATCAATATTGTTAAAAGACCATACTGCCCAAAGCAATATACAGATTTAATGCTATTCCTATCAAATTACCAATGACATTCTTCACAGAATTAGAAAAAGCTATCTTAAAAATTACATGGAATCAAAAAAGAGCTCAAATAGCCAAGGCAATCCTAAGCAAAAAGAACAAAGCTGGAGGCATCACGTTATCTGACTTCGAATTATATTACAAGGCTACAGTAACCAAAACAGAATGGTACTGGTACAAAAACAGACACCTATGGAACACAATAGAGAACCCAGAAATAAAGCCACCCCCAAACCATCTGATATTCAACAAAATCAACAAAAAACAAGCAATGGGGAAAAAGATTCACTATTCAAAAAATGGTGCTTGGATAACTGGCTAGCCATATGCAGATGATTGAAGCTGGGTCCCTTCCTTACACTATACACAAAAATCAACTGAAGATGAATTAAAGACAAATGTAAAACCTAAAACTATAAAAACTCTGGAAGATAATCTAGGAAATACCGTCTGGGCATTGGACTTGGCAAAGATTTCATGATGAAGACGCCAAAAGCAATTGCAACAAAAACAAAAATTGACAAATTGGACCTAATTAAACTAAAGAATTTCTGCACAGCAAAACACACTATCAACAGAGTAAACAGACAACTTACATAATGGGAAAAAATATCCACAAACTAAGCATTCAACAAAGGTCTAATATCCAGACTCCATAAGGAACTTAAATTAACAAGCAAAAAACAACCCGATTAAAAAGTAGGCAAAGGACATGAACAGACACTTTTCAAAAGAAGACATACCCATGGCCAAGAAGCATATGAAAAAATGCTCAACATCATTAATCATTAGAGAAATGCAAATCAAAACCACAGTGAGATACCATCTCAAGCCAGTCATAATGGCTATAATAAAAAGTAAAAAAATAACATGCTGGTAAGGTTGCAGAGAGAAGGGAATGCTTAGACACTCTTGGTGGAAATGTTAATTAGTTCAGCCATTGTGGAAAGCAGTGAAGTGATTTTTGAAAGAACTTAAAACAGAAGTAACATGTGACCCAGCAATTCCATTATTGGCTATATACCCAAAGTAATATAAATCATTCTACCATAAAGACACATGCACATTGATATGGTTTGCCTGTGTCCCCACCCAAATCTTATCTTGAGTTGTAGTTTCCATAATCCCCACGTCTCGTGGGAGGGAGCTCATGGGAGGTAATTTAATCATGGGGTGGTTACCTTCATGCTATTCTCATGATAGTGAGTTCTCACAAGATTTAATGGTTTTATAAGGGGCTTCCCCCCTTTGCTCAGCACTTCTTCTTCCTGCCGTCATGTGAAGAAGTACATGTTTGCTTCCCCTTCCACCATGATTATAAGTTTTCTGAGGCCTCCCCAGCCATGCTGAACTGTGAGTCAATTAAACCTCTTTTCTTTATAAATTGCCCAGCCTTGGATATTTCTTTATTGGCAGCATAAGTACGAACTAATACACATGTGTATGTTCATTGCAACACTATTCACAATAGCAAAGACACGGAATAAACCTAAATGCCCTTCAACAGCAGCTGGCTAAAGAAAATGTGATACGTATACACCATGGAATACTACGCAGCCATAAAAAAGAATGAGATCATGTCATTTGCAGCAACATAGATGGAGCTGGAGACTATTATCCTATGTGAACACAGGAACGGAAAACCAAATACCACATGTTCTCACTTATAAGTTGATGCTAAACATTGAGTACACATGGACACAAAGAAGGGAACAATAGACACCAGGGCCTACTTAAGGGTGGAGAATGAGAGGAGGGTGAGGATCAGAAAACTATCTATTGGGTACTATGTTTATTACCTGGGTGACAACGTAATCTGTACACCAAACCCCTGTGACATGCAATTTATGTATCTAACAAATCTGCACATGTTCCCCTGAACCTAGAATAAAATTTAAAAAACAAAACAAAACAGAACAAGTTCACTGTGTTTGGGGTATGTAATGTATAAAATGGCATGTTACTCACTCCCTGTGTACGTAGTCCTCATGTTACTTAAAGTTTATGAGCCATTATGAAACTCTGTAGGAATTCATGTGATAGACTCGAAGGTGAAATCAATTACGGAGCAAAAAGACAAATAAATTCCTTTAGCCCATTTGGGTGGTCCCACATATCAGACCATAGCTATGACAGAAAATGTTTCCTGACTTCCTCACACCGTTCACATTCTTCATTCTGAAACAATTGTACCAATGTGTTCCACGCCATGTTTGTCAACTTCTTTTTGAGCTTCCAAGTTTGGGAGCATAGGACCAGTTTCCTGTTTGGGGTTTTACCTTTACCTTGGTACTTACTTGCTCTCCGGCTTTGACCTTTGCATTCCTCCTTGAGTCCAACTCAGATTCCTACCAGTTACTACTTTCAGCTGTCTCGATTAGCACCCCACGTCATTAGGATTAGATTTGGACCCTATAATTTGAGTAACAAATGCTCCAGTCAGGTGCTGTGACCCCTCAGGATCCAGGCAATGACAAAGGTGCTTGTGTTACTTAAATGTTAATTCAGGCAAGGCAGTTCAGTGGAGAGTCATCCCTCTGGCCCATGTGTGTCTTCTACTGTTTATGCATAAACACTCTGTACTTTCCAATAATTTATCTCTCTTCTTTTACCATTTCATTAAACTGCCAGGCAATATTTTTGTATGCTTTCAAAAACCTCTGTAAAGGCTGCTCTCAGTGATGGGTGAAATGATTTCTAAAAATAACCTGCAAATCAATTTGTTCAGCTTGTAGCTTATAGAAATCTTGATGAAGTAAGGTGCTATTAAATGTGCAAAATAAAATATTTTAGTTTAGACTATGTTACTAATACCCTGTGAAAAGACCCTGGATTTAGAAACCAGCACTTGATAATCCTGGCTTTATGGATTAGTGATTTTGTGGCTTTTGGCACATCATATAACTTTTCCAGAGCCTCAGTTTCTTTGATTGCAAAATGAGAGAATAACATCTCCCTCATTGTGATGTGGCAAAGTAAAATGAGAAAACATGAAAATGTTGCTGATAGAATGTTGGGTATCCTTTGGTAGACTTACTACACATGTGTTCATATTCATTTGAACAAAAACCTAAAAGTGACTCCAAGTAGTCACTGGGGTCTACGGAAAAGCTGTAGGAAAGTTTACTTTTTTAAAAGAGTTGCATATAAGAAAAAGAAACAAACAAACAAAGAAAAAGAAAAAAGCTGCATTTCAGTTAAGTTGATTAGAAAGAACATTTCCTTAGAATGAGTTTTGTTTTTATCTTCATTTTAAGGACACAAAGCAGAATGTGTTGCTGGTGAATAGCTTTCATTTAGGAAATGCACTAGGAGTGCATTTGCAGAAATTTTACAATATTGTTTCTAAATAATTTTAAATTATCTCTAAATAATTTTAAAATATTATTTTAAAATAACATTTAAATAATTTTTAAATATTATTTCTTATCTGGCCCCAACATACATGTCTTTCCCTAAGCCAGAGGAATGCCTGTTATTTTGCATGTCCCTGGATGTCATGCTCAGAGATACCAGAATTTAAATTCTTTTGGTCTGTTACTTGAATAAATACAGTCTCATAGTGTTAAGCTCAAATTGTTATTGAGTACATAATATATATTACCTCAGTCCAAATTTTACCCAAACATGAAAATTTAGATTATGTGAAACAAATTAATATACATTTATAAAAACTCTAAATTTATAATGAAAGTCCCTTTACTGAGAGAAAAACTAGCATATTAAGCACTGCTTTAATCCCCAGCTATTTTCCTAGTTGTTTTACTTTTATTATTTCATCACATTTTCAATATGACAAATATTATCACTGCCATTTTACAGTTGAGGTAACTGAGGCTGAGTGAAGTGAATTAAGTGGCCTAAGTGTAAATGGTACAGCTTTCCTGGCTCATTAGCCAGTGCCCTTCTCCATGCGGAAGTGTAGTGGTTACACCAAGACTCCTGAAAGAGGAAAAAAAGAGCAAACAAATCAGCCACTTATTCTACAATTCTGCTATTTTGAGCTTTTCCCAAAAGGCCATATTCTTAGTTAACTCAGTTTAGTCTCAGTAAGATTGATACAGCTCCTATGATTTGATATTCTGACTAGTAAGGGTAGCAGCTGAAAGCATTTTAGATATTAAGGAATTATTGGGCACTTCTTTCAACATCTCTGACTAATGCTCAGAATATTCATTTTCCTACAGAGTAGGGGAGTGTGATAGATGACGTCATGTTTATTACAGTTTGCAGGGAATAAATGCCACAGGCCTATTGACATGATGGGGAAAGGGCTTGTCAGTGTGGCACACCTAATATCATCTTCATCATAAACAATGGCTTCCACTTCTGGCCACATCCAATGTGTAAGGCCCTCATCTGGATCTGATATTTTCTCCTGCCCAGCACCTACCCCTCCTCTTTTTAAAACAGCATCCCAAGTGTCTTAGAGGCTTTCTTTGTTTGGGTTAATTTTATGTGATGCATAAAACTGACTGGGCCAAGTGATACCCAGATAGCTGGTTAAACATTACTTCTGGGTGTGTCTGTGAGGGTGTTTCTGCAAGAGATTAGCATATGAATTGGCAGACTGAGTAAAGCAGATAGCCCTCTCCAATGTGGGTATGCATCATCCAACCCACTGAGTGCCTGAACAGAATAAAAAGGCAGAGGAGAGAGCTGGGACCTTGATCTTCTACTGCCCTCAGTGCTCCAATTCTTAGGCCTTTGGAATTTCCAGACAGACACCAGCTTTTCTGGGTCTACAGCTTGCAGATGCCAGATCATGGGATTTCTCAGACTCCATAATTGTGTGAGCAATAACCTAATATCTTATAGTAAATCTCTTTCTCTCTCTCTAGCTTTATACATGTAGCTTTATACAGATACACAGACACACGCACGCACACATGCACACATGCATGCGCACACACACATTCTCCTATTGGTTCTATTTCTCTGGAGAGCTCTGACTAATACACCCTTTCTCCTACTGTGGGTCCATTTGATTTAGTAGGGAATGGATTCCACCCTCGGCTTCATGAGGATGCATGATTCAGGCCCATTCAGTCAGTATGCCCCACCTCCAGGCTGTAGGGTTTGCAGGGACTGGTAAGAAGCTGGGCACTTGACTCAAACTGGTGAAATGCTGAGCTTGTTGGAGGAAACACTAGAAATAGGAGTTGTCTTTCCTCTGGGGATGGTAAGCTGATGAGATGTAAGTTAAGAGCTACTGGTGGCTTTCTTGTTTACTGTACAAGGAACCTGCCTGAGAATAAAACTAACTGACAGAAAAGCAAAGTTGAATGCAAGAGACACACAGAAAGAGGTAAAGGCTAAATGGTACTGCTTGAGGCCTCCTTAGATCTAGCCATTCTGAAGCTATAGGACAATTCAGTTTCATAAACTACTGTGGCTTTTCTCTTTTTTCCTTTTTGCATAAACAAACACAAGTGATTCTGTAGGCTTTTATATATTCAGTCTGGTTCCAAATTCTTTTCCTCTATAATTCACTAGATTACACCTGATGCTGAATAATGAATGTGCACAGTACACAGCGGATTTCGATAGAATGGAAAAGTGGGTCAGATGGAGTAGTACAGCCACAACTAAGAAAGGTGTATTTTGTGTGTGTGTGTGTGTGTGTGTGTGTGTGTGTGTGTGTGAGAGAGAGAGAGAGAGAGAGAGAGAGAGAGAGAATGTGTATTGGCAAAAGAAAAAGACAGTATCACATTCAAACAACAGGTTCATATGACAATTATTATTTAAATAATGAAAATCTTTGAAGCTGTCCAAGATAATTTCAGACCCCAGAAGTCCAGCACAAGATGTTCTATTCAATTTTAGTCCACTGGCAGCACTGAAACATCCTCCTCTGAATGTGTAAACAAGAAAGGATGAAAGGAGCCCTTACAAATGTAGGATACACCTGCATGTAAGGGAAACTTTGGAAGGGTCTTTATCTACCTCAACTAAAAAAGGAAGTTCAACAGAGGCCTCCAGGGATTGAACAATGCTCAGTGTAGCCACATGCCAGCCCCCTGAGACTCACACTAGTGGGGCTCCCACAGGACAGGGCCAGGCTGTGAAATCTCCCATGGGCAGCAAAGAGATATGAAGAGAAGAGGTTATCAGAAAATGAAGAAAAGGACCACAGGGAATCAGTCTTTGGAAAAGCAGGGCTCCAGGTGACTGAAGACCACAGTGAGGGCTGTGTTCATTTGCCCTCGATCATCCATGCACTACTGCCACAGTTTTGCCATAGCTGGGTTCTATCTCTGCTATTATTAACCTAGTACTTTAAGTGGACTCACTTTTCTTTCACTTCCTCATTGCTTCTAAGCATAACTTTTGAGAAATGGGTTTATTTCTCTGGTTAAAAGTATATAACCAGTTTTATACTTTTCCAGTATATGTTAAAATAAGCATATAATCATTAAAAATGTTTGTTGTACCACCTAAAATCTTTTCAAATGCCACAGTACTGGATTGCACTCATTGGGCAACACTAGTATATAGGACAAGGACTGGAGTTCAAGTCAAGAACAAGGGTGAGGATAAAAGTTGCTTCCCTTGAGATGCTGATATTGTCCAGAGATATCAGTTTCATCACTGCTTTCCTGAAAGCTCTACCCCTCCCCTCTGCTCAGGGCACTCCAATGTCTTTATACTACAAGGGAAGATTATTTGCAAGCAAACACTGGAATTATAAAAATGAGTAAAACGGTCAAATGTGGAGCTCTTAACAAGAGGTAAGTACATTATTGTTACCTCCTGTCTTCAGAAAGGGCTAAAGAATGACCAAGGAGTTCACTGCATTAACCTATCTGTAAAAGCAGTAGATACCAAATGCCATACTTATGTCATATATGAATGGCAATTATATATGCATAACTGAAAGCATAATTTAAAAAATTCTCTCAAGGCTTATCAGAAAACCACATTAAGCAGAACAAGTCATTTGTCTTTAAAAGCCATGAACTATCTTGTCAAGTCACAAAACAGTTGCCACTTGAACTCTGGGAACAGATTTTCAAAGAGAGATTTCTACAAGTTTTCTTCCATTAGAATTTTACAGACACTAATAATGACCTCACCAGATTTTCTTTTGATTTATGCTAGAAAAAAATAGACTGTAATTTAGACATTGTTTGAAGATGGACTATAATACGATAAGACAAAACTGAAGCCACCTTATTAAAGTTTCTTTCATTCTTTAAATTTCATGTTTGGCTTCACTGTGGATAAAATATGACAGCAGTAAAACATAAAACATGGCTTTCTCTTTGAGCTGCAAGGAAAAGATGCTTTATCTATTTTGTGACTTCAGGTGGAGTAATGGTTTCTCATCCTTCTAATAATCACTCTTTATCCACTCAGCCTGCTTTATTTTTCTTCCTAGCACTTGTCACTATGCATCACTATCTTATTTGCTGTATTTATTGTCTCTTTCCTCCACTAAATGTAAGCTGTATGAGGGCAGGGACTTTATATTAGTTATGTAGTCTCCCAGCACCTAGCAAAATGCCCAGTACATAGAAGGTGCTCGATAAAAATTTGTTAGATGAATGAATGTTGATTAATGACCAAACCTTTACAATTAGCAAACTGTCTCATTTTTCAAGCTTTACCCATCAGCTTTATATCCCAAAAATACATACTTCTTAGCCATTTGACCTTTGGCAAGTCACTTAACCACATAACTTCTAACAGGTTGTGTTTCTGTCTATAAAATGGGGACATCATTGACTGATAGAGCATTTGTGAGCATAAAATGAGGTAACATCCATGAAAGTGTTGGTTTGTCTATATTTATGTATTTATTTACTTATTTATTTTTAGTATTATTACACTTTAAGTTCTAGGGTACATGTGCACAATGTGCAGGTTTGTTACATATGTATACATGTGCCATGTTGGTGTACATATACCCAAAGGATTATAAATCATGCTGCTATAAAGACACATGCACACGTATGTTTATTGTGGCACTATTCACAATAGCAAAGACTTGGAACCAACCCAAATGTCCATCAATGGTTTGTCTATCTTTGTAATCAGGTCTCTAGTCATTCATCTGTCTATGTATGAATGCAGCCTGTTGGCAAAGGATCTGGTCCACGGTAGGTACACCATGACTGTTTACTAGTTTATTAATTTTTAATTTTAATTTTGCTGCAGGAAGTAATGATTTCTTTTTCAGTTGTTGATGGCCCTGCCTAAAACCAAGGACAAGAAATCACTAGATGAAAGCATTGCCTTTATATACCTAAACTCTTACTCTTTATATATCTTCAATATAAAGAGATTTAAAAATGGTGTTTTCTCCAGTCAAGTACATTCAGAGGACAAAAGTAAGAAAAGGACATCAACAAGACTGATAAGCACTAAAGTCATCTTCCCTGTCCTGCCTAAAAGGTCAGTTTCAATTTTAAGATGCTTCTCATGTACAGAAGACAGTGTTGGGAAAAGATGAGTTTGATTTTTATAAAGGTGATTTCTGAAGCACCCTTTAAAAAACAAACAAGCAAACAAACAAACTTCTTCCCTTTCTTCCTTCCTTTCTTTTCCTTTCTTTTTACTTGCCTTTATTAATTAACTAAAAGTAAATTAAGTTTTTGGTTATTTCCCGCAAGCAAGATAAATATCTGAAAAACAGGTCGGGGGAGGAAAAATGGTCAATAGAAACTTTCTTAGAAGATGAAAATGTATGTTAAATCCTCTTCAAATTATAATTTTCAAATTATCCCCACTAAGACACAATTAATCAGTTCAACTAAAACAGAGTTGCCAATTAAAACATGGTTAACTAGGATTCTCTTAAAAAAAATCCCAAATCTTACACTGTTCATTCTAAATAAACATGCTTTTAAAAGATTAGGAAAATAATTACCTATTTGCACAGGAAAATAATAAATGATGAAATCTCAACAGATAGGGTAAAGGTATACAGAATATTATCTTAGCAATTGGCTCAATCACTTCCCACTCAGTGTAAATGCTTCAATAAGAGGTATTTTATACAAGGAAAGTTCTAAATCAAGGTTTTTACAGATTACATTTATGCAAGTAGTTTTTCTCTCACTAATGGAAGATTTCCTCTCTAATATCTTTTCTAAACAATTTGTTAACCAGAGGAGAGGAAAACAAAATACTTTTTTTCTAATATTTTATCGAGGACTTATAATTTATTTTACTTTTATTCTCTGATAAAGAAAAGGCTACAGGGAAACTAGCAGGTGAAAGACTTTCTAAATGTAAATGCTGCCCAAAGGAAAAAAGAACTGTGATTAGATTATTATGCATAGTATGCATCAAGGGTTAAAATTCGTACACTCAGAAATGCATGTCAAATTGCACAGATTTAAAAATTCACTTTTAGGAATTTATCATAAAGAGTTCAGATATGCACAAAGATAAACTTCAAAGGATAATCATGGCAATATTAGTTACAGAGGTTAAAAAAAAAATACAAATCCTTGTTTCCCACCTCATTCAGGCAAGTGAGACTACCCTATGGAGACAGGAGGCTGAACATCTGTGGAATTTAAACCAGGAAGCTTGGACTCAGAGATACCAAACACAGCCAAGGGCAAGCATGGCGTACAGAGTGAAAATGGGGGAACTGAGAAAATGGCTGTACTAGGTCCCTCTTCAAGTTGATTTCCCTGTTTTTTTCTTTTTCCTCTGGCAAAGACGGGAGCTGAGGAAGCCTGTCTGGAGGAAGCAAATGACCCCAGAGAAAAGGCCGTTGGAGATTTAAATTTGGGGCAAATAAAAAGGCTGGCCAGCCATATATTTATCCTAGAGCAGCAGTACTAACTGGAACGGGGTGGGGGTGGGCTTCCCCAAGGGATAGAGACATTTTTGATTTCCATAACTGGAGGGGCATGATGCTACTGGCATCTAGTGGGTAGAGGCTAAGGAAGCTGTTAAACATCCTATAATGCACAGAAGAACAAAACAGCCCTCACAACAATGAATTATCCAGCCCCAAATGTCAGTAGTGCCACTGTTAAGAAACCCTGTATTCAAGTGAAGCCCACAGTTCACACCTGTCCCATGTCCCCATCACTCACACAGGACTTCCGAAGGCTCTTTTGGGCTTTACCCTCAAATATGATTGGCTTGCCTTTACCAGACACTTGAGGAAAGCCCTCACAGTGAAAGTCAGAGACAAAAACACACAAACACCAACCAAACAACTGAATAAGAAAAAAAGTATTGGAGAAAACAGAAACCATTAAAAAAAAAAAAAAAAACTTAAAAAGAAGAACTGCAATTGATACAACTCAATCTGAAATACAATTTGGCAATATCTAGCAAACTTGAAGTTAAACCCACCTGAAACCCAGCAATTCTGCTTGTAGCGATTTATCTTAGAGGAATTCTTGCACATGTCACTAGGAGACATGCACAGATTATTCATAGCAGCATTGCTTGTTAGTAGCAGAAAAACAAAACAAAACAAAACAAAACCTAGAAAAAATCTAACCCTTCACCAAAAGAGAATGGATAGATTTTACTATTCATATAACTGAATGCCAAAATCACTTAAAATGAATGACTTAGAGCTAAGTATTTCAATACAGATATACTTCATAAATATAATGTTGACTTAAGGAAAGCAAATTACAGGAGACCACACGCATTAAAACACTATACAAAGTTAATAAGCTTTGAATAAATACATGCAACAACTTTACCATATCTCCTTTAAGGCAGGGGCCCCCAATCCCTGGGCTGTGGACCAGTACCAGCCTGTGGCCTGTTAGGAACCAGGCTGCACAGCAGGAGGTGGGCAACGGGTGAGTGAGCATTACTGCCTGAGCTTTGCCTCCTGTCAGATCAGTGGTGGCATTAGATTCTCATAGGAGCAGGAACCCTATTGTGAACTGTGCATGTGAGGGATCTAGGTTGTATATTCCTTATGAGAATCTAATGCCTGATGATCTGAGGTGGAGCAGTTTCATCGAAAAACCATCCTCCCCACACCCCTCAGCCCCAACCTCTGTCTGTGGAAAAATTGTCTTCCACGAAACTGGTCCCTGTGTGCAAAAAGGTTTGGGACTGTTGCTTTAAGGATTCATACTTGTCTACCAAATCTATAAGGCAATACATTTTAGTTATCCTCCAGACTCAAGATGGAGGTCACCTCTGGGAGGCTGGCAGGAAGGAAAGTAACTGGAATGTATATTCAGATAACTTCGAGTATGTGATGTTTTATTTCCTAAGCTGCATTTTGGGTGTACTGGTGTTTGCTATATTATTCTTCTATATCTTTTGTATGTTTTAAATTGCATTAAATAAAATCTATTTTTAATATCATCAGAAAGATAAAAGAAAATATTGCATCCAGTAAAAAGTAATGTCTCATTCATGATGTAGGAATTTAATTCCACAAACATGGTAGTTCTAAGAAAATCTAATGTGTAGTAAAGCTATTATATTCTTTAAAATATAAAATTAAAATGTATAGGCTTTCTTTAAAAAGTTTGTAATTTAATTTCAAATATATAATTTAAATTTAACCTTAACGGCATCTTTTTAGAATTTTTTCTTTTCTAATAACCAGGTACATAAGGTAACTTTGTCATGTACCTGGTTTGAAAATTTTATAACAGATCTCAATATGTTATATGCCATGTCGAGCTATTTTCTTTTAAGTGTTCTTAATACTAAGCACTGGGGTACATTAATTGCTAAAAAGTGTAACATTATATTTGAAATATTTAGCAGTTATGATCCACAGTAACAATTCTAGGAAATTAAAAAAACACCATGTTAGCCAATGTTTTAATCAATATATTAAGAACCTACACAAGTGATTGCATCAATGGCTTTGGAAATTGAAATAACAACTTCTGAAATTATTTTAAAAATATCTTTTTCTAAGAACATATGGACACACGATGGGGAACAACACACACTGGGGCCTGCCGGGGGTGCAGTGGGATGGACAGCATCAGGAAGAACAGCTAATGTATGCTGGGCTTAATACCCAGGTGATGGGTTGATCTGTGCAGCAAATCACCATGGCGCATGTTTACCTACATAACAAACCGGCACATTCTGCATATGTACTCCAGAATTTAAAATAAAAATTGAAGAGAAAAAATATTTTCCTTGACACTAATTTGTTCTAACCAGAGAACTAATTTAGGAATTGAGAAAAGCCTAAAAAGTATCTGTCCTTTTTAATTGCATGAATAAGTGATACAAAAACAGTTCTGAGTGAGTTCTGTAAGTAAATAATATTATTATTATTATTATTATTTTTTTAGGCAGGCAGATTATTATTTAATGTCCCTTTACAATTTTAGTTATTTTTTTTTTTTTTTAATTTATTTATTATTATTATACTTTAAGTTGTAGGGTACATGTGCATAACGTGCAGGTTTGTTACATATGTATACTTGTGCCATGTTGCTGTGCTGCACCCATCAACTCGTCATTTACATCAGGTATAACTCCCAATGCAATCCCTCCCCCCTCCCCCCTCCCCCCTCCCCATGATAGGCCCCGGTGTGTGATGTTCCCCTTCCTGAGTCCAAGTGATCTCATTGTTCAGTTCCCACCTATGAGTGAGAACATGCGGTGTTTGGTTTTCTGTTCTTGTGATAGTTTGCTAAGAATGATGGATTCCAGCTGCATCCAAGTCCCTACAAAGGACTCAAACTCATCCTTTTTTATGGCTACATAGTATTCCATGGTGTATATGTGCCACATTTTCTTAATCCAATCTGTCACTGATGGACATTTGGGTTGATTCCAAGTCTTTGCTATTGTGAATAGTGCTGCAATAAACATACGTGTGCATGTGTCTTTATAGCAGCATAATTTATAATCCTTTGGGTATATACCCAGTAATGGGATGGCTGGGTCATATGGTACATCTAGTTCTAGATCCTTGAGGAATCGCCATACTGTTTTCCATAATGGTTGAACTAGTTTACAATCCCACCAACAGTGTAAAAGTGTTCCTATTTCTCCACATCCTCTCCAGCACCTGTTGTCTCCTGACTTTTTAATGATTGCCATTCTAACTGGTGTGAGATGGTATCTCATTGTGGTTTTGATTTGCATTTCTCTGATGGCCAGTGATGATGAGCATTTTTTTCATGTGTCTGTTGGCTGTATGAATGTCTTCTTTTGAGAAATGTCTGTTCATATCCTTTGCCCACTTTTTGATGGGGTTGTTTGTTTTTTTCTTGTAAATTTGTTTGAGTTCTTTGTAGGTTCTGGATATTAGCCCTTTGTCAGATGAGTAGATTGCAAAAATTTTCTCCCATTCTGTAGGTTGCCTGTTCACTCTGATGGTAGTGTCTTTTGCTGTGCAGAAGCTCTTTAGTTTAATGAGATCCCATTTGTCAATTTTGGCTTTTGCTGCCGTTGCTTTTGGTGTTTTAGACATGAAGTCTTTGCCCATGCCTATGTCCTGAATGGTACTACCTAGGTTTTCCTCTAGGATTTTTATGGTATTAGGTCTAACATTTAAGTCTCTAATCCATCTTGAATTAATTTTCGTATAAGGAGTAAGGAAAGGATCCAGTTTCAGCTTTCTACTTATGGCTAGCCAATTTTCCCAGCACCATTTATTAAATAGGGAATCCTTTCCCCATTTCTTGTTTCTCTCAGGTTTGTCAAAGATCAAATGGCTGTAGATGTGTGGTATTATTTCTGAGGACTCTGTTCTGTTCCATTGGTCTATATCTCTGTTTTGGTACCAGTACCATGCTGTTTTGGTTACTGTAGCCTTGTAGTATAGTTTGAAGTCAGGTAGCGTGATGCCTCCAGCTTTGTTCTTTTGACTTAGGATTGTCTTGGAGATGCGGGCTCTTTTTTGGTTCTATATGAACTTTAAAGCAGTTTTTTCCAATTCTGTGAAGAAACTCATTGGTAGCTTGATGGGGATGGCATTGAATCTATAAATTACCTTGGGCAGTATGGCCATTTTCACGATATTGATTCTTCCTATCCATGAGCATGGTATGTTCTTCCATTTGTTTGTGTCCTCTTTGATTTCACTGAGCAGTTGTTTGTAGTTCTCCTTGAAGAGGTCCTTTACATCCCTTGTAAGTTGGATTCCTAGGTATTTGATTCTCTTTGAAGCAATTGTGAATGGAAGTTCATTCCTGATTTGGCTCTCTGTTTGTCTGTTACTGGTGTATAAGAATGCTTGTGATTTTTGCACATTAATTTTGTATCCTGAGACTTTGCTGAAGTTGCTTATCAGCTTAAGGAGATTTTGGGCTGAGACAATGGGGTTTTCTAAATATACAATCATGTCATCTGCAAACAGGGACAATTTGACTTCTTCTTTTTCTAACTGAATACCCTTGATTTCTTTCTCTTGCCTGATTGCCCTAGCCAGAACTTCCAACACTATGTTGAATAGGAGTGGTGAGAGAGGGCATCCCTGTCTTGTGCCAGTTTTCAAAGGGAATTTTTCCAGTTTTTGCCCATTCAGTATGATATTGGCTGTGGGTTTGTCATAAATAGCTCTTATTATTTTGAGGTACGTTCCATCAATACCGAATTTATTGAGCGTTTTTAGCATGAAGGGCTGTTGAATTTTGTCAAAAGCCTTTTCTGCATCAATTGAGATAATCATGTGGTTCTTGTCTTTGGTTCTGTTTATATGCTGGATTATGTTTATTGATTTGCGAATGTTGAACCAGCCTTGCATCCCAGGGATGAAGCCCACTTGATCATGGTGGATAAGTTTTTTGATGTGTTGCTGAATCCGGTTTGCCAGTATTTTATTGAGGATTTTTGCATCGATGTTCATCAGGGATATTGGTCTAAAATTCTCTTTTTTTGTTGTGTCTCTGCCAGGCTTTGGTATCAGGATGATGTTGGCCTCATAAAATGAGTTAGGGAGGATTCCCTCTTTTTCTATTGATTGGAATAGTTTCAGAAGGAATGGTACCAACTCCTCCTTGTACCTCTGGTAGAATTCAGCTGTGAATCCATCTGGTCCTGGACTTTTTTTGGTTGGTAGGCTATTAATTGTTGCCTCAATTTCAGAGCCTGCTATTGGTCTATTCAGGGATTCAACTTCTTCCTGGTTTAGTCTTGGAAGAGTGTAAGTGTCCAGGAAATTATCCATTTCTTCTAGATTTTCCAGTTTATTTGCGTAGAGGAGTTTATAGTATTCTCTGATGGTTGTTTGTATTTCTGTGGGGTCGGTGGTGATATCCCCTTTATCATTTTTAATTGCGTCGATTTGATTCTTCTCTCTTTTCTTCTTTATTAGTCTGGCTAGTGGTCTGTCAATTTTGTTGATCTTTTCAAAAAACCAACTCCTGGATTCATTGATTTTTTGGAGGGTTTTTTTGTGTCTCTATCTCCTTCAGTTCTGCTCTGATCTTAGTTATTTCTTGCCTTCTGCTAGCTTTCGAATGTGTTTGCTCTTGCTTCTCTAGTTCTTTTAATTGTGATGTTAGAGTGTCAATTTTAGATCTTTCCTGCTTTCTCTTGTGGGCATTTAGTGCTATAAATTTCCCTCTACACACTGCTTTAAATGTGTCCCAGAGATTCTGGTATGTTGTATCTTTGTTCTCATTGGTTTCAAAGAACATCTTTATTTCTGCCTTCATTTCGTTATGTACCCAGTAGTCATTCAGGAGCAGGTTGTTCAGTTTCCATGTAGTTGAGCGGTTTTGATTGAGTTTCTTAGTCCTGAGTTCTAGTTTGATTGCACTGTGGTCTGAGAGACAGTTTGTTATAATTTCTGTTCTTGTACATTTGCTGAGGAGTGCTTTACTTCCAGTTACATGGTCGATTTTGGAGTAAGTATGATGTGGTGCTGAGAAGAATGTATATTCTGTTGATTTGGGGTGGAGAGTTCTATAGATGTCTATTAGGTCCGCTTGCTGCAGAGATGAGTTCAATTCCTGGATATCCTTGTTAACTTTCTGTCTCGTTGATCTGTCTAATGTTGACAGTGGAGTGTTGAAGTCTCCCATTATTATTGTATGGGAGTCTAAGTCTCTTTGTAAGTCTCTAAGGACTTGCTTTATGAATCTGGGTGCTCCTGTATTGGGTGCATATATATTTAGGATAGTTAGCTCTTCCTGTTGAATTGATCCCTTTACCATTATGTAATGGCCTTCTTTGTCTCTTTTGATCTTTGATGGTTTAAAGTCTGTTTTATCAGAGACTAGTATTGCAACCCCTGCTTTTTTTTGTTCTCCATTTGCTTGGTAAATCTTCCTCCATCCCTTTATTTTGAGCCTATGTATGTCTCTGCGTGTGAGATGGGTCTCCTGAATACAGCAGACTGATGGGTCTTGACTCTTTATCCAGTTTGCCAGTCTGTGTCTTTTAATTGGAGCATTTAGTCCATTTACATTTAAGGTTAATATTGTTATGTGTGAACTTGATCCTGCCATTATGATATTAACTGGTTATTTTGCTCGTTAGTTGATGCAGTTTCTTCCTAGCCTTGATGGTCTTTACGTTTTGGCATGTTTTTGCAATGGCTGGTACCGGTTGTTCCTTTCCATGTTTAGTGCTTCCTTCAGGGTCTCTTGTAAGGCAGGCCTAGTGGTGACAAAATCTCTAAGCATTTGCTTATCTGTAAAGGATTTTATTTCTCCTTCACTTATGAAACTTAGTTTGGCTGGATATGAAATTCTGGGTTGAAAATTCTTTTCTTTAAGAATGTTGAATATTGGCCCCCACTGTCTTCTGGCTTGGAGAGTTCCTGCTGAGAGATCTGCTGTTAGTCTGATGGGCTTCCCTTTGTGGGTAACCCGACCTTTCTCTCTGGCTGCCCTTAAGATTTTTTCCTTCATTTCAACTTTGGTGAATCTGGCAATTATGTGTCTTGGAGTTGCTCTTCTCGAGGAGTATCTTTGTGGCGTTCTCTGTATTTCCTGGATTTGAATGTTGGCCTGCCCTACTAGGTTGGGGAAGTTCTCCTGGATGATATCCTGAAGAGTGTTTTCCAACTTTGTTCCATTTTCCCCCTCACTTTCAGGCACCCCAATCAGACGTAGATTTGGTCTTTTTACATAATCCCATACTTCTTGCAGGCTTTGTTCATTTCTTTTTCTTCTTTTTTCTTTTGGTTTTTCTCTTCTCGCTTCATTTCATTCATTTGATCCTCAATCGCTGATACTCTTTCTTCCAGTTGATCGAGTCGGTTACTGAAGCTTGTGCATTTGTCACGTATTTCTCATGTCATGGTTTTCATCTCTTTCATTTCGTTTAGGACCTTCTCTGCATTAATTACTCTAGCCATCAATTCTTCCACTTTTTTTTCAAGATTTTTAGTTTCTTTGCGCTGGGTACGTAATTCCTCCTTTAGCTCTGAGAAATTTGATGGACTGAAGCCTTCTTCTCTCATCTCGTCAAAGTCATTCTCCATCCAGCTTTGATCCGTTGCTGGCGATGAGCTGCGCTCCTTTGCCGGGGGAGATGCGCTCTTATTTTTTGAATTTCCAGCTTTTCTGCCCTGCTTTTTCCCCATCTTTGTGGTTTTATCTGCCTCTGGTCTTTGATGATGGTGATGTACTGATGGGGTTTTGGTGTAGGTGTCCTTCCTGTTTGATAGTTTTCCTTCTAACAGTCAGGACCCTCAGCTATAGGTCTGTTGGAGATTGCTTGAGGTCCACTCCAGACCCTGTTTGCCTGGGTATCAGCAGCAGAGGCTGCAGAAGATAGAATATTTCTGAACAGCGTGTGTACCTGTCTGATTCTTGCTTTGGAAGCTTCCTCTCAGGGGTGTACTCCTCCCTGTGAGGTGTGGGGTGTCAGACTGCCCCCAGTGGGGGATGTCTCCCAGTTAGGCTACTCAGGGGTCAGGGACCCACTTGAGCAGGGAGTCTGTCCCTTCTCAGATCTCAACCTCCGTGTTGGGAGATCCACTGCTCTCTTCAAAGCTGTCAGACAGAGTCGTTTGCATCTGCAGAGGTGTCTGCTGCGTTTGTTTAGTTTACTGTGCCCTGTCCCCAGAGGTGGAGTCTACAGAGACAGGCAGGTTTCCTTGAGCTGCTGTGAGCTCCACCCAGTTCGAGCTTCCCAGCAGCTTTGTTTACCTACTTAAGCCTCAGCAATGGCGGGCGCCCCTCCCCCAGCCTCGCTGCTGCCTTGCTGGTAGATCACAGACTGCTGCGCTAGCAGTGAGGGAGGCTCCGTGGGTGTGGGACCCTCCCGGCCAGGTGTGGGATATGATCTCCTGGTGTGCCTGTTTGCTTAAAGCGCAGTATTGGGGTGGGAGTTACCCGATTTTCCAGGTGTTGTGTGTCTCAGTTCCCCTGGCTAGGAAAAGGCACTCCCTTCCCCCTTGCGCTTCCCAGGTGAGGCAATGCCTCGCCCTGCTTCAGCTCTCGATGGTCGGGCTGCAGCAGCTGACCAGCACCGATCGTCTGGCACTCCCCAGTGAGATGAACCCAGTACCTCAGTTGAAAATGCAGAAATCACCGGTCTTCTGTGTCGCTCGCGCTGGGAGTTGGAGACTGGAGCTGCTCCTATTCGGCCATCTTGCTCCGCCCCAAGTAAATATTATAATTTCCTTACACTAGCTTCACTAAATTATCATTTTGTCAGTTTAGAAATATGGTATTATTATACCAAGTAGTGAAACATTTAAAAATATACATTTAGCAGGTTAAAATAATCATGTTCATCTTTTAAAGAAAAAGATCCTCAAAGAAGACACAATTCATACTTTCCATTTTTCATTGACATCATTACTCATTTAAATTAGTTTTGGAAACTGAAAAAACATTACATTTTTTTGATATGGTGGCAAAGTTCACCTGTAAAAACAATTTCTAACCTAATCATTCCTTCATACATGGTGTGTTCCCTCTAAAAGTGAAAACTCTATACTTCTAATATATATAAATATATATTAAGATCATGGCCAATAACAAAACAAAGCAAGGCAAAAATGAACAAAAATGTTTTGATATGGAAACATTTTTATGAAATCAAATTTCCCTGGCTAGTTATTGAAATTTATCTTATTTAAATGATTTAAGTTTATTCTAGCAAGTGCTTCTAAGGTGGAGATGCTGTTATAGGTTGAGCATCCCTAATCCGAAAATCCAAAATCTGAAGTGCTCCAAAATCCAAAACTTTTTCAGCATAGACATGATACCATATGTGAAGAATTCCATACCTGACCTCATGTAACAGTTCTCAGTCAAATTGCAGCCAAAACTTTGTTTTATGCAAAAAATTAACAAAAATATTGTATAAAATCACCTTCAGGCTACGTGTATATGAAACATAAATAAACTTGATGTTGAGACTTGGGGTCTAATCCAAGACACATCGTTATATATATATGCAAATATTTCAAATTCCAAACAAAAAAATCTGAAATCCAAAACACTTCTGGTTCTAAGCATTTTGGATAAGGGATAGTCAATCTGTATAGCTGTGTCTACAAAAAATAAAATGGTAACCAAGACCTCTAAAATTAGATTTGTAAAATCTCTTTCAGCTCGAATATTTCATTTACTCATCCCTTCACCTTTAATGACTTCAGTCCTTCATTTGTTCACTCCTTTTAGACACTTCCTATATGCCATGCAGTGTGCACTCTGGGGATATAAAGAGAAACAAAAGAAATTTGCTTTGGCCATAGTACATCAATATGAAAGGTGTGAAGGGATCACAAACCCAAATCTCAAATACACATCGAATTCACTCTCTGTGTTGCAGAAGGAAAGGAATCCTGCCTAGGTGACATGGACCCACCCACAGAGACCTTTTGTATGGGAATTGTACCACTGCTCTAGCACTTTGCTCACAAAGTATGGCATATCACACTTCCATTCATTTATAGTGGAAGACATGGAGGCACAGAGAGGTGAGAGAACTTGTCAAAAGTCACAGAGCAAGTTAGAAGGCCAAAATCAGAATATATGGTCTATTGTAATATTTTCAACAAATGTATTGAGAACTTGACAGGTGTCTGGCTTAGAACCAGGAGTGGGGACTACAAAGATGAATAAGATGGAGTTCCTGCCTAGAGGTGCTTATGCTCTGGTGCTGGCAGTTCCCAGACTCAGGGGTTCTGGGAATTGCTGTAACAGCTGATTGTCTTGGCACCTACTGCTGGGTCTCTGAGTACTGTGTTAGCACATAAACAGACATGGAACTGCATGGAGACCAGAACGCCTGGCAAAGTAAACATGGGGAAACAAATTCAGTGTGGCTGTAATCTGTAAAATGCAAATTCAAAAAAGAATTTGTTTCTACCTATCCAACTTGCAAAAGTCTTAAAAACACTCAAAGTGGAGAAATTGACCCTCTTATCCACTGCTGTTGGAAATAAAAATTTTGTGTTTAGATACCAAAGTTGCAGTATGTTGTACAAGCTTATAACCAGGAACAATATGTTCAACAGTAAGTGAATAATGTTTCACTAAATTAAGGTTACATTAATGCAATATTATGATGCATGAGGCAGTTTCTTAAGATTACTTAACGACCTGGGAAAATATTCATCATCCAATGTTAATTAGAAAACCAGGATATTAAGCTATACATGGCATGCTTTTTCTAAAACTACTTTTCTAAAAATACAGTATGCATGCATATTTGTATCACAAGCACTGGAAAGAAATGTATCAAATTATACACCATGGAATACTATGCAGCCATAAAAAAGGATGAGTTTGTGTCCTTTGCAGGGACATGGATGAAGCTGGAAACCATCATTCTCAGCAAACTATCACAAGAACAGAAAACCAAACACCGCATGTTCTCACTCATAGGTGGGAATTGCACAATGAGATCACTTGGACTCGGGAAGGGGAACATCACACACCGGGGCCTATTATGGGGAGGGGGATTGGGGGAGGGATGGCATTGGGAGTTATACCTGATGTAAATGACGAGTTGATGGGTGCTGACGAGTTGATGGGTGCAACACACCAACATGGCACAAGTATACATATGTAACAAACCTGCACGTTGTGCACATGTACCCTAGAACTTAAAAGTATTATTAAAAAAAAATGGCACCAAAAAAAAAAAAAAGAAAAAAAGAAATGTATCAAATTAATACTTGTGATTATTTCTGGGTGGCGGTATTACAGATGATTTTTATTTTTCTCCTTTGTATATTTTCCAAATTTTCTGAAAGGATATTCCATTAATTTAGTAATTTAGAAAAAATAAAAGTAAGTCTTAATTTTTTTTTCTGACTAGATGATTCTCTGAAATAAACTAATTGCCCCTGACTGGTTTCAGGACACCAATGACTCAGCCCTTCTGGTTAGGACACACGGATGCACTAGAGGGGTCCTGAGACCTGAGCTCCATGACCCAGACTTGTTTTGCTGCTTACTGGCTGTGTCTTTCTGGGCAAAACAGTTCTGAGCCTCTGTAATTGTATTTGTAAAATGTGGCAATTGACGTCTGCCTCATAGATGAAGTTTAAAGACAGCATAAGAAAAATGCTTTGAAAAGTACTATATAAATGCAAGTTATGTCTCACCTGAGACATAGATAAAACAGAGTACACACTCAAATCCCAAATGACCAACTTCTTGGTTTTATGACATCACTTAAATGACAGAACCTCTTTGAGCCTTAGCGTCATAATTTGTCAAGTAGAGATATTACTGGCTTCTTCAGAAGGTGGGTGTGAACTAAACATCTATGTGGGACTCAGTAAATGTTTGCTTTCTTCCTTTCTTAGGCTCTGTCTTTCCCCACTCTGCTCTTACTGTGAAACAAGGATTTTAAAAAATGCTCTAGCATCAGCACTTTCTATTCTAATTTTAAAGCATATTATTTACTTTGATTTTTTTTGATATGTTAAAAATGTATGGACTCTTTTTCCTTTCTCCACCCTTTTATGGTTTGGACCAATAGCAAACACAGTACGCAGAACTTGGCAAAATCAATGTGAGGACTGTGGACAAATTTTATGTGGTCATTTGAGCCTGAAGTCTTCCACAGAAAGCTCTGACACTCTAAGCACTTTACATTAGGGTAGGAAGAGTAGGAAGGGTGAGAACGTCCTTGCTTTGGTAGGCTGAAATTATTTCAGCAATTAGATCTCCTTAGATTCTAGATTTATCTAAATATACCTGTGACATTCTGTAAATGTGCAGAACTCAGAATTTCTCAGGCTTGGTTTCTGTAGTGTCAATTGACAACCACATGTCTTGAAGTTTTGTTTCCTTTAATTAACCTTCTCCATTTTCAAATCAATTTTCTCACTTCCTCATGGTGTTACTGCTATTCTAAGGAATGCAGACCAAAGGGATCAACATTTCAAGACTCCAAAGGTTCGTATGCCAAGCCTGGAACTTTGCACACAAATAGATATTCAAGCACACTCGCTGTTCATTCTGTACACCCCAACTTAAAAATTCAAAGTCTAAGATTAAAGTATCAGAGGATTGAGTCCTAAGTTACTATTTGAAATCTGGTTCACCTTGTATAAGAATCTTTTCTTGTGGGAATGTTGAAGATTTTTGAGAAAGAGAACAACCCACTGAAGGCCCTCCCTGTTTAGGGAAGATTAACCTGTTAGGTGCTAGTAGATTGATCGACGGGGATGATCTGCATGTGCCATGATTGTGAAGACAGATTAAAAAGGAAGAGGCAGATAAAAGACATATTGTAGCAGAATCTGCTAGTGCCCAGTCCATTTTTCCAGAGTCTTAGCACTTCACTGTGTTCTGGTTGATTTCTAACTGCCAGCGTCTACCCACCTTTAGTTGAGTGCTAAGGAATTCACAGCCCCATGCCAAGCAGCACTCAGTCAATGACTGATAGGAGTTGATACCTAAACACTCCAGCTCCCTTGCCCTTTGGATGGAAGAACTCTGAGCTGTGTTGTATTAGTTTCCTATTGCTGCTGTAAAAAAACTACCAAAAACTAAAGAGGCCTAAGGAAACATGAATTTATTACTGAACAGTTCTGGAGGTCATAAGTTTGAAATAGATCTTATTGGGCTAAAATAAAGATGCAGGTGTGAAGTTAGTACACTATTGCTTTGAAGGATGCTGACCAACCTTCTGGTACGAGTAGACCCAAGCTGTGGCCAGCTTATTCTTTGAAGGAGCCTTCTTGAATTCCTCCTCCCTTTATAATCAGAACCAAGACAGGAGAATGTGGTGGTGAAAATTCCTCCACACTATGCTGAAATCAATCATAACAGGCCTCATCTTAATCCCACTTAATTTAATCCTGCTATTTAATTTAATCCATCTAACTTAATCCCACTTTGGCACAATCCGAATCTAGAATACTTGAGTGAAATCATCGACTACTCCAAGACTAGCAGAAGCCTACCCTGGATGGAAAAGGATAACAAAGTCACAAGGTACATAAAGTCAGAATCTCTTGTTTTTCATTCTGGCTATAAATAACCACATGATCTTAGACTAATCACGTAATTTCTCTCTGACCGATTTCATTTCTTCACGTAAAGACAGAATTAATAAAACTTACTCCTTTTTGGAGAGATTTCAGAGTTAAATGGAAAACTCTGTGAACTTGCTTTGAGTTCTAATACAATAGCAGTAATCATGATGATTCAAAGGACAGTAAACCTTTTGTTTTTCCCATGAATGCAGGTTTTAGTCAAATGCCAGCCAAGTATTCTCTGTACACTTGATGTTCCTAAAATATTTATTGTTTTTGATAATGAAGAATAATGTCTTATGCAAAGTAATCTATTCACAAACTTTCTCCCAGTTGGAACTGATATATGTTGAGCCATCTCAGTTATTCTGATAAAGCCCCTCACTACATTTATATCTAACTTCATCAGAAACAAATGATCTTCTCGACACACTTTGGAGAGTTCTGCAAGATTTAACAATGGATGGTGACTTGTTGCATAACAGAACACTTGACTTTTTGCTCTATTTTAAATTACATTTGAGTATTTTTTATTGAGAATCTATTAAATCTAGGGCTCCAAGAACTGGTCTTCCAGTAGTTTACATAACAATAGCTACAACAACAACCGATGTCTGCATCTTGCATTACAGTTGGCAGTGGCTTCCTATAGTTAGATGTTGCCCAAACTTCAGTCATTTTTATAACATCAGCATGATATTTTGCCATATTTTCTTAATTTATGTGTTACTATTTATGAAGTGTTTTACCTTAAATTGACTTACCTTTTAGAATGTAAATGTTTATTTAAAAAGTGAACTTCATATCACTACCATACCCAGAAAATCAATATTGTTTGCCATAAATAGAAAATACATAATTCATTGATTTAGCCATTCCATAAAGTATACATATAGCAAAACATCATGTTGTGCACCATAAATATATACATTTATATTTGCAAATAAAAAATAATAATTTTTGAAAAGAAAGTAAATAAATGCAATGCAACAAAAACAAAACAATATTGTTCCGTTTCTGCCTGATACTGTTGTTGGGTAAAGGTTCCTGAACTTGAGATACATTCTTCTGTGTTTGTATGTGTAAGTGTGTGTACCAGAAAGACAGAGAGAGAGAGAGAGAGACTTGCATATCTTATATGAAATTTAGAGACAGCTCTACATTGAGACTTTTACTGAATTATTTAGATTTTTTGGAAAATATATGATGGATTAGAATCTTAGCAAGCAGTGCAGATACTGTATCCATTTTACAGATGATAAAGCTAGGGCTCAGAGAGATTACATGACTTATTCCTTGAATACTCAGTAAATGGCAGAGCTGGGCTTCAAACACGAGCCTTTTCATTCCAAATCCTGTGCTTTCTCTAATGCACTCAAACCTTCTTGGAGTGAGAGGGGTTGCACAGGGCTTAGATGAAGCACACTGAAGATCCATTCCCTCT
This sequence comes from Macaca thibetana thibetana, assembly GCF_024542745.1. Lineage (NCBI taxonomy): Eukaryota > Metazoa > Chordata > Mammalia > Primates > Cercopithecidae > Macaca > Macaca thibetana. Next base: position 60,892,522 of record NC_065592.1, on the reverse strand, counting down.
GTCATTTATAATCCGGTCAAGGAGATGAGAGGGACCAAAGTCACAGATTTAAGTTGTTTCAAGAGAAAGTAGAAAAGTATGTTTTGAGATAATTGGCCCAAAGAATAATGGTGAAAATATTTAGCAAGTGAGCCCACTGTAAGTTGGACTATTAGGGGAGACTTTCTGGAAGAAGCAAGATTAAAACTCTTGTGTTGAAGGATGGATAAAATTAGATGAATTGAAGATAGAGGTGAAGCCATTTCAAGTGATAACAGCACTTTGATCAGAATAATAAAAAATGTCAAAGCTCTGTTTTGGTTCACTGCAGATAGGGGAAAATGCATATATATGTCAGGAAGTACTATGGCTACATTTTAGAGTCTTACATGCTATAAAGTAGAATGAATCACTATTTTGTAATCCTTAAAAATAAACTATTTCCCTCAAAACATGTACAATTCAGCAAACTATCTGCAGGGCTTTTTCTCCTAAGGAAATAATGATGGATATATACTAATATTTGTAAGAATGTGTCTCATCCTAGCAGGGCAATCGGAAATAACTCCAGTGTTTGATCATATGGGGCTTATTTACATAAAATTAACTACATCAATACTGGGGACCCTGTGCAATCTCCAGAAAAGATTTCAACCTCTGCTACTAAAACATGGTCTGTGGACCAATATTGTCACCTTTACCTGGAACTTGTTAAGATTCAGTTTCTGATGCAGTAGATCTGGGGGAGGGCCTGAGATTCTGCATTTCCAACAAGTTCCCCAGTGATCTGCACATGCATTAACATTTGAGAAGCAGAGGCACATGATTAATGACATGGAAAGATATTTGCAATTAAATGAAACAGGCTGATTTCATAAGAATTAGTTCCATATGATACTATATTGGTAAATTTTAAAAATATGCATACGTTCACACATAAGAGAAGGAAATAGGGAAAGAGAGTGTGTGTGTGTGTGTGTGTGTATGTGCAAGACAGACAGATGGGAAGAATATATATTAAAATACCAACAGTGGTGGAATTACTGGAAATTATTTAAATTTTTTTCTGTGTTTGTATATTTGTATCTATCATGAACATTCATGCCTCTTTCAAAATATAAATAATAAAACTATATTTTCAATTCCTTTTCTGTTTTCAGAATTTTACTGAGTTCTTTCTGGAAAAATAAACAGGAACCCAGAGGCTGAACTGGAAGAAAACAACTCACAGGGATTTAATCAATGTAACAAGAAATTGTCAGAAGAAAGAAAGACTTACAAGATAAGAATTTTCCACTAAGTGTGAAGTAAGTCTATGTAACCTTCACGTCCCTAGTGCTCTTGGAATTTATTTTAAAAACAAAACATTTTTTTTTTTTTAAAGTAAGGCTATAAAACTCCAGGAGCATAGACATTTTCAAGACTGCCAACTGGGAAAGTACTTTCAGGATGAAACAGATCGGTTTCCCTTAACAAGTATTTTTAGTGGTTTTACTCTGAGTTCTGGTTGGGAATATTCCAGCAATGTCACTTAGAAGTTGAAAGAGGATCCAACTGCTTTGTCAGAATGATTCTTTGCCTGCCTTCTCCCTTGGAAAATTTACCTTAATCTTTATTCATTTCTGTGCGTTGTCCCCATTTGGGTGATCCCTTTGTTCTCAGCATATGATGTTGAGAACAGCTTCACTATTTCTTTGCTGCTGGGATGTTTAGGCAATGGAAGTAAGTTAAGATGATTAAATGAGATAATGCAAATAAAACATTTATTATAAAGGAAATACTTAAAAAGTTGACTGATTGGGAACTGGCATTGTGGCGTGACTATGGGGACTCTCCAGGGAAATATCAACTGCCCCCGAACAGAACTGAAGAAAAAGCTGTTCAAGCACCTGTGGGTATTGAACTGGGAGTGGCATCTGAGGCACCGGGTGGTTAGGGCTGTGATAGACCAAGGGCTGATCATGCAGCACCACCTCAAGAAGCGGGCATCCAGTGCACGTACCAACATTACTCTGTCCGGTAAGAAGCGCAGAAAACTTCTCCAGCAGATCCAGCTTGCCTGGAAAGAGAAAGCAGCCATGGAAGTGGAAGCCCCTCAAAACTATCCAGGACTAGTGAGCCACAGCTCAAAAGGCAAAAGAGGACAAAAGTCCCTAGGATGTAGAAATGAAGGACCTTGAAGATGCGAGCGAAACCTCTTCCTCTAGAAGATTCTCAACTGGATCCAGAAGGACTCAGTGGTTGTTTTAGAGGACTTTGGCAAAAGCAGTGCCCCTTTTCACCAGATTTCCTCCTCCCTAATCCTCCCATAGAAGGATGTCTTTGGGAGGGAGGAGGGTACAGAAGAAAGATTGTAGAAGAGCCTCTTTACAAGTCAACTCCATTTGTAATAAAGCCCTAGCACTCTGAAAATAATTTTTTGACTGATTAATTCATCATTCAACAACTGTGTACCATGTGACCATCCTCTACCCCTATGGGCAGAAGATGCAGATGATCCCAGACTTGTTTCCTTACCTCAAGATGCTTTCAGGTAAGGGGATATAACCAAGGAAACAGAAGTACCTTGCAGTGTCACAAGTGCCATGACAAGGAGAGGGCCAGGTATCACAGGGGCAAATAAGAGGAGTACTAGCCTCATCAAGGGGGTGGTGGTGGTAAATAAATCTTCCTCATTGAAATGACATCTGCTTTGAAATATGATGGACCAGCAGGTTTTGGCCAGGAATAGCTGAGAAGTTCCAGACAGTGGGAATAACACATTTACACGTTCAAATATGAGAAAGAACACAAATGTTCAGGTGCTCAACAAACTAAAAGTGCTAGGATATGAGTGTGGCATGGAGGGTGGGGGCAGTAGAAAGAAGGAAAATAATATGAGGGATCTGTAGAGCCTGGTGATGAATGGGCCTTGTCAGCCATGCGGAGGAAGTTTCACTTCATCCAAAGGTCTGCGGGAAAGATTAGGGTCAAATATGGTATCATAGGGGTTTTAGGCAGATTGCTCTGGGCACAGGTGGAGAAAGACTGGAGACAAGCCAAGAGGACTGCAAATCAGCCAGCTGGGATGCTGCTGCAGGAACACAGGGAGAGATGATCCCATCCTCAAGCCAATGGAAATAGATGACTATACATGAAATGAGACTGGTGATTAACTGGAAGTTGGGAGATGATGGAACAGACCCAGAGAATGTGCTTAATAAATGCCCATTTTCTTCTTTACTTCTCCACAGATATCTATTGGCCACTTCAGGCCAAGGAAAGATTAACCCAGTAGTAGTAAAAAAAAAAATTTCTAGAAGCAAAATAACTGTGTGCTTAGCAGTTCTCTAAGTAAGGTCTGGGAATTCTTGAGGGTCACTGCATTTCTATTCGAGGGGTCTGTGAGGTCACAACTATTTTCACAACAATTCTAAGATGCTGTTTGCCTTTTTTGCTTTCATTCTTTCACAAACATGCAGCGGATTCTTCCAGAGGCTACGTGATGTGTTATAATGCAATTGCTGTGATGGCTAAAGTTATATGTGCTTGGATTTTCTTGAGCTTTAAATTGTCCCAGTTTTAATTTCAAATATAGTAAATACAGAAAGATATAGTCTCCATAACAAAAGCTCTTTGAGGTCCTCAATAATGCTTAAGAGTATAAAAGAAACCTGAAGCCACAAAATTTGACAACCAATGCCATAAATATTTAAAGAAAATTTTAAAGGCATCCACTACCAAGAGCTTAAAAAAATTACGAGTGAGGATAAACTCTACTGATTGAGGAGCCTAATTCTTATCTTAGTTTTGTTGTCCTTTCAAATCTGAGCCGTTGCTGGCTTAATATAAAGATAATGCCTGGGATTTTATTTCTAGAAGAACACATCCAACTAACAAAATCAAAGCACATACCATACAATGTACTAAGTAGAAATATGAAATCCATATATGCGATTCTGAATATACTTTGTTCTTTAAACTTATTTTTAAAGTTGGAAAACAGAGTCACTGAGTAATACTCATATCTTAGAACAAAATCTCTGTTGTGTAGGCAGAAAAGCAAAATAGAAGTGACAGTGTGGGCAAGTGGAAAATAACACAGTGAGGAGAAATGATGCAAACTAGACTCAGAACCAGAGCTGTAAATGCAAGTTGCCAACCCAAAAGGACTTCAGGATCCCCTATGAACCATTATTTCAAAAAACAAGGGCAGTTGGCTAGCAAATAAAGCATAAACCTGGTAGTCATCCACACATCATTTGAAGAGGCCTGGAGACAGTGGAGGACACTTTTCTGTGCCCCTGAACAATACCAAAGTGGCTGCCCTTCCAAGAGGTCATCAGGTGTCTCAGCACAAAAAGTCTGGGGAAGGTCAGGATAAGAGCAATACAGAAAACAGCCCCAGAGACTGAGGGCAGTCAGAGTTCCACGCTTAGGACGAGGATTCCATATGGCTGTTAGGAATGTGATGTGGCTAGTACATTGGAGGAACTGAATGCTTAATTTTATTTCATGTTCACTAATATAAATTGAAAGAGCCATGAGTCTAGTAATGATCATACTCGAGAACTCTATTCCAGAACTTTAGTGAAACGATCTTCCCAACCTCTGGAGAGCCAACTCTAAGATCTCCTATCATGGTGCAAGATGGGTTTGAATGTACTCTTCAGGTAAACACATACGTGAAATCCTTGTCTCCCACCAAAACCCACTCAGCTTCCTAGGACATCTGCCAGCAAAGCCAGCTAGTTCTCCTTGGGGAGTTTGGAATAGGAGCTTAGTAAAGAGGGAAGCAGAGCAGACAAAGGAGAGGCAGGAGTCTTGCCTGTTACCCCACGTGACCTGGCCCTGAGCTATCTTCCAAATTCTTTTCCTGATACGTAACTGCTTGTTACCGTGCTCCAGTGACACACACCCCCTAGGTCTTCCTTGAATATATCAAGCAAGTTCCCATCTCATGGTCTGTTGTGTTTATTTACTTTCTTCTTATCCTGGAATGCTCTTTCTCTGGATCAGGGTTTCTTAACTTCAGTGCTAGTGACATTTTAAGCTGGATAATTCTTTGCTACAGGGACCTCCCCTCTGCAGCACAGGGTGTTTAGCAGCATCCTTGTTCTCTATCCACCAGATGCCAGTACCATCCCTTCCCCCAGTTGTGACAATTAAAAACTTCTCCAGACATCAAACGTCCCTGGAGAGGCACAGTCACCCTGGTTAAGAATCACTGCCCTAGATATCTGCATGATTCACTTTCTCACTTAATTTAGTTCTGTACTCAGATATCACCTCCAGGGAATCTTTTTCAAAACCTTGTACCTCTCTGTCCCCTTTCCCTGTTTTACTTTTCTTCCCAGTATTTATCACTAGTTAACATTATATCAGATACTTCTTTGTTTCTTGTTTCTTTGCCTGCTTTGTTTACTGCTGTATCCTAGTACCTAGTATCTAGTTGATTGTTAGATGCTTTATAAATATATATTGAATGAAGGAAGGAAGTACCTGCACCATTTGTAAAGTCAAGAGACAGGAAGTTTTCATTCTGGGAGAATGGACACATGTCACCAGGAGAAAAGCTTTAACTCAATTTAGCTATTAAAATCTGTATTGGTTGTTACATAACAATGATAAGGCTTTAGGGCATTTTCTAATAATGGGCATACTTTTACTCACCTTCTCTAAAATCATGCTTTGAATGCAAAAATAAGTTATAATTTTAAATGTATTTGTCAACCGCTTTTATAAATAGTATGCAATTTTGAGACCTAAAACTGTGGTCATATCATCAAGAATCTATGTTCTTACCTGATTTTAACATTGATGTCTCTTTGCTATTGTGCAAAAGACATTTTGATAATGAGAAGAAGGCCTGATGAAAGGCCTACATTTTCCTTCATAGTTATAAATTGAAAATGTGTTTCCAAGAGGTTTTTATTAGCATTACTGTGTATAAGCCTATCATTTCAGTAACTCCAGCCCTAGGAAATTTAATCATGCGCTGAAGTCCTTACTTACTTGTAAGATTGAGGTTTTTCACCCATGATGATTTGTTATAATCTTCCTGAATTCCTCAAGAATACTAGACTAATTTATAAGATGCTGACTTTCTTCTGGAAAGAAGTATAAATATTCAAAAGAAATTACAAGCACCAAGTAAATTGCACATTTTGGAGAATAAGGGAAGAATATCCCCTAAGTGCTGGTAGATGGCCAGAGTATTCTCCTACAACCTGAATCTAGCCAATTATTAAATGAAGTCCCATAACACCTCAGCTCCTAAAAATCTGCAGGGACTAAGAACTTCTGAATATATTAACTAGAATTTTTTAAAGTTAAGTAATTCTACTTTCACATTTTCAAGGTTTTTACTGATGTTAGTCTTTCTACAACAACACACACTGCTATCCTTTTTAATAATAGAAAATCTGGAACTCTGTGTGTGTGTGTGTGTGTGTGTGTGTATGTGACCTATGGCCACCCTTTGTGAAGCTGTGCATATGCACAAACAAGCATGGGTGCAAGTCTCAGAATTAGGTCCCCAAGGGTGGCCCTACAACTTGATTCCTCTTCCAGATGGGGTGCAGCCCTCGCAGAACCATAAAGGCAGCATCCCAAGCCTGCCTTGTAAAAAACTGACTGCTGAATCAAAAGACCAAGAGCAGCCCTTCCCTTTCAGGGTTATTTTGATTCTATAAAATAAAATAAAATAAAATAAATCACCATCTTTACTTCTGTTTCTAGAGTCTCAACTTTTCAGTAGTCCTGTAAACCTTGTTTGTGATTTCTATAGTCAGCCATTTTGGCAACCCACATCACTTGCCTTTTCCCTTTCACTATTTGAATGGAGGAGGAGCATTCCTTATGAGTCATTTGAGAATTACAAAAATGTTTGTGTGTATATCTATTTAAGGTATACAACATGATGTTATGAAATACATACATAGAGTAAAATGGTCATTACAGTGAAACAAATTTAAGATATCTATCATGTCACAGAATTATCCATTTTTCCCCTCTGTGGCAACAGCAGCTATAATCTACTCATTTAGCAAGTGTCTTGAATACAATATGCTATTACTAACTATAGTCTTCATGTTGTACATTAGATCTTTAGACATGTTTGTCCTACATATCTGCTACTTTGCACAGAGATAGAGAATAAACAGTGGTTCTCAGGGGTGGGGTTGAGAGGAAGGAAATGGAGAGATGTAAGTCAAATGATACAAAGTAATCCAAGAATTTATGTGAGAAGAGGTGGGAAAAGTCTACTTCTAAGGTGCCTCAACCTTTCCCCCTAACTCCATCCTTACCACCACCACCATCAAACACCATGATAATAATAATAATAATAATCAGGAAATTAACACTTCTAGACACCTGATGCCAGACTACATTGTTTTTGAAGTATTTCCCAATGTCAAGCTTTGAACAGAATTATAGATACCTACAAAATGAATAAGTTTGAATGTTTTATATAGTATTTGCAAGGAATATCAAAGCCCTCTTGTATTTTCTAATATGTTGCTTTCAGAAAAATATCTCAGTGGATACACTGACAGGCAGAAAGATGATCAAAGATATTAACCCTGCCCCTTCAAGATTAGAGGCATAATTGCCTAGCTGGAGAGAAGCCGAGAAGACTCAAGTAGGACTCAGGTTTGCAATAATCTTTCCCTGAAGGTATAAAAAAAAGATAGAAACCCTTGGGAAATATTCCGCATCCATCTGTGCATTAGCTTGTTCTTTGGAATCAACATTATGGCTCCTCAGATACCTCTGTGCTAAGGATTTTTTCTGAAAGTTGAAAGTTTTATTTTTCTACAAGAGCAGTCCCTGTAGGCACAGTCAACCCATCCTCATTGTGTTTGAGCCCAGGCACAGTCCACAGGGAAGCTGGCAAATGTGACCATGGCACACCATTACATGCTCTTCAGAGGGCTGGAGGGTACTTATAAATGCATTCCCTTGAAGAAAGAAGCAACTGGCAATTTTTATACAGCTGCATTATATGCTGATTATGTACAAAGGCTAAAACCAGGCAAAGTACCTAGCAGAAAATACCCATGCATTATTCAACTAATACGAATCTGTTGTTTTTCTAATTTGCTCTTCAAAACATGTCTTTTCAAGTTGTTCTGAGTTGCAGTTGTTTTGAGGGAGGGAGAACAAAAGTATTCTCTCTTTTCAGGAACAAAAACTCAAATAAAAGAGGTACCCCCATTCAGCTAATCATGGCAGCTTTAACAATATATGGGCAAAATGTACAACAAACTTACAAAATTAGAGACTTTATGAAGAGCATCCCTTTCTAACCAAGTTATTTTAGAACAGAGAAAGGTAAACAATCTATTTATCAGGCTAGGTTTTCCAGGCTTTCCCATTCCAAGTCATTCTTATGTTTTCTTTCCTTCTTCTTCTATTTCTCCCTTTTGCCTTTCCTAATCCATATCGTAAGATACCATGTACAACACACTTACCCCTATTTAACTGCACATGTTCACAGTATCCTACAGTCAAAAGCTCTACTTTGGCAGCAACTTTTTATTGATGAATGCATTTTATCCTGATTACATGACAGTGACGATGGCTTACTCATTATTTCATTCAGCATACTTATTGTGGGCTTACTATGTGCCAGGAAATGTGTGAGTCCCAATGACAGATAGAACAGGGTTCCTAGCTTCATGGAGCTCATATTCACTGGTTAACTACATGTATGAAGGCTTTCAGTAAATTTTGTGTGCAGTGACACTCTCCTGTGATCCCAGGGGTGATTTAATTTATCCTCCCATTAAATATGATCCTCCTGAACAACATAGTGGTGTTCCTTTAGGGCTGATGTATTATATTTGCCTTTATGCCACTCATATCTTGAGAGACTGCTGAGATCTAGAATAGCTTTTTGATAAGCCCCTTTGCCTACCTCCCCTATCTGACCCTTTCTTTCTTATGGGCGCTTGGTGTTTACAGTTTATAGCCACTATCATCACCCTCATTCCCACAGTCTCTTTTCCTTTCCTATTCTTCTGTTGTTTGCCACATGTTTTCTGCTTTTTTATCTTTCTTTTGTCTTGGTCATTCTGAATGCTTTCAGTCTGGTCAGTCAATGGCACTACTATAATCTCTTAGTTTCCAGGTCTTATTAGTTACTATTGTTATTTTTGTACACTCAAAGGCTGGGTAAAATATTCTTTACAACACACATTCATTGGTTCCACCACTGTTTCTTTCTCCCCCATCAAACATAGTTCAGTGCTATTCCAGATGCTTGAAGCTGTTTGTGATCTGATATCTGAGCTCTGGATAATGAACTACTGCAGCTCACTTTGCCAGAGACAGTGAGAGTTCTTCCTGAAATATAAGGTGTACTCACAATATTTGATAAGATATAGAGGCAGAATTAGAAGGTAACAGTTAATGACTAGCACCATGGAAAACAGGCCAAAGGGCACCAAGTTTTGCAGTGTATTTCTATGCAAACTTGAGCATATTGTGCTGGTTCGCTGATTCTCAAGTTTTCAGTAAAGAAAATAGGAATGTTAGATCACAAAGAGAGATACACTAAGGTTCCACAGAAAAAAGATGCCTCACAAGTAGCCCAGTACACTCCAGTGCATTTTGAAATGGTGGTGGAATGAAATGGTTAGGTAAGTTTGGTTTTTTGGTTAAGCAAGAATTACCATATGTACTATAGATGAATTTCTAATTTTTAAATAATCAGGATAAAATGCATTTATCAATAAAAAGTTGCTGCCAAAGTGTTTGCCTCAGAGGTCATTAAGAACATAACAACCAAAAAATCCTATTGATTTGTGTTTTTAAAAGAATTATAGAAAAATGGAAGTCTATACAAAGTCATCTACATTCTAATGTTAAACTATTCAACAATAAACTTACACAGTATCTATTCACCTGTTCTAGGCCTAATCTATTGTTTGAGATTCTAAATTTTTTAGCTGACTTTTATCTTATTTTCTTACTTGTTTTATACACCTTCTCCTCCTTTTTCTATGGCTAAAATCATCTGAAGCCTCTTGCAGTGATTATACTGGAGTAGGCTTTTCCACTAAAGGGTCATCAAAGAATTAGTTCTTCAGTGACCCCACTAAATGAAAATTCCACTAAAAACTTTTGTTACAAGAAGAAAATGCATACATGTGTTAAGATCTAATCAAACTGGGATGTCTAAAGACAAAAATAATGGCCAGATGATTTAAAACCTTTTTTTTTTTTTTTTTTTTTTTTTTTTTTTGAGATAGACTATCCCTCTGTCACCCAGGCTGGAGTGCAGTGACATGATCTCAGCTCACTGCAACCTCCGCCTCCCAGGTTCAAGCAATTCTCCTGCCTCAGTCTCCTGAGTAGCTGGGATTACAGGAGCATGCCACGACACCTGGCTAATTTTTGTATTTTTAGTAGAGATGGGGTTTCTCCCTGTTGGTAAGGCTGGTCTCGAACTCCTGACCTTGTGATCTGCCTGTCTTGGCCTCCCAAAGTGCTGAGATTACAGGCGTGAGCCACCATGCCTGGCTGATTTAACATTCTTTTTTTTAGACGGGGTCTGGCTCTGTCACCCAGGCTGGAGTGCAGTGGTGCAATCTCGGCTCACTGCAACCTCTGCCTGACAGGTTCCAGCCATTCTCCCACCTCAGCCTCCTGAGCAGCTGAGACCACAGGTGTGTAGCACCATGCCTGGCTAATTTTTTTTGTAATTTTTGTAGAGACAGGGTTCCACCATGTTGCCCAGGCTGGTCTCGAAATCCTGAGCTCAAGCAATCGGCCCACCTTGGCCTCACAAAGTGTGGAGATTACAGGCATGAGCCACTGTGCCCAGCCAATTTAACACTCTTATAGCATCACCATGTTACTTGGACTGGCACCTGTGGTTCTTACTGGAAGTCAGGCTTATGGTCACTGCATCAGGGACACTGAATGACTAGACCTTGACATGAATCTCATACATGTTCAAATGCTTACATCAAGTTTCCATTGTGGGAAGCCTTTCTTTTAGTTCATTGAAAGATGACCCATTTTCAGTCCTCTTCAACTTCTGGAACTTTAAAGTGTGGTGCCAACTTATTTCCCTCATGATTCTCTCTGAATTTATGCTGGTTTCTTGCCTGTTGAGATTTTAGAGCTGTGAAAGTGGGACACATTTCCCTTGACACATTTCAAACTATTTGAGAAGGAAGAATCCATGTGCAATAAACTGTCATACTGAATATTAGAAGAAAACAATCAAGTCCTTTGTAAAAGGAGTCTCAGTCACCTCTCTTCCACCTCTACTTCATAGAATACCACAAATTCCAAGGTTCCTGAGGAATCTTCCTTCTGGGCATAAACTGCTAAGACTTTATTGCTTGAAGAAGTTTTCTGGGGCATAGCTTGCTAGCCTAGTGCTCATAGTCACAAGACATTCTTTTCCTTGGTTACTAGCATTGAGTTTTGGGTAGGAGCATCTCATTATTCCTCTGGGGACTTATTACAACACTCTTGTCGCCAAATTAGTAGATAAGAAAGTGTGGCTAAGATGTTAAAACCTTGTAGATGATTTGCTACCTGCTTCTAATTTCTTTAGCACTATTATTCTTGTTCTTGTCTGACCTAGACTACTCCACATCATTTTTTGCTTTATCTGAGTTCTTTACAACACTCTCAGAGAAGAGTTCTGCCTTTAACCATATTGATTCCTAGACTTTTGCTGTACAGAGTGAGAGCTGAGGCTGAGAAATGAGAGGAACTGGACTGCTTGAGAGTTTGCATTTAAAACCTCCATTAATGATAAGAGGAGAAAGGGCCCAGAATGTTGAGATGCAGAGGAGAGAAAAGAGGAACCAGCCTGGGTTGCATTTAGGAATTTGTGGAAAGTTTCATTTTTTAATTAAGGTCAAATCTTGAGTACCTACAATAATATCATCAAGTTCACTGATAAAATAAAAGGGATTTCAAACCTAGACAAACTTCATATAACTATCTCGATGGCTGAGAAGGTTTTTATCTCATGTTTTTATTTATCCATTTGAATCATGCTGTCTTTGGATTTCCATTAATTGCACATAATAGAATTGATCACACCTAGAAACTGTGTTCATCACTGCATACACGAAATATATACATACATTGTTAGGTGATTTCAAGCAAACCACATTAGCTTTCATGGTCTCAGTCTTCAACTGAGGTAACTCTGAAGTCCTAAATTCCATTGGAACTCTATGATATGATTCACATAATGAAATTTCTACAGAGGCTGGGAAGTGACATAAATGAATGAACTAGGCTGGAGGTAAACTGGAAATGCTGCGTTGCTAGTACTATTAGGTTGGTGCACAAGGAATTGTAGTTTTCACCATTAAAAGTAAGTACCAACTTCATATGACCAAGAAATGTAGGTAACCCTTTCTTTGCTATATTGTCTTTTTTCTATTAAAAATTTAAATTTGTAATTTATTATTTTTAATTTCAACGTATACCTCCTCTATCTAAAATAAAAGTTGAAAATATTACATCTTAAGAACTCCTGGGTGTGCCCCACAAAACCCAAATGCACTGATCTGGGACTTTGGGGACATCACTTTGACTTATTCTTAGAATCTACAATAGTTTACCAGATACTGTGAAAGAGCTGCAGAGGATTGTACACAAACTGTTCAACACTGGCGTGAAAATGAAAGTGCTGACTTGGCCGGGCGCGGTGGCTCACGCCTGTAATCTCAGCACTTTGGGAGGCTGAGGCGGGCGGATCACGAGGTCAGGAGATCGAGACCATCCTACCTAACACGGTGAAACCCCGACTCTACTAAAAATACAAAAAATTAGCTGGGCATGGTGCCGGGCGCCTGTAGTCCCAGCTACTCGGGAGGCTGAGGCAGGAGAAAGGCGTGAACCTGGGAGGCGGAGCTTGCAGCCTGGGTGACAGAGCGAGACTCCATTTCAAAAAAAAAAAATGCTAACTTGAGACACCATGGTCTGAAAATTCAAGGTGGAATTTCACAGTGAACACACGGATTATGAGCCCTGAATGAATTCTTAACTGGTCCCTGAGTGTTGTTAAACTGTGCAGCCGCTAGAAAAAAGCTGTAGCTGTCCATGGTGCTTAAGAATTTTCCTTAATGCTGGAGTCTCGGAGTCTGTGGTATGGAAATACTTTACACTGAACATATTGTACATTAACAATTACAATGACAACAACCCCCCCCCCCAAATATCACCTTGATGTGACTAAAGAGGATTCAATGTACTTCTGACTCATCTCAATAACAAACACTTAAATAGAAACTCATATTCTTGATTTTCTTTTTGTAGTTCTAAAACAATTTGTGTACATGTGGAATGGTGTGTGTGTGCGTGTGTGTGTATGCGTGTGGTGTGTGCGTGTGTGTTGTATCTCTAAAAGCTTCTACCAGCATCACATATTTCCCTGATGTTAATATTTTCATGATTTGGTTGTCTACATTCCCAAAGTATAGTGCTTGACACAAGTGACTGTTTAGGTACCCAGCAATTCTGCTGTGGAGTGTGCATAGGAGCATCAGTTTCTGATCCTTCTTCCCATAAGTTTAACTCCATGGTAACAATTACCTTTTATAAATTTAAGAAAAATCACTGTTGTTCAAAGTAATGGGATTTAAAATTCCTCAGAAAAAACTAAAAAGAAAGAAGTTGAAAAATAGCATCTAATCCCGAAAATTTCCAACTCTGAAAATCCCACTTTAAAAATACAACTCACCTGGTTTATTTTAAAATGAAACATCAGTTCTGTATATTAATAGAGACCCAGAGCAAAATGATTTCAGCTGGATTTCAGTTACAGTAACCCTTTCCATCGTAAATACTCTAAAATGCTGACCCTCTGTTGATACTGGCTAGAGGAATTTTTGTGTGTATATGAAATTATTTATTATTTTGGAGCTAGTGCTTTGATTGGTGCACCAACAACAAAAGAAGAGAAGACAGAAATATGTGTTCCAATATGATAACTAAACACTAAAGTCCTCTTTTTTCACAATGAAGTTTTAAAAGCTTTAACCATGAGATGATAAATCTGATAAAATCAGGGCAATTAATAAAGAAATTAAATAATAAATGAAAAGAAATATTAGAAAGCATTAAAACAGGAGGCTCTTTAAAATGTCATTTAATCCCCATCATTTCAGATGCTTTATGTGTCTTCATCACATCATTCCTATGACTTCCTAATGAAACAGTTCTACGGTCCTCCTAAATTAATCATTCCAACACATAACAGCCTTCATTTTGAGAATAGTTTCATCCTATTTAATCTTAATCTTTGCCATATAAAGTTTATTTCCTTTGTGAGCCTTTATGTTTGTTTACTGATAGAGAAAACATTGTCATTATTCTTCACATAACTGAAAAGTCACTAAATTAGTGAGGTTCGTTGCTTTTTTTCTGATAAACAGACCTCATATTTTCAAACTCTCTTTGTCTTTTACTCTCCATCTTCTAATATAAGGTTATTTTGCATAATTCTTTTCCAAATTCCTCATACCCCATTGGTTATGCAATCCCTCTTGAGACGGGAAAGCATCCCAGAGACTACCTGTCAGCTGCTATTATATTTTTTGTACGTGTTACTTCCATGATCTTGCTCAAATCTAAATGGAAATTATAGAGAAGAGTATTTAAGTAGTTCTATGTATAATAGGAAGTGGGTCCTAATAGATTTCCTTAGGTGAAAAAACCTGGATTTCAGAATGCTGAAACAGAGGAAATAAGATATCATCTTCAAGAATGTTCTTTTGGAACATTTATGAGATTGTCAATTCTCTTGAAGCAATAAAAATATAACTCTTCATAGTTGTTAACTGAGCTGAACTGAGAATGCTAGGTTCATCATATATTTTGGTATCACTTTAAAATAAAAATATTATGACCTACTACATAATAACAAATAAAAATCCTGTCTCCTTTGGTACTATTACATCTTTAACAGAAAAGCTGAAAATAGTTGATTAATATTCGGTTTGTAGTTCTGAAGGTATACCTAAAAAGTGCAGGATAAGTCAAGATAATCTTTAAAGGAATCATGGGATATTTATCAGAAAGAACCAGTTAATAATGTTACAAAATGCCCATTAGGCACAGGCATGTGAATTAGGTTCTCTGGGAAGTTAAGAAACAGGATATTAAAAAACAAAACAAAAACAAAATCACCCCAGGATATTCAATCCCTATCTTCAAGATACTAACTCTCAACCTGAAGAGCCTATGCAACAGAAATTCCAGTGTCAGCATCATACAACAAAACAATAAAGAAGATGACCCCTAAACAATCTTAGCACATATGTATTGTTGACTTTGGCTGGGAAGGACAGACATAAGGAGAAATGTCAAAGAGAGTTTCTAGAGCATTTGGAGGTGCTAGACTCAGGTGAAGCTCATATGGAAAGAGATTTTGACTGATGTTGTGAAAGGCTATTTTCTTGTCCTAATAGAATCTGGAAGGTCACCTCTGAAAGTAATGAAATTCTTTCTGCACTGCAATAAGATTGTTCAATTTTTAATTCAAGGAAAATCCCAAAGCAAACGGCACATAAAATATTGGGGCTTGGGGGTGGTAGTGATAAAATTATCATCAAAATTTAAAGACATGTCAATCTAAGCATGCACATGGATCTATTTTAAAATAAATTATATTGTTTTTAAATGACAGATGCCATTTTTATCACGCACATTCCTGCAATCTAATTTACAATAAATCTCCAAATAGCTTAAGGCAATTATTTTAGGTAGTGCTTTATCTAGCAGTCATGTCATTTGCTCTCTTATTCTATTTCTGTTGCATAGATGTGAAGGAGTTTTAATGTATTTCATATTTCTGCTAACAACAAAGAAAAATAAGATACACCAAAAAAGAATGAGCCTACAGAACATCTGGTACTCTTCCCTCATTAAAAAAAAAAATATTTAATACAGGTGTTTCCATTCCAAACATTCTATCATATTCCATTTAATTTACAGTCAACATCCCCCACCAAGCCGTCTTAAGCCATAAACTGTGTCTTTCATCATCTCATAATGACTTTAACATAGACCCTGTGAAATAAGCAATTTTTGCCATAAGACTTTAGGATCGAGTATAACACTGGAAGGGACTCCAAGAAATATCGGCGCTATTACCTTGTGTCCCAGTATAGTTGAATCAGATATGGACATGTCATTTACTGTCTTATTCATAGAATTCTTCTTGAAATCTAATCTCAGGAGAATTTCTAGTAATAATTAATAATAGAAGTCCAGGGCCAGAAGCAAAGAAAGAAAAAAAATTACAGCAAATTTTCAACTCAAAAAGTTTTTTCTACATCATACTTCAGGACAGCAGTTAACAAAAAAAGCTTAATTGGGCAAACATTTTTTGAGAGTCTACTAGAGTGCTATATAAGGTATGTCTCTGTTGATGTGAGCATTTTGCCATACTGAGTATTTTTTACTAAAATCACATTTGTTGGAATGCATTTAACTATTTATGTCTTTAATTTATAATCTAACTCATGATATAATCTGATTTGTGGTACACTCATAATGTCAACACCATTATAATTTTTGCCAAATCTCATAATTTAATTTCCTATATAGTGATATCAATACTGACACAATTGTGGCAACTGGGAGAGAATGTTAATGCATTTGGAGAAGAATTTAAGAGCAAGTCCTTCCAGAAGACTTCGTTTTTGGATAATTCAGAACTACAAAATTTGGTGGATACAGAATCATGATTAATCTCACATTTGGTTAAGTGCATAGCTGATGTTGCTCGACCAGACTTAATAAGAAATGCTAAGAAGAGAATGATACTTCTACACAGCAGCATGTGATAATGTCTGTTTTCCAAACATGACACAATCAGAGCAAGTCATTATCTTTGAGAAAGGTGATGCCTTCAAAGATTAAAGATTCAATAAATATTTGAAAGACAACTTTGCACAGTTTTGATTTGTAAAAGATGAACTGGGGATGGGATAAAATGTCTAAACAACTTGACATGCCTTTTGCCTTTTTTGGAGTGTGGGTGGAGGTTGGGAGGAGATCCTACTAAAAGCTAACATTATTAATACAAGGTCTGATATTTTACTTCCTTTTCAGTAAAACAATGCCAAGTGTCTTTGTGACATTTGTAAATGGAGAACATTCAGCTTATGCCCAATCTAATTATCTCCAGATGCTTTTAATTCCAAAATACCCACATTATTAAGTTCAGGAAAAATTCATTCTTAGTTTAAAAAGAGAAATAAAAAGTATTTAAAGTCTTTAAATTTCTGGTTAATGTACAAATTTTGGCATATTTAGAAATTTAAACCTCTTTGAAACCAATAGGGCATATTTCAAACACAAACACCAGTTAGATTAGATACCATTAAAGGGAGACTAATAAGCAAACTACAGTTAAATCCAAAATCCTGTACAACTTCAAACGCCAGTCAAATCTCACCTCTTCCTTGTATCCTCCCCAACTCTCCTTGCCAGAGGAGCTCACGTGCTTCACAACCTTTCCAGCCCTGGTCTGCACCATTCGAAACCTCTGTCTTATACTGTAGTTATATTTATCCACTATTGCACATGCCGGTGGGGTAATTTTGTACCCCTAGAGGCATTTTGCAATGTCTTGAGACATATCTGATTGTCCTAACTGGAGAGGGCGTGTGCTACCAGCATCTAGAAGGTCAAGACCAGGGATACTGCTAAAGATCCACAGTGCTCAGGTCAGTCCCCCACAACAAAGAAATGGTGCTCAGGCTGAGAAACCCTGATTATATCCTGCACACTGTACATCTGGTAAGTGGTTAATTTTATATTCCACGTTATAATTACATGTAACTCAATCAGTTGTTTTCTCAGTAACTAAAAGAGTGAATGCCAATCCAAATGTGCCTCCTCCAGAATAAGTAAATTGTTTAGGTAAGAATTTGGCTCAACATTTTATTTTTATTCTATTTTGGCTTAGGATGAAATGCGTACAAATTCTGTTGAATGTTTTGATGAAAACTTTCAGAGTTGGAGGTAAACTGTCTTCATAATAAGCTATTTTCCTAGGGCTTCATTATATACACCACAGCATTTTTTTTTTGCAGCATTTTATGTGCACATTTACTTTTGCCACTTTAAAGGAAATATATGTAATAATATAATGAGATAGAATATGAATAAAGATTGCAGTATTAAAAAACATATAAAGGCCACCATGACTGCAATCTTTCATGAGTGAGAATTTGGTAAGAATAGTTTACATGCTCTCCTCAGTGTTTCTAAAGACACAGCACTGAACGGAAGTAATATGGACCCACAGATCAGCACTCAACATAGCATATCTTAGAGTTTTTTCCTTACTCCCAGCATACACAGCTGCTGCCCATATTCCCCTCTGGGGTACAGTTATGTCAGACTTGAAAGAAAATCCCAATCCCTACTCTGCCCTGGTCCTTTTATATCCAGACGTATAGAGCATTGGGGAAAAAAAGCATGCTTTCAGTATACAGGCTTCTTCTTAACAAGGAATATTTACAAACACTGTGATCTCCTGATTCTCGAAGCAAACTCAGCTCTAGCGAGCCCACATCCTCATTTAAGAATGAAAGCGGAGTCAAGGCCTATGAGCCCTGATCAAGATTTCTGCCTCCAGCTTTATAGCTCCTCAAAAACCAGTCTTCACAGAGTCACCTCTTGGCGCACAAATATTTCACACTGAACATTGCGTAGGATTACACTTTCTCTCAACAGGTAATCTTCTTGCTGCAGTAATAACACTTTAATTGCCTGGAAAGGAATATAACTTCAAGAATATATCCAACCAAAAAGGTAAAAGGAAAAGGCAAAATCGGGTTCTATAAACTCTAGTTCTATAGTTTCATGTGTGTGAATGTGTGTAAGCTTGTGTTATTCTCACTTACATTAATTTTGTTTGTTCATCTTGTTTTATTTTAATAAGAAAGCAAATAAAATTGCAGTGTGGTTCCAAAAAGCAATCAGAAAGCACAGCACTCTCCGTACAACAGGAAAAGGAACAGAAGAGAAGGTTGTGATTGGCTCCTGGAGACCTCAGCGACCTCCAAACTGAACAGAGTGTGAAATGTGATTTTGCTCTCTTCATAATGATTATCAAATTCCTGTTGGCTAATACATTTATTTGGCACTAAATATCCTCTACTTGTCATGCACATGACTAACTTAAAATCATTACAGGATGGCATTATTCACATATGGTTAACATAGTTAAATTCATTTGCAGTTTACCAACTGTTCTATAGAATATTTTTGCACCCTGTAGAATTGATCTATCCCAAGGCATATTCAATGTGATATATAGAGCCTTTCTTTTCCTTTACGCCAAGGCAGGATTTTAGGCTGGCTTTAAAGTTCTAATGAATGCTCCTGGGTACATTCTGTTTTTTCCTTCTTGTCAGAAAGATGGTATTTTATTTATCACTTGGTAGTACATGTTAGATCATCATACTGTCATATACCTCTGTGAAGTCAATCCCAGATTTATTGCTTGTTCCCATTTCATTCAAGCACCTACAACATTTGGGCTGAAACTTCATCATGATTAAAGAAGCAAAGATTGTATCACCTTATTTATTAGGAAAGAAAAGAAAGCAATTTTGTGTCCGTGGGCTCTACCATTCCTAGATTCTTCTTATCAAGCAAATCTGCTGGCATTTAATGCTATGGCCTCAGTTTAAGTTAACATACATATTGGACATTTTTATGTGGATAAAAGCAAAGAAGAGGGGGATCTGTATTCAGTGATATTTTTGTCCTTGCCCATTAAACAAAAAAAGAATATTTTAGATATAATCCAAATTTTTGAAAAGTGACTTTAAATAACTTACATCACATTAAGCCTGTGATCATTTTGCATTAGAGTTTGGCTTTTAATTCTCCCCACTATCTTCCCTAACTTATTTTTCCCTATAGCGTTTTGCATTTTCCCACACACTACATCATTTAGTTATTTATTTTGTAGCATCTTCCCTCCCCTACAAGAAGGCAAGCTCCAAGCAGGCAGGGATTTTGGCCAGTTTTGTTCCCTGCAGGAGCTCAGACACTTAGAACAATGACCAGCATGTGGCAGAAACTTGTACCTGTTTGTTGGATGAATGAATATGACATCTTTCACTCTTTCTCCAATTTTTTTAGGCATTCAAGTAATTTTGCTATAAATCCATTTCCAGAAGAAATGACTTTTTAAAATTAATTTATCCTAAGTGTGGAAAAGAAGACTCTGAAAAAAATATCCTACAGTAATTTACCTTACATCCCTCTCAGCAAAGGTCTGATCAGTTTTACATTTATTTAAGAACATGATTACTTTTAAAAATCAGAAATTACAGATCGAGATCATTCCTATGTCTTTCTCAGAGGGGAAAGGGGCTGCTTCCAGTCTTTGTGGTATATCTTTAAAAGTTCATAAAAGTGAAAGGAAGCAGGTTAACTCTGAGGGCCTAAACAGCTCTGGGAGGTCAGTGTTATCAGCCCTTTTCAAGTGAAATGGCTGAGGCTTACAGGCTTCCACTGCTTGCCAGGTAAGGAAGAGGGGACTGGGAGTGGGATTAGGCGTGTTGGCCATGGAGGCCATGCCCTTTCTGATCCGTAGTCAGACACATCATCCATGGCACAACTGGCCTTTACCCGAGGCTGTGCCCTTTCTAAGAGCAGCAGTTCCGGACCAGGACCAAGGCATATAGTCCCTCCTTCTCTTGGGTATTTAAGGTTTTCAGAAAGGCAGATGGCCTCACTTGAGTTGCTTTGTATGACTGGCATTTTTAATGAATTAGTGACAGAGAAAAAAAAAAAAAAAAAAAACCTGACTCACTCCCAGCTGGATAACTTCACAAATGCCAAGCTGAAAAGAATGATATCTCATAAATTCAGGCAAATGGGCATTAAGGGGACTAAGCTGGCTGTTCTTTTAATATACCGAGTATTAGCATTTTCCAGGGCTTCAGGTCGGTAATGTAGTTTCGGCTCAGGAGACTACACCTTTCATTAAAACTCTTTTATTCTTTCTGCTTTGTTATAATGAAAAAGTCTTAAGCTGTCACACCTGTAGTGATTATAGAAGGCTCTCAATGCTGGTAGGGAGAAAGACTCAGAACAGGCATGTACAATTTTCAAAGACCACATAACTGCTTAAAAAAAAATGACAGCTGTCACCAACATTTTACATCCAAAAACAAGTTTAATTGTTCAGACTGGCGTTTTAGAAAGCTCCAGATATTGGAAGGCTCCTCAATTTTTGTATAGCCAGAGGCTCAAAGAACTCTAGGCTAGAAGGTTTTATTTACTGATGAGAGAGGGCATATTCAATATCAAAAAATTGTCAATTTTATTTGTTTGCATTGAGACTGAGAATAAAAAGTCAAGCAGCACACCAAAAGGAGAAAATGTACTGTATGCAAATTAAAAACTAAAATGATTGCCCGCCATGAAAAGAAAAGTGAAGCATAGGAGCCTGAGGTAGCCCCTTTTTGACTTACTCTTCTTTAGAAAAACCTTAATGCCCATCGTTTCACCATATAGTAAACAGTAAATGTCTGGTGCATGAATAACAATAAGAAGTAGAACTGAATAGACATTTCTCAAAATAAGATATACTAATGGCCAGCATTACCAACACAAAGAAATAATACATGTTTGAGATGATGGATATGCTAATTACCCTGATCTGATTACTATACATTATTATATGTATCTAAACATCACGATGTACCCTACGAATATGTACCATTATCATTTGTCAATTGAAAACATAAAATTTTAAAAAATGGAAAAGCACTGCCATTTAAATGAATGAATGCCAGGTCCCTTTACCCAAGGATGCAGGGAAAGCGAATGGACTACTTGATTGTTTTTGTGAGCACTGTCCATAGCAACAAGATCGACTCCCTCGCTTCCTTCAGGCCTCTGAACAACGTCACCAAAGAGAAGGTACAGAATGCAGTGAGAACCATGACAATGTTTCATTGCCTTCAATGTAGAATGAGTCCTTGGAAAATATTTGAATGTGAAAATTTATCTTGAAGTTAACTTGGCAATATCTATCTAATGTGCAGGTTTTTGATATAGTAATTGCATTTATCCTATGGATAAATTACATAGTTATATTTTTAGGATATATAATTATATAAATATATGATAATTATATAATGTATATAATTTATCTGTCCATGTATACAGAGGGAGAAGTACAAAGATGTTCAATGCCATATTTTTGTGACTGTAGAAAACAACCTAAACTGCCCACCAGTAGGCGAATAGTTAAACAAATGACGTTACAACCTTAAGACTGCTAGGCCATTATTTCACAAAATGAGGTAAGTTTATATATAGCAACACGAAAACATATCTAACTTACATATTAAATTAAAAAAGCAAGTTGTATAATTTTATATCTAGTTTAAGAGTCATTGTTTTGTTTAGAATACACGCATATGTATATTAATGGTTTTCATTCCTTTATTGCCTGAATTGCTAAAATATGAATATATTACTTTTGCATTAAAAGTTTAAACATGCTTAAAATATTTTTTGATGCATATATTTTCTAAGCATAAATGACTACATTTAAAGTCACATTTAATAGTGTTTAAATCATCACTCCTACTCTTTTCTATACTTAAATCCTATAACTCTTAGGTTATTTTTTTACCCTTGATAATAAAATTTTTTGACAATGGAAAAAAAGATATTAATCTTTCAAGCACCTTACCTACTTAAAACTGTCACACTTTTCAGTTCACTTTGCTTTATAGTCTATTTGTTCAAATGTTAAGTGATAATTGATTTGTCTTGAGTTCCCCTTTCAAAATAAGCCAGCGTAAAACAAACTAGCATAGAACATAAGGCAGCTGATAAATTAAGTTTAGCAATTCTTCTCATTTATATATTGTCTAGATATCAAGCCACCAAATAAACTTTAGAAGGTGGTCTAGCTGGTGGAAAAAGTATGAATTTTAGAATCATGATTTATGCTTGAATCCTGTCTCTGTCATAAGCTACTAGTATAACTTACCTTATCTGAGCTTCAGTTTCTCCATCTGTAAAATACATTTCTTGTGAGGATTATACATAATGCTATGGAGTGAATGCTGTGTACAACCCCCACCCACATTCAAATGTTGAAGCTCTAACCCCAAGTGTGACTGTATTTGAAGATAGTATAAAGAAGTAATTAAAGTTAAATACAATCATAAGGGTGGGGCTTTGATCTAATAACATTTACATCCTTATAAAAAGAGACACTTAAGAACATTTGTTTCTCTCTCTCTCTCCTTCTCTCCGTGTGTGTGTATGCGTGCATGCATGTGCGCACATGCTATATGAGAAAACAGCAAGAAGCTGATCATCTATGAGCAGAAGACACCAAGTCAGCTGATACCTTGATGTTGGACTTACAGCCTCCAGTACTGTGAGAAATAGGCTTCTGCCATTTAAGCCATGCAGTCTGTGGTATTTTGTTACAGCAGCCCAAGCTGGCTAACACATGTAGCATAGATAAAATACCAAATACAATACCAAGTACAGGGCTGACACCAAATAAATGATGACTGCAGGCTGACCACACTTTGCACAGCAACCTGTTAGCAGGGCCTCACACATACTGGAACTGTGTTCTCACTTTGCCTGGCAGCATAACCTATACCTTGTGAGCCAGTTTCTCCAACCACTTGAGCAAATATTATCCCTCTGGTCTGTGAAATGGGTATGACAGTATCTACCAGGGTTGTGAGGATTTGAAAACATGGAGGAGAAGCACTGAGATTGGGTTGGCACATGGCAGGTGCTCAAAAATGATACCTATTTGCTGTGTTTTTTTATGGATGTCCAATATAAAACCGTAAAGAACTCCTTGTTCTGTTAAAAACAATCTCTTCCTGGTGAACTTTTAGACATGTCTGCAAAAGGGCAGGTGCAGATATTTGTCCAGCTATGCTCAGCCCAGCGCCTGGCCCCTAGTGGGCACATTATGTGTGCTGCCGAAACTTTCCAAGTGGTTTAGCCCCCCTGGCTGGCATTGAAGAGGCAGAGGTTGTGGGATTAATTTCCCCAGTCTGATTAGCTTTCAGAGAAAACTCTGACTTGTAGCTTGGAATGTCATAGTGGCCTGAGACCACCTCTTGAAAAAAATACTAGCAATACTGGCTATTAAACAGCATGAGCACCCCCACCCATGCAATTCCATCAGGGCTGGCAGTCTCTCTTATTTTTTTTAAATTAATTAATTTATTTTTAATTGACGGATAATTATGTATACTTATGGGGCACAGTATAATGTTGTGATCTATGCATAAATTGTAGAAAGATTCAATCAAGCTAAGGAACATATGCAATGTCTTAATGAGGCTTTGGCAATGTCAGGCATACATTAGTATATAATCCTAACGTCACAATCTGAGAGCTACCTCTCCCCCGTGTCTGTACTGGTTCTCCCTCTGCAGCCACTTTGCCAATCACATTTCAAATGCAGAAACCAGACCTGCCTGTCTCAGGGCAGACCATGAAACAGAGACACTGGCTGCCAGGGTCACTTTTGATTGCAGGGCCAGCTGCCCTCCCATCTGCCTGTCAGGCTGGAGAAAAGGCTGAGAATTGAAAATGTGAAAATAATGCAGCCTCAGTGTAAAAAAAAAAAAATCCAAAAAAACCAGATTTTTCAATTGCCATTCTGTGAGTAGAACCTAGGAATTAACCTGTGGCCTTTTTGTTTTATTGTTTCATAAACGAGTAATAGCTAGAGGGAGGTATCCCTTAGACCATTTCAGGCCCAATTGCTACAGAGTAGAAAATGATGACTATGAAGTCACATAAGGATGACACATTTTAGAAGTCTTAAGATGTGACTAAAGAAGAAGTCTTAAGATGCTGGGCAAATTAAGCAAACACTGGGCATGTGAGCTGTTCTCTGGATGGTATCTTGGTCCAAGTTTCCAGAACTACTGCCCTTTGGTGCCTGAGTCTCAGTGATGGGGAGAACAGGGCACTATAAATTCAGAGGCTCTGGGTTTAGAATTTTCTTGGAACAATTTGGTATATCTTTTATTTGTGAATGCATTTGCACATCATTTGGATATTGTCTTAACATTACTGACCTAAGGGTATCAGAATCAAAGCTCTTGATTTTCTTCAGCCCAGAATGCCTCACCAGCAAGATGATCTTCTTTCCTTTCTCTCACAATATCCCCTTCAGTCATCCAGCCCATTGCCCCCTCACACCTTTAAGTGAAACCAGATCTCATTTCCAATGACAATCTGTGAAGGAAGCCTACAGAGAACGCAGCTTGTTGCACACAGCATGAAGACTAGCACGGCACTCACACCTCACTCAGCACCCAGGATTTGCACAGGTGTTCAGGAAGCGTTGAATGAATGAAAAATCATGAATAGAGGAAATCTGCCCACTTAGTTATTTCTGGAGTGATCCCAGTATCCCTTCCAAGTTTTCTTGTTATAAAAATCATCTTTCTTGTGGTTTGCAGAAGTTCTCCAATGTCCTATGGGCCCCTGATTTTCTCATTCTTAAGAGTTAATTGTTGTCTCTGTCGGGCATCTCTGATCTATGTTTGTGGTTTAACATACATTTATTGAGTGCCTTCTCAGGGCCAAACCTTTGTGAACAAGGTAGAAAACTCCTGTACTTTTGAAGCTTATATTCTAATGCTAGAGATGGGCAAAAACAATAAATACTCTTATTTCAGATAATAAGTCCAGGAAGAAAAACAAAATAGAATAAGGGGGAATGGAAAAGAAAGGGGTGGGGTGAGGTTACTTTAATTATGATGATAGAGGCGAGGCTTTCTGAGGAGGTAACATTCGAGCAGAGACTAAATAGAACATCCCATGCAGGGATGTAGTTAGAATTAAAATACGTGATAACAGTAACACAAAAAGTGGGAGAGGTTTAAGTGAAATTAAAATATTCTGAGATTCTTAGTACATGTTGTCTGGAAAGTGGTAAAAGTACTCATTTATATTGGGCTTTTGTAATTTAAGCATGCATTATATGTTCTCTACAATTTTAATAAAAGAATAATAAAATAGGGATGGAAACAAAATATAATAATACTTGATTAATCCAAAGAGTAGCAAAAAAAGGAGAGAAAAATAATACGGTCTCAGTAAGAGAAAACAGATGATGGATTTACCCCAAATATACCCAAAATTACATCAAATATAAATGGATTAAATCTAATTAAATGATTATAAACAAAACAGTGCAAACAATACCCAATCACCTGCAGCTTATGAGAGATACATTTTGAATATAAGAGCATGAAAATGTTGCAAGTAAAGGATAGAAAATTCTAGATAAACATTAACCAAAAGAAGTCTGGTTTAGCAATACTGAAATTAGACAAACTAGGCTTTAAAGCCATAAGAATTTCTAGAAATCAAGACCAGGACAGGCATGACGCATCATGCCTATAATGCCCATACTTTGGGAGGCCAAAGTGGGAAGATCATTGAGGCCAGGAGTTCAAGACCAGCCTGGACAACATAGTGAGACCCTCGTCTCTGAAAATAAAATACCGAGTTTTAAAATTTTAAATCAATATTAAGAAAACATGACATTTTAAATTTGGTTTAAAAAAATTTAATAAATTGTATGAAATATTTTTATACAAATGAAACTTTTTCAGTTCTAACATGGAATGTCCTTCTATATGCCAATGAAAAGAATCACCATTAAGCTTCACAAATGTTAGGTCTGGACCTAAACATACGAAAACTTAAGAATAACATAAATTGTATCACACTGCAAAATACTGCTCAGATGGCATACAAAACTACTCAAAAAATATTGCTAATTTATGAATAACTTCCTGATCTTCAGAATTAAAAGTCAAAATGCAAGATGAGTGAGGAAAAAAAGCTTAGACCTACTGGGAAGCAATACTCTACTTCATTATGCAAGGAATCTATGTATTCATGCTATCTAGGATAGATTTAACAAGTTAATTTGTCTTTTACCTTAGTGCTTCTGTCACTACACTCTTCTTTCACGGAAAAGCAGTGTCTGTCCCCACTATCAACATAGCACAACTTATAAACGTTCATGGACTCTGGATGGTGTTACCTTTTGTTTCAACACTGTAGGGCAAGAGATATGGAGAAATGTTTTTCTGGGATGGGGGCTGGATGATGTTAGGGTAAAAGTGGACATTTAGGGTAACAGATCCCAAGAGAGAGAGAACCCATGCATTCTTTAATAAATGTATTGTGATCAGTGGGTGGATTTGTGATATGCTGTTCTAAAAGTGGTATCTGTTTTAACCAAAATAATAAAAAAAAAAAAAAAAAAAAAAAAAAAAAGAAAGGACTAGAAAGGCAGGAATAAAGCTGTTATATTCAGACAATATGGCTGCATATATAGAAAAGTATCAAAATTATTTTCAAATAAACTATTTGAATTAATAACTAAATTCTATAGAATTTCATCAGGTGAATACACCACAATTTATTTACTCATTCTACCATTGATGTACAATTAGGTTGTTTCCAACTCTTGGCTATTACAAGCAAATTTTTAGCAAATCAATTATATTTCCATATACAAGCCAAACACAGAAAATGAAAAAATTAAACAATATTTTATTTAAAATAACATAAAAATCATATATCTAGCCAGGCATGATGGCTCATGCCTGTAATCCCAGCACTTTGGGAGGCTGAGGCGGGCAGATCAAGAGGTCAGGAGTTCGGGACCAGCCTGGCCAATATGGTGAAATCCCATCTCTACTAATAATACAAAAATTAGCCAGGCATAGTGGCGCGCCCCTGTAGTCCCAGCTACTCAGGAGGCTGAGGCAGAAGAATCACTTGAACTCAGAAGGTGGAGGTTGCAGTGAGCTGAGATCGTGCCACTGTACTCCATCCGGGGTGACAGAGTGAGACTCTGTCCCCAAAAAAGGAAAAAAAAAAAAAATCATATATCTAGGAATAAATCTAACAAAAGATGTGCATGACTGCTACAAAAAAACTATATTATTTATAGAAAACAAAGAATTCTAAATCAGTGGAAAGATACAAAATGCTTATGAACAGAGATTCTATATTGTAAATAAGTCATTTCTACTCATTAAATTATAGCTGAATGCAATTCTACTCAAAATTCTATCAGGTAATTTGAAAGTTGGCAAGCTAATTTAAAATTTATTTGAAAATTTACGAGGCCAAAAAGAATCAAGAAAGTTCTGAAGAAGAACAGAACTTAAGAATTTATATCATCAGATGTCTCAATCTTTATTACAATTAAAATAAGATGGTATTAGCAGGACATACAAATAGAGAAACCAGAAACAAACTCATACCATCATCTGATTTATGACAAAGGTAAAACTGCAGTGCAGTGAGGAAATAATAATCTTTGCAATAAATAGCAGATCACTTGGATATTGATAGGGGGGAATAAAAGAATTTGACCCCTATCTTACGTCATAAACAAAGGTCAATTGTAGGTAGATTATAAAGCTAAATGTAAAAGGTTAATAATTTTTTAAAAGCCTCTATAACATAGGTGAATATCTTTCTGACATTGGGGTAGATAAAAATTTCTTAAACAAGACTAAATAAGCATTAACTATACAGAAAAAGTCTGATAAATTGGAGTACATTAAAATTAAGAACTTTGTATTAACAAAGTCACCATTAAGAGAAAGAAAAGCCAAGGTAGACTGGAAGAAGATATCTGCAATGTTTATGTCCAATAAAATACCTATATCCAGAATAGATAAAGAACTCCTACAAATCAATTACAGAATATATTCAAAGAGCCAATTAAGCATCAGAAAATGTGCTCACCAAGGGCAGGCAACTCAAAGTGACAATGGGATACCATGACACACTGACCAGACTGGTCAAAATGAAAAATACAGACAATGCCAAGTGATGGCAAGGATATGGAACAAGTAGAACTGGTGAAGGTAAAATAGTACAACCACTTTGAAAAATTCTTAGGAAGTATTTAATAAAGTTGAATATATATATGTATCCTAAGATCCAGCAATTCCATTCATGGTATGTACCCAACAGAAATGTATACAAGTGTGTACCAAAAGACATGTATAACAATGTTCATAGCAGCATTATTTGTAATAGTCAAGAGCTGGAAATAAGTCAATTGTACATCAATGGTAGAATGGATGAATAAATTGTAGTGTATTCTTACAATGAAATACTATAGAGCAATAAAATAAACTATGGATATATGCAAAAACATGAATAAATCTTACCAACAATGTTAGATAAATGAAGCCAAACCCCAAAATGCACATATTCTATGAATCTATATATGCAAAGTTCTCAGTAGGTGATAGTGGCTACTGCTTTGGGAAGCAGTGAGGAAAGAACTAAGGGAGTACTACAGAGGGGGCTCTGGGTGTTTGTAATTTCTACTTCCCAATCCAGGTGGGATTTACATGAACATGTTACTTTGTGAAAAATTCATTGAGCTGTAACTAAACATCTGGAATTATTTATGAATGAAATTATATATAAGTCAATGGGAAGCTGGGACAATAAGGAGGAGGTATGGGGGGCTAAAGAAAACATGAGTGGCCAAATGCTTACAATTGTTATTGTTGGGTTACAGATACCTGGGGGTTTATTTCACTATTCTTTCCACTTTGTGTATGTTTGAAATTTTCCATTATAAAAAGGACCAAAAAAAAAAAAATAGAGAGAGAGAGAGAAAACTATTCACAGAGACCCACAACAGCTTCATCATGGTCTTTACTGCCCTCTCTCACTGAACCATTGAATCACAGTTTTATTGGCTTTATCTGAAGGTAAACACACACTGTGGAAATGGAATGTCATTTGAGGGCAAGCATTAAGATGTTGCTATCCTCTGTATGTCCTTCCTGGCACCTAGAATGCTGTCTCACCCTTCCTGGGCACTTAGAGGTTTGGTTTCTGCTGCTGCCATCAGCTAATCTTGCCTGAAAAATTGTGTGCTATTGATTAAGCTCTTGCCTCTTGACTCCAAACCCACTCTTCTATTTTCAGGCTTTGCGACACTTGAGAGGATATTTTGCAAACCATGCTCCTGATTTGCCAGTTGGCTTTCTGGTTCTGCCAAAAAGGGGAGCTAGAGAGAAGTGGGAAGCCTGTAGGAAAAAGAAGGAAGAGGCTTGCTTCTTCCTTTTTACTTCCTGTGCACTTCCCGTTTCCTGATCTTTTGGGATTCATCCCAGAGGTTGCATTGCCTTCTCTTCGCAGCAGGTGAATTCAATGGTACGGTTTTTCCAACATTCACATAACAGCCTCAACACTCTCTGCTCCAAGTACCAGCTGAGCAGCTCCCTCCTCAAGTTTCCATGTTTTAATAATTCGAGCCTTTTCTTTTTGATCCTCCAGGCCTAGGAGTGGCAGCTGCTTCCTGCAATTCTACCTCCTTGGGACCTGAAAGTTCTTTTACACCTTAGCTAATTAACAGCTTTCAACCTAGTTAACAATTCTTTATGTTAAGCATGCTCTGTTGAAATAACAGATGTGAGTTCTGCCTCCAGATTGGGTCCTGACTGACAACCTCCAGGACTTATATACTCCGTCCTTGCTGCCTGTGTGATGACATAAAATTGTTGATTATTTTCTCTTATTGAGCATACATTTGTATAAAAAATCAACACCTTTTGCTTCTTATCCCCACCCCAGGTAAGCAGAACAACAATTTCAATTATTTGAAAATTCAGCTATCTCAATTTATATTTTAAAACATGACTATTGAAAATTAATTGAGTTTTGCTTTAATAATACTGTAGTTAGTATAGTATGCAATGGGACAATTTTTGACAAAGTATATCTGAGCATAAGCCACACATCTCTCACAGGTTCACACTATTTCTCTTAAAGGTTTCCATTGTGAACGAAACTGATACACCAATATTTGAAATTCAGAGGTCAAAAAGCCAAATTCTATCTCAGAAGCAGCTGCCATCAAAGTGTTGATGTCATAAGCATATGAAAGCCACAAGGTAGTTGCTTAATTGAAAAGCAGATGAGAGGAAAGTTGCATTTTACATGAATAAATACTGCCAAAAACAAAGAGCTCCCTGTCAAGAATGTAGTCAAAATGTGCTGTGGAAAGATGGACAGGTATTATCCTAAGGAAATAATTCAGTACATGATAATGAATTCACCTGGATTAGACTATTTCATATTAGCAGTCTATTCTCAGTTGCCCATCCTTTCAGACTCAGTTGCCCATCCTTTCAGAAGTGTGAAGACCAGCAATAAGGCCCTCAATAGTAGATATAGAAATTATCTTCTTAAAACAACAGATAGATAATGCCCTAAGTTAGGAACTTAAAGGGAGAAAAGCCTATTTTAAAATTTTCCTTAGACCATGAGGTTCACATTCAATGAATCCCCCATACCTGTTCTTAAATTTCTTTTTAAGTGTAGGAAGATTGGAACCTTTCCTTAGTTTAAGTGTATAATAAGCGGGAAAAGAGAGATTAGACCCTGGTCTTCTGATTCAGGGCCTGGCCCTCCTTTCATGAAGGCTCTCTAGTTAGCATTAGAACATGCCTTCTTCAGGAACAAGGCCAACTAAAAAACAACCTGTGAAAGAAATCAATGAACTGTCCCCCTACCTCCACATACATACACCTGTCCTCAGGAATGTCTCTCACAGGACCTCTGGATCAACTGGCCTCTAATGGGCCATGGATATACCTCTAATGCTGAGAAAGTGTCACTACCTTTGGAATGGATGAATGCTTCATGGAACCATCTTGTTGTGTTTCGAAGGAAACAACAGAGACTATTTACCATCAGATAGAGATCCCAAAGGGAAATGAGAATTTCCAATTAAAGGTAGAGGATCCTTATGTTACTGTTTCAGTGATAGACTTAAGAAAATTTAAATGTCTCTGACATTTCCCTAAGTCCGAAAAAACTTATTTTGAAAAATAGAGGAATTGTGTGCTTAACAACTATCTCACAAAACAACAGCATGTAAAAATCAAAATGTAAAAACTGGTTCCACTGTCTGCATCAGCATTAAAAGACTGAGCTAAGAAAGTAGTTACAGCTGAGTTGAACAATCACTGCTGAGGTTACGTCATAGGGTTAGTCAGTTTATCACTTCTGTTCATAGTGAACTTGATCATACACTGATGTGTAATCCACCTTATACATTATAGAGAATTTTAATTAGCTGCTTTTTAAGGAAACAGTATTTGAAATACAGCTAGCACCAATTTTCTGCATTTCTTAAAGCAATGATCATTTATTGTACTATACGTTTAAATTTGAAGAATGAATGTTCTCTTTCATTGGCATTTCTGAAACTTTGCTATTGACCTAGGTTAGGGGACAGAATGGGTGTGCTATGGGGGCTGGGCAGAGGAGTGTAGCCCAGAGCAGTTACTGTGAAGTACAGTTTATTTGAAGCTGGTGTTATATTCAAAAAGAGAGAAGGATTTTGCATTCTATAATGTGTTCTTGTTCACATAATATAAAATATTCTGAATTGCTAAGTAAATTATTTAACTGCTGCCCTCCTTTAAAATATCTACCAATAAAATTAAGCTCAGATCCTAGGGTTCTGTTTATCCTGAGGCACATTACTGCCTCTCCCAATTCAAAAAGCATGGGCATTTAGACACAGTTCTTGGCACTATAGACACTCTACAGAAGGATGGACCAACAGCATAAATGAACTAATACCCAGTTTTGGTGGGGGTGACGGTAAGGAGGATACTTCCTCACTTTATTAGCCCATGTACAAACCGTGGGGTTATGTTTATTTGATTGCTTACTGGCTTAAAATGAAAAATAGTTTTGCGCCCTTAAGAGACCAATCCCCAGTCCTGATCATCACCCCCACTGCTCATGCTGCACAACATTGCTAGAGGGGACCCCCACAGTATACCTCATCTCAAATGGGCTGGCAGAGCTGCTCTGTGATGTTATAATACATCAATAACATCAGACTCTCTTCTTTTCCCTAGGACCTATGCCCTCCTCTCTTAGAGGACCCCCAGAAGAGGGTCTTGTCCATATTACTGAGAGGATAAAGATCGTCATCTTTAATTCAAAATACTGCTTCCTTGACTTCTATGTTTTCTATTTTCTCCCTTACCATATTGAGGGATGGATGTTCCCATTTCTTCTCCAAGCCACTTCTCGCACTGTGCCCTTGATCCCAACTCCTCCTTCCTCTTTCTGGTCCTTGCTAGCACAACACTCCAGCATCTTCAATTCTTCCCTATCCTCACACTGGGAGTTTGTATGTTTACCTTGTTAGATTTTGTGGTTGCAGACTCCTATGCTCGTAGAGGACTGGTGAGTCATCCAAAGAAGGGAAGGACCAGACAGGGGCTGTTTAACCCAAAGCATATGCCCCGGGGAAAGAGGACAGCCACAACTTGGCTCCAACTGATGCTGTCATATGGAAATGAAGAGTCCAAGTTGTATGATTTTCCAAAAGTAGACGGGAATCTGGATTTACATACAAAATCTGGTAAGTTTTAAATGTTGACTACAATTTTAAAAATTGAACACTGTGGGTTGTTTCATTGTGGATGAAACAAATACTTCATTAGCCCCAACTATAATTTTCACCCATCCATCTAAACATTCATTTTACTCTGCTTCCCATTCAAATACCTTGTTACTTCACTCATAAACTTCCCAAACATCTACGCCTGTAACTATTGGCTTCTTTTCCACATCCATGGTTCTCTCCATATCCAACTTCAATATGTTTCCCACTCTTCTGAAAGTGTATTCTTGAAGGTCACTAGGAAGTTTCTAACCACTTGATATGGTTTGGATATTTGTCCTCTGAATCTCCTGTTGAAATGTGACCTAGCATGTTGGAGGGGATCCTAGTGGGAGGTGCTGTATCACAGGGACAGATCCCTTATGAATGGCTTAGTGCCATCCCTTTGGTATTGAGTGAGTTCTTGCTCTGAGTTCCTGTGAGATCTGGTTGTTTAAGATTGTGGCACCTCCCCCATCCCTCTTGCTCTGATGCATCTGCTTCCTTAGCCTTCTGCCATCGTTGAAAGATTCCTGAGGCCCTTCCCAGAAGCAGATTATGGTGCCATACTTCTTGTACAGCTTGCAGAACCATGAGCCAATCAAATCTCTTTTCTTTGTAAATTACCCAGCCTCAGGTATTCCTTCATGCAATGCAAATAGACTAACATACCACTGAATACTCTGAAATACTTGTATGTATGTACATACCTTCATACATCCTTAAAACAATAGTTTCAAGAAGTGATTCCAAGAGAAGTAATATCAGCATTTTCTGGGGATCTGCTAGAACTGCAGAATTTCATGCCCCTTCCAAGACCTACTAAATCAGAAAATCTGGGCCTGGATTCAGCAATCTATGCGTTGATAAGCATTCAAGGCGATTGTGATGGCTGCAAGTTTCAGAACCACTGCCCTAAAATAAACCTACCTGTGAGTGTACTTGTTGCCAGAGAGGAATTAATCTGTCCCTCTGAATTTTGCCCCACAGCTTCAATCCCTTTTCTACATGCTGGGAAAGACTTTGCATTGATACACTTTTTATTAAATGTTTTTTCATATTTTATTACCTAACTCCTGCAAATAAGAATCTTATACAATAGGCAAAGCAAGTAAAAAAGTTTATTATGCCCATCTAACCATCATATAAATGTGAAAGCAGCAATAAGAGATTAAGTGACTTTCTTAAAATCACAGTTAAGAAAGTGTCAGAGTTAATATTAATCTGGTTTCCTGACATATACCCTAGCTCTTTCTGTGTTTTAGAAATAGTATTTTTTTTCTACTTGTAAGAGTCTAATACATTAGTTGAAGAAATGCTGGAAAATACAGAAAAGACTACAGAAGAAAGCAAAAAATCATCCAGAATTCTACCACTGATATCATGCATTTCCCTCCAATCTTTTTTTTTTTTTTAAATGCATGAGTGCATGTGAGTGCAGATGCAATCCTCTTTCAATTACAGGACACATCACTGTGAGGAGATAAGTGGCTCTCTTGTTCTCAGTGCCTATGACAACTTTCCGATGGGACCATAAATAAGAAATTTAAATAATTATTTTATCTTTTGTTCATCAAAGTTCTATGTAACTCCAAAAGCAGATGCAAAAATCTAAGTGAAATGAAATCAGCATTGCTGACTTTTATTATAGCCATGACATACTGGAAAAATTGCTAATCCCTTATGAAAATATTCAGTATATCTATGCTCTTAGGGGTGCCTGAGGCAACTCCTAGTGCAGATAGCATGTGTAGTCTCATGGTGACTAACTGTAATTGAATTCAATAAAAGATTCCATTATCATAATAGTCTAGGGTGTCAATAAAATTGATACTTCTGTAATAGGAAAAAATACAAAATATACCCAAGGGCATACACTGGGAAGCTTTTAATTATTGTTTATTGACCCAGACAATTATTTTTCCCTGATTCTGGCATTATTCTGAAATCCAGTATTTCTGTCCTCACTTCTTTATCTCCCTTTAAAAAGCTAAGGTCAAAAAGTCTAAAGAAAATTCATGGGAAGGCCAAACTAAGTGCTATTTCTGACAAATAACATTTATTTAGTGCACTCGTAGGTGCTTATTTTCAGCCACACTTTTTTATCTTGTTGGTTTATGAGACAGCTAGCAAGAACTTCTGCAAAAGGGTTTTGAGTTCCTTTTGGGGGTTCTTATAGGAGTCCCTAACCTGCTGGATCTTTATTTCAGAATGTAATTCCAACAATGAAATCAACAATTTTATTTCAGAGCAATACAAGGGAAAAAAGCCAACTAACAAAAACAATCTCAGTTGTTGAGTGCCTACGGTGGGCCAGTACTATGCTGGTGCTCTCCAAGTCACTGGAGTATAATCTCTTTTTAAACTTACAAAATATTTTAAACACTCAAAATGGCATACAGAATGATATAATAACCAACAATGAATCTACTGCCTGATTTATTCAAATTTTAGTATTTTTAATATTCACAGTTACTTGAAAGAGGTAAAATAATCCAGATAAATTTCAAGCCCTTGGCCAGGCGCGACGGCTCACACCTGTAATTCCAGCACTTTGAGAGGTTTAGGCGGGCGGATCACGAGGTCAGCAGATCGAGAGGATCCTGGCTAACACGGTGAAACCCTGTCTCTACTAAAAATACAAAAAATTAGCCGGGCGTGGTGGCGGGCGCCTGTAGTCTCAGCTGCTCCGGAGGCTGAGGCAGGAGAATGGCGCGAACCCGGGAGGCGGAGCTTGCAGTGAGCAGAGATCACGCCACAGCACTCTAGTCTGGGCGACAGAGTGAGACTCCGTCTCAAAAAAAAAAAAAAAAAAAAAAAAAAAAAAAAAAAAAAAAAAAAAAAAAAAAATTCAAGTCCTCTGTGTTCCCTTTTCATTCCACTTCTCTCTCTCCCTTCCCTCACCATCCTGAATTTGATTATCATTCCCATGTACTTTCAATGCCTATACTTTCTTTCTCTCCCATTATATACATATACATGCATGTATATGTATTTAAAACATTTCTATGAAAGTTTTCATAATATACACACAAAATTTGCTTATATTTGCTGTGTTACATTATGCAAGTCCTTATACATATAGTTAATCTCTTTATGCCTCAATCTCTTCATCTGTAAAATAGGGATAATAATCCTACCTAGAAGAGGACTAATACTGATAAAGTGCTTAGCACAGTGTCTAGCATGTAATCAGCATTTGATAGAAGTTAGTCATACACATGTTATTATCTGACATACCACTTTGCCTTTCAAGAGGTCAAAGGAAATTCTTGTCTTACCTGGAAATTAACTTTTACTATGAGTGTCTTCTCTAACTCATATATTTCTACCTGCTCCATGTGACACAGGACAGATCAAATGCAAATGTATCACCATAGACTGCTTGAACACACTTGTGATGGCACAGACATGTACATACACACACCACACACGTGAAGGCTAACGACGTGACAGGAACTGACTGGAGCTGCTCTGGGTCAATCCATTTCATCCACACAAATCAGCGAGGTGTTTTGATTATTTTCATTTTACATATGAGGAAACTGAGGTGCAAAGAGGTTAATAAATTGACAGAGATCACAAAGTTAGCAAGTACTATCACAGCAAGATGTTCTATGCAAGCAGTCCTGTTCCTGAGTGTGTGCTAAGGGCTGACACTCAGTTGCCTCTTGACTCTTAGCCTATACAGATTTTCCTATTTGCTGGTTCTGCAAAATTCGTAAGTTCACTAAAGAGTTATGTAATAGTAAATATTATGTGTGTTCCCAGGTTATTTATTGAATTATTTACCAAAAGCAAATACCCAAAGCCATTTGTTCTGGACAGGGGCTCACACTCACCTCAGCTGAAGCAGATATAAAGATACTATGCAGGAGAGGAGATCTGTGATTTCAGTTGCCTGAGTACTTCTATTAATACAAGAAAAAATTCCCATTCCACTCATGCAAGCCAGCAGGCACATTTTCCTCTTTACCATGAGACTTGTTTCTTTATACTCAACAAAATGACAAAACATTAATCCCTTCCCTCTGAAAAGAATAACACAAGAATTTTTAGACTGGCCTCCACTGATGCAGTGGGGTAAGTGGTGGAAGAAATTGTTGAGTCACCGTTGTGAGCAAGTTTAATTAAAGTTCTGTGAGTCACAGCTCAGCAGTAAGATTGTGCAGAATGAATGTCAGATGTGGTGGGTTAATGTTAAAATTATGATCTTTGTGGTTTAACCTGATAATAAATTTTCAGCAATATTGGTCAGTCCCTTCATCTAGGCAGACTAGGCCCAGATGTTTTTATTGTCCCTTTTTTGATTTTTTGTTTGTTCGTTGGTTGGTTGGTTTTAACAACACAGCTAAAGACATCCTCCCAGCTTCCTGATAGCTCTGGCCTGACCAGAAGTGATAAAGCATTCCTAGAAACGGAAGGAAGGGTGAATCACAATGTACAGTTCAGCCACAGAGGAGGGTGATAAGCAACCCTCCTCCATTTCAAATGGAGACAGCTAGGAGGGAGTTGGTTTGTGTTAAATTAGAAAAAAACAAGAACCTCCTCCTATCTGGAACAGGTTGCTGTACCAGATTGTGTAAGCTCCTTCTCTCTAGAGACCTTGAAGTACAGGATAAGACACATTTGATCAGCACAACCGGCTTCCAGAGTTATTTCCAGATGCCATCAATAAGCCCCTGAAGTTCTCATGAATCAGCAAAATTGCTTTGGGCATTCCAGATACTGACCCAAGTCAGCTCTCTTTTCTGCTCTCAGCTCAGGTTACTTAGGTGAGAAAGGTTAAAATAGACAACGAAAAGACACAAAAGCCAGATCTCCTGAATCCTCAGCAAAACACGATATTCAATTATTTTTAAATGAGATAAAAGAACAGCATACATTTCATTTATTTTGGCTTGTCTTCCTATCTGAATACTACTAAACTAACCAGAATCTTTTTTTGACCATATTTTTATATTTGGTTGGATGTCCATTTTTAAAAAAGGTATTTGTGTGTATGTTCAAAGGATAAAACAAAGACCACCAGAGATTAAAAACAAAACAAAACAAAACTAAGTTTATTGCTTGTGGGATAAGGGAGAACTACAGCTCAGCCACATCATCCAATAAATGAGTTTAGCTGGTCTCTTCCTGTCTAAAAGCAAAAAGGACTGTTTATTTCTTGTTAGAAGAGATTCTACGCGTTATAAGAAATGTCCAACGTAGATTAAATTTAGGGGTAGCCATATTTAGCAAATAAAAATTCAAGATGCTCAGCTAAATTTGCATTGCAGATAAACAATGAATCATTTTTAGTATGTCCCAAATATTGCATGGGATAAACTTACGCTAAAAAATGACTTCTTGTATACTGAAAAATAAAACTTACCTAGCATCTTATATTTTATCTGGCAACTTGAATTAGGTGGGACTCAGTGGGGTTTGGGGTCACGCAGCAGCAGCTAGTCCATATGCTCACAGTTGGGACTTGCTAACATTTTTCTTTAACAGTGTAAAGTAAATGTCACATTGCAGTGCATTCTGCTAAAGGGACCATAAACCAAATTCTCCCATCTAGGATCATCTGTTGTGAGCAAGTCCAGTGGAATATACCAAGTTGGAGAGCAAAGCACATGCCTGCTAGACCCTCCAGGAACTCAAGCCAAGGTCAGAGGAACTGCAGTTACCCATGCTTCCCAGACCAGGAGAATCAGTTGTTGGACACTGTCGGGGTACACTGGTGTCAGAAGGTGATTCAAAGAAGCCTTTGAAGACAACTCCAGTTTTTAGCTTGTAAAGCTGGCTGCAGGATAATGTTTTAACTGAGGTCCAGAATACAGGAAGATTCACTGGGAAAACCAGAAAGGCCCAGGGGCCACTGCAATCTCTCTCTGTCCTCCCCAGTTGCCTAACGAACACTTCTATCTAAGCATCCTCTGCTTGGATATCCCGCAGTTCTCAAACTCAACATGCTCAACACTCAATTCATCCTCTTCCTCTCCAAACCCATTTGTCCTCCTATAATTCCCGACTCAACTACAGACAGCATGGGAAGACTCTAACAGCCCCAGGCTAGAAGTCTCCAAGTCATCTCCAGATGCCACTGCCCCCTCATACTGCAGCTAATCAAATGCCAATTCCTTTTGAGACTATGTCTCCTTCAGTTCAAGTCATCATCATCTCTGATCTCAATAACAGCAAAAGGGTCTGAACTGAGCTCCACCCCTGTCCAGTCATTTCCCCTTTTGGTCTACTCTTTTCATCGATATCTTTATAAAATGCAATTTTGAGGATGTTTCTCTATTTCTTAAGTACCTCAGCAGCTTTTCATGCCTAGAGGATAAAATCCAAATGCCTCCTGGGAGACACAAAGGTCCTTCAAGGTCTGGCTTTGGTCTGTTTCCAGCTTCTCAACCATCACTTTCCCCCAACAACAGATGGTGCCAAGCTACCAGCAAGTTGTCTGCCATCTGATGCTCTTCCACATCAAGATGACTTTGCACAGACAGTTCCTGTACCTGGAATGTCCTCTGCCTACTCTGCTTTTGTCTGGCAAACTCACTGAAGACCCTGCTTTAGTGTTAGGCAGGCTTCTGGTAAGCCGGCTTCCTTCTTGACGGAAGAATTAGCTGCACCCCCTAGTTTATATACCCATAGCATTCTGTGCCTGCCTCCATTATGGGGCTTACTATTTTATGCTGAGTGTATTCGGTAACATGTTTGTCTTCCTTGTAGGATTATGAACCTGGAGGAGGGACTATGCTTTATTTGCTTTGAACCCCTAGGACTTCACACAGTGCTGACTGTAATAATTATAGCAGTAAAAATTATTGTAGCCAACACTATGTGCTGGGCAATTTTCTGGGGCTCTTTATCCACCTTAAATTGTTAATCCTCACAACAACGCTAGGAGGCTGGAGCTACTATTATGTCCATATGACAGAAAAAGAAAGCAAGGCAAAGATGTGAAAGGCTGGCCAAAGTACTATATAGTTAGTAAACTGGTAGTTTCCAACCCAGCTACAAAGTAGAAGCACCTGAGAATATTTTTTCAAAATTTAAAAATCTTGAGTGGGCTCCAGCCCACTGGAGAACCACTGAAGCTTAATCTTTGGTGGGCTGGGACCTGGAGGATCCTATTAAAATTTCTCAGGTGATTTTACTGTGCAGCCAGCCTTGAGAACCACTGATCTCAAGTTCCTAAGAAACTTCAGCCAGTGCTGGGGGGAAAGGAGAGAAACCAAATCATTTTTGGGGGGAAAAAGGGATGCAGACATGGGGAGTGGAGAGTTCCATAGCTCTGCAGCCATGGCCCCAAGTGTCTTACCAAGCATGAGACTTGTAGGTGAGCAGAGTACCAGGCTCACCTGACATGGCGATCTGCCCCCTTCCTGAACATTACAGATAGGACCATGGCTCTTTCTTTAGCAAATATGTGTCTGGAGGATCAGGTGTGGGAAGGGTGGTGGAGCTGGCTCCTTTTTAACCTGGCAGTGCACTTTACCAAGAGATAGAAGAAGGTTTGGCTGAAATAGGCATTTCTGAGCACAGGCACTATAATTCTGCCTAATCTTCAAAAACAGAATGAACTCGTCCTGCACCTCTCTATGTACCAGCTGCTTCTCTGCAAAGAAATCATTCCCTTCCTCAAATTAGAATGTACAATGTGGTAACCACTTTCCATGTAGTCAAAAGGTTGTCAAATGACAGAATTTTACCTTAAAATGTTAATTTGATGAGTGCTTGCGAAACATTTGCGTATGTGTCATCAGTGCTAGATGCTTTCCAGGGAAGAAATAAGAACGGAAACTAGAGAGAAGAGGTGCAGAAGGAATGAGGACTTGATCCAGGATGGAGCTTGGTAGATAGAACAGGGATTTTTCTTGGTAGATAGAAATATACAGTAACTCACCCTAGGAAAGATTGTTGTGAGGACATAATAAATTGAATACACATTGATTGATTGATTGATTCATTCATTCATTCTCTCTCTCTCTCAGTGTTAGCTGTTAATATTAATGTAGATTCTTTACCTAGGAAAGGGTGAGTTACTGTAGATTTGATCAGCAGGAGTCAAACGTGGGGCAACAATGCAGGCTTATGGGGTGATGGACAGATCAATTCTGACTCGAACACTGAGGGCTTATGACAGGATCTGAATGAGAAAAAAATGAAGATTCCCTATGACTGGAAAAAAGAGGCTGTATCTTTAAGGGTTAAATCTGTCAAAGTGATCATCATGGCAGATAAGGATGCCATTTAACACAGACCATGCAGTCACGCAATTCTGGGGAGCTGGACCCTGGCCCAGCCCCTTGGGAGCTCCATCACGTTGGGAAAACTCCGAAAACTCCTTAAACTCACGAGCCTCAGTTTCCTCTTATATAAATAGACTT
This sequence comes from Macaca thibetana thibetana, assembly GCF_024542745.1. NCBI lineage: Eukaryota > Metazoa > Chordata > Mammalia > Primates > Cercopithecidae > Macaca > Macaca thibetana. The sequence goes on along the minus strand of NC_065592.1, from coordinate 60,850,678 downwards.
AACCAAAAACCTACCTCATATGGTTGTGGGGAGGAAGAAATAAGGAATCTACATTAATAATAACAGCTAACACTGAGAGAGAGAGAGAGAGAGAGAGAGAGAGAGAGAGAATGAATGAATGAATCTATGTGTATTCAATTCATTATATCCTCACAACAATCTTAGACACTAGGTACTATTCCCATGCCCATACTACAGATGAGGAAACTCAGGAACAGAGAAATTGAGTGACTTTCCCACAGTGGTATATATAATAAGTGGCCAAACCAGATTCTGACCCAAGGCAATCTAACAATCTAGCACCACCTGCAATACTAGGCTCCTACTGCAATACTATGCTCAAAATTCTCTATATGAATTAGCAGACAAAATGAGGACAAATAACAGATGCAAGAAAAATGCAAGGGCCAGAATCCCTAATGATTTCAAAGGAGGTCCCTAATCCCTCGGGTGCCCGGAGTAAGATTTAGACCTAGATTCACATTTTATCATATTCCGTCCTTTTCTTTGCATACTCTAGCTGGATGGAGAAGGGCCTTGAATGAGGGAGGACACAAAAGGCACCATTTGAAGTACCCAGACCACTGGTGACTCCTCCAACTCAGCAGGCAGGGAGGACAGGAGCCTGCAGCAGAATCATTTCTCATCTAACAACGTCTCTCTCAACCAGTGCTCCACCAGGCAGCACATCTGATTTCTCAGATTCCCCAGTCCCAGAATTTGTGAAACTGGATTTTGTCTGTGTTGACAATCAATAAAGCTTTTAAGAATAGAGATAGCTCTTATTCTGAGAGTTCTAAGTGCTGGTGAGCAGATCTAAGAATGCAGAAAAATATTAATGACCCTAAACTATTAACATCCCCAAATAGTTTGTTCATTTTCGTACAGTTGGGTGCTTATTAGTCAGACTGGCACAAAACTAATCTTTATTTTTAAACCACCATCTTCCTTTAGTGTTGCATTCATCTCTATTTTTTAAGAAATGAATGAAATTTCGTTACTGTGAGCAGTGGTATCTGAATCTCCAAGTTTCATGTATCCTCAGGCACTTCCTTGCTTTAGTATTTTCTCATTTTTTCCACCAAGCACAGTGTTTGCCTACTTGGTCACCTCTTTAGAATAAGTCATATTCCTTTAAAACTATCATCCCATCAAAGGTATGTACTAGTGAAAAAAGCAATCCAAGGACTAGACAGGCATCCTGTGTCATCTGGATGTGTACTGGACAGGAAGAACACAGCAGTTCCTTCAGATTTCTGTCACAAAAAGTGGCAGAGGATGAGACCTACAAGTACTTTCTGGCTCCAAAAATTGGCATCTGGCAGCATCTCCTTCCCCCTGCATCAAACTCCAAGCTTCTTTTAGAGAATCAAGCAATCTTTTCAGCAGCAAAGGTATGAAAATGACTGATTAAATTACATATTTGAACATGGATACAAGAAAGCACACTTAAAAAAATAAGAAAAAAACTCCTATCCTTTCCACAACATTAACAATTTAAACTACAATATGAAGGTAAAAAAGGTTACTACTCAGCTTTCACCAAGGTAAGCCACTGAATGAATTCCTCAGAGATTCTGTCAAAGGAGCCACATCCTCAGTAGTAGGGTGGCAGAAAGGATCCACCTGCAGCCACAGGCCCTGCCCCACTCACTGCCTCCCCAGGACTACAGTCCACTCTTCTAACAGCCAGTCTCTTCCTGAAGCCACCCCGTCTATCCTCCTTCCCCAACGCATGAAGAGCATAGGACTTGGAGCGTGACAATCTGATGACAGCCTGGCCAGCCCTATTTCTCACTGTGTGACCTTAAGCACTTCAACTGAAACTTTGAGCCTTGAATTCTTCAATGACATGGGGACTTGCGCCCAGTGTCTATTCCACCTTCCTTCTAGCATGCCTTCCTGATCTGCAGAGGCCTGGAAATCTGACAGTACAGATGCCCTTGCAGCTGGGTGCAGGGTTTATTTCAGTTCAGCCAATCAGACACTCTCAAGCTGGATTTAGAAGGTGAAAGTCAGGTTAAAGGCTGTGTTTCTTGTGTTTCTGCTCTTTCTCCTGGAAATCATGGGAAGAATTTTTTTTTTTTTTTTTTTAAATAACCTGTGGTGTTTTGTAACTAGGATCCTAAGCACTGAAGGGCAGGGCCCTGGTAGTGGTATGTGCCGAAATGCAACTCCAAGCTTCTTTTAGAGAACCAAAACTGTGCCAAAATGCAGTTCTGGTGGCAGCATCCCAAATCCTCTCCTTCTTGACTGGCAGAAGCAGCTGCTCTTCAGGCAAACCACTTTTACAGTGAGGTCTGAGACATAGCGCACTGAGACCTAGCCTGCTCCACAGGCCTTTCAATGATTTTGTAAGCATCTAATTCCTACATTAAAACCTGATCTCTCTTTAAAATAATAAGATGGTTTCTATTTTCTGCAACGTAGCCCAGACTGATATACCTCCCTATCCTTCTGAGCAGGTGTAAAGACTGAAAGATGAAAGGGAGGCAACAGAGCACAGCAGTTAAGAACATAAGCTCTGAGCTCAGATGGCCTGGGCTTAAATCCTGGTCCCCCCTCTTGCTTGATTTGCAACCAGGGGCAAGTTCCTTAATCTCCAGTTTTTACATGATGGGGATATTATAGGATTACATAAGATAATACATGTAGAATCCTTGCCAAGTACTTGGTCCCGAGTAGGAATTTGATACATGTTAGTTTTTTCTTGTCCTGAGTTGTCATAGGACCCTCTGTACACTTCTATTAAAGCAGCTATCCCATTGTATTGATCAATTCTCTGTGAGCACAAACCCAGAGGACTGTTTATCATATATAAGTAGAAAGTAGAATACCCCAAATTCTAATCCACGTGACTTGGGAGTAACCTTGAAGAACTGAAAAAAATAATTGAAACTTATTAAGTGAAAACATAATTGTATCTACCGTACTGTGTTATGGAAATAGTGTGAAACAGGTGGCCAGGTGTGGAATTATAACATAGAGGGGAAATTACAGCAAGAGTTGGCCAGGACTGTCCAATGATGCTCAAGGATAGAGGAAATCTTGGCTGGGCAAATGCTCTATTTTCCTCAGTAAGGTCATCCCTGCTGTGGGTGAGAGTCTATCAAGCTATTTTAGCAAAGCAACACTTCTTAGGTCCACCACGATGCCATAATCTGGCTCCTTAGTTTGTTATCTGTACAGAGCCAATGTGCTAGTCAGAACAGTCAACTTGACAGTTTAATTCCTAATCGTAAATTAATAGATTGTCACCTGGTTATTACAATTTTACTTGCCTACAGGCAGATACGGCACTGATTTTAGCTTTCCATTTGGTTTTACTGATGTAGCTCTCTTGTATTACAATGAGCTGTAATTGGATTTGTATTAATATATAGCAGTCATAATGAGCTTGGTTCATATAAGTCCACTTAGGAGAGACAATCCCTTTGCAGTGAGCCATCACGATCAGGTTTATGATTCCACTGGGCTGAGGGCCAGGTTCCTGACCATGGCAAATTCACCAAGTTACCTGCTACCCTCTAACTGCTTCAAGTGCCCTGTGTGCCCAGCAATAACCTTCAAATTTGAGCACTGAAACTGTATACAATGATCTTCTTTCATGTCTGTGAAATGATCATTCCTAAATCAGATTTTACCTCCAAATGCCCAGCCAGGCACATACATAGTTGATATATAATAAATATTTGATGAATGAATCCATAAACAAATGGATGTGCCCTTCTGCAGAGGAGAAAAAAAAAACTATAGAAATGGCAAGAAAGAAAATAAATCCAAAGGGACTCTGAGAAGAAGAGAATCACAGGCTTAAATATTTTGTGGTGATTCTTTGCGAATATTCAAAGCTTAGCTATTGATATTCTAACATTTTTGGACAGCTTTTTATATAATGCTGTTACCATGAGTGTATTAGTTTTCTATTGCTGCTCTAACACATTACCACAAAATGTGATGCTTATAACAGTATTTATGTATTATCCTACAGTTTCTGTTGTCAGAAGTCCAGGCCCAGCATGGCCCAGCTGGGTTCTCTGCTTGGGCAATCATGTTATTCTGTGACAACTAATTCACCTTTGAAAAGCACTACAAATTATCCTAAAGTTCCAGATTATTCTGGAGCTAAAAACCAGATTTTGTCTGGCTCTATTTCAGACTAGGCTCTTTGAAAGAAGCCTTGACTTAACTGTTTACTTCAATTGGAAAAAGATGATGCTTCTGTAGTCTTTCTCTAGCAAATGCTCAAGTTTAGGGAAGTATTTTAGGGAGAGAAAAGGTGACACCAGAAATGTATAAAACTAAAGCTTGGTATTCATGGCATTCATACTTCTTTTACTGAAGCTTTTTTTTGTTTTTGTTTTTTTTTCTTTCTTTTTAGAGACATGGTCTTACTCTATTGCCCAGACTGGAGTAAGTAGCACCAACATTACTCACTGTAGCATCAAACTCCTGGGCTCAGGCAATCCTCCTGACTCAGTCTCCAAAAGCATTAGGGTTACAGGTGTGAGGCACTGTGCCCAGCCTGAAACCTTTTAAAAAGAAAAATGTCTACCTCAAAATTCTGGAGTCAGTTCATTCAATTTGCCAACTCACATTTGAAACAACTGACTAATCAGATGATAACAGGTTGTAAATTCCTTGAAGGCAAAGCTGCATTTCATTTGTCTCTGCACCCCAAGAGCTGAGCATGGGGATTGTTGTGTATTTAGCACACTGTATGTTTGATAAATTTGAGACCTTTGGATGAAACTAAACATGGCAGCAAAATACATGGCTGTATAAAAACACTTGTCAGTAATTGAAAAATTTCACTGATTCATAAGTTTAGTTCCAAATAAGAAAAAAATTGTAAAGCAGTTTCTTTTGTTTCCTCTTTTCTTTCTCCTCCTCCTCCTTTGTCTTGCTTTAAATAGTGTTCACCTAAAATTTTAGAAAGCTATTTTTTTCTTGTTAGCAAATAGATGCAAAGCAGAAATAGCCCACTGATAATTAAAAATTAGCTTGAGGTAAGGGCCAGGCCCATAACTGAAATAAAGAAACATTTAAAATACCCCAATAAGCCAATGGAATTTCCCAGTCCTTTAAAATCACATAAAACCCAGTAGAGACCTTGAAAAAGATATAGACATACTACTATCATTTATTTTTCTTCACCAAAATTCACATTGAAATTTGATCTTCAGTGTGTGGTGAGGATGTTGGGAGGTGGGGTCTAGTGGGAGGTGTTTGGGTCATGGGGGATGGATCCCTTATGAATGACTTAGTGTTATACTCTTGGTAGTGAGCTCTCCCTCTGGCAAGACTGTATTATTACTCTTGAGAATAGATTAGTTCCCTCTAGAGTAGGTTGTTATAAAGCCAGAATGCTCCTTGGGTTTCTCTCTGCACATGTCCACTTCCCCTTTTACCTTCTTTTTCATGTCAGAACCCAGTATGAAAGCCCTCCCCAGAAGCCAGGGCCATGCCCTTGAACTTCCCAGCCTGCAGAACCATGAGCTAAATAAACGTCTTTTCTTTATAAATTATCTAGTCTCAGGTATGATGTTATAGCAACACAAAACAGACTAAGATACCTTCCAACAGAGAAACCGAAGAGATTTGATCACTGAGTCTATGCTAGAATAATTTTTATATAAAACAGGAAAAACTGGTTTACAGAACATTAAAGAAAATAACCTGTGCCCTACCAATAGACATGGAGTCCAGGCTTTTTGCCTGAACTAAGTTGGTGAAGAAGATAGACACAGGGAGTATCCATCAACCCCAGTTTCCCATCCCATCACTCTTTGTCCACAAGAATAGGACCTCAGCCCTCCTCCGGAATAGGGAAGGAGGAACAACCATAAATAACCTGCTTGTGGGGTCAGAAAGTTTTCTAATTAGGACTATTCTACATGAATTATGAACTTTCCTTATTTATTTTCAATAAGTCTTTAGTTAAAAAAAAACAAACAAACCTAAGAATTAGAATATAACATTTGGAAAACTCTCTTTGCTATAAAGGAACAAGAGATCATGGTTTCCTTCTTTTGAAAGAACCATAGGAGTAGTGTATATCTGAAAGGTTTTTCAATGGGGTTGGCTTTTGCAAGTATGGGAGTCCAAGATGAAAGAAGAAACTTATCAGGATTGGTTTGTTTTCAATAAATAAAGGTAATTCCTTTTAAATAATGCTATATTCAGTAGGAAAGAAATCAAGAGAGTCATTTCACTTTCTGCTTATCACTGGTGTCAATAATTCCTGCTAATCAGAAAGTTGTAGCTAAAACACATTCTCTTGTTCTACTAAGGTAAAGTCATCTGTTCTCCTTGATTCAATAGCTTACCTCATACTGCAATGCACCTTCCTTCTGTTTCTGGGATAGACTGCAAAAAGTGCTTGCCTAACTCTTTTCTGTCAAGATTGCACAGCAATCAGTATGCTGCCTATTGATTTATGCGAAGAAACTCATCTTGCCAAGTGAAGAGAAATAAAGTACAATTAGCTTACTTTGTGATCCTGCTGTTTACAAAGAAGATCAAACAAAAGACACCTACAAGCAGCCACCTAGATCTGGAATACAAAGCACAATGTTTCTGTTTAGTTCCTGATTCTTACCATGTCTGCCATATGGTAGCAAGTTGGCATAACCTAAATACCAGAGAATCTTGTTTTGAATTTCCACAACCATATCTGGGTTTCTCAGTATTGGTGTCCAGCCCATCAACAGATGGTGCCCAGCATTTTACCCGTTAAACACTATGATCTCCATAACCATTTAATAATGAGATTGGACCAGATAAGATCAAGGAACAGATTAATATTCTGCACAGATTCTGCCAGCTTTTCAACTGCAAAGTGAATTTATAGATTGAATCCTCTGAAATTATCCCATAAAAGCAGAACAATATTCGTTAGTCAGTTCACAAAACAGTGTTTGGAGGAAAATGGCAGCATTGCAGCCATATGGACACTTGCACTTGAATGATAAAATTTGACAACGTAAAAACAGATTACTTAAAATTAATTGCTGTATCTTTTTGAGTAAAGAATACTCTGGTTGACCTTGGCTTTGATATCAGTCATTCACTCAATAATTATTTACTGGGTATCTATTATTTGCCAGGCACTCTTTTAGGCATTAGGGATTCATGTGTGAAAAAACAGATTTCTGCCTGAATGAAATCTGTTTTTTACAGTTCACTGACTTCTTTCTATGTTTCTACCATAAACTATATACTGGCATAACTGGGGCTCCTAAGAAAGTGAGTGGACCACCCTTTAGGCCTATCAAACTCCATATAAACATCGTGCTATATCCTTTTGTTAAAAAATAATGTGGCCTTTTAAACTAAGATAGATTAGTGTTTATCACCCTGCTTCCTGGCTTTTCAAGCAGTACAGATTTTGGTAGTTCAATCTGAGCCACATAACTTTATTTTGTTGAATGTTGGTGTGATCCACAAATGACTTTCAATACTCACCAAGGAATTTTTCAGTCAAATTGTGGAAGTCTGTTGCCTTTTATTTTATTGAGAAAATAGAAGCAAAAAGACAGCTTCTACAAGTCCCTCCAAGACATTCATCCATTACCTCTAGCTGGGCAGTCACCCGGCTCCCTCCTTACTATTAATATGTGGGTACTTGTCAGGGCCTTTCTATTTGTGTGCAGGATCCCCTGCCCATTCCCCATCCATTCAAGGACAATGCACCAGTAATTCCCCCTCTCTTGAATTATCAAATCTTTCCTCTGCTGTGTAATTCCCATTACCAAACAAATGTACTATAAGTTTTATTATTTTTATTATACTCTAAGTTCTGTGATACATGTGCAGAACGTGCGGGTTTGTTTCATAGGTATACATGTGGCATGGTGGTTTGCTGCACCCACAACTTGTCATCTACATTAGGTATTTCTCCTAATGTTATCCCTCCCCTTGCCCCTCACCCCCCTGACAGGCCCCTGTGTGATGTTCCCCTCCCTGTGCCCATATGTTCTCATTGTTCAATTCCCACTTATGAATGAGAACATGTGGTGTTTGGTTTTCTGTTCCTGTGTTAGTTTGCTGAAAATGATGGTTTCCAGCTTCATCTATGTCCCTGCAAAGGACATGAACTCGTTCTTTTTTATGGCTGTGTAGTATTCCATGGTGTATAGGTGCCACATTTTTTTAATCCAGTCTAACATTGATGGGCATTTGGGTTTGTTCCAAATGTTTGCTCTATCGCAAGGCCAGAAAACCAAACACCGTATGTTCTTCACTCATAGGTGGGAACTGAACAACGAGAACACCTGGACACAGGGTGGGGAACATCACAAACCAGGGCTCGTTGTGGGGTGGGGGGAGGGGGGAGGGATAGCACTAGGAGATATACCTAATGTAAATGACGAGTTAACGGGTGCAGCACACCAGCGTGGCACATGTATACATATGTAACAAACCTCCACATTATACACATGTACCCTAGAACTTAAAGTATAATAAAAAAAAGAAATTAAATTTTTAAAAGTTTGCTATTGTGAATAGCGCTGCAAGAAACATACGTGTGCATGCATCTATTGTTTCCTGACTTTTTAATGATCACCATTCTAAGTGGCGTGAGATGGTATCTCATTGTGGTTTTGATTTGCATTTCTCTAATGACCAGTGATGATGAGCTTTTTTTCATATGTTTGTTGGCCGCATAAATGTCTCCTCTTGAGAAGTGTCTGTGTCATATCCTTTGCCCACTTTTTGATGCTTTTCTTTTTTCTTATAAATTTGTTTAAGTTCCTTGTAGATTCCGGATATTAGCCCTTTGTCAGATGGATAGATTACAAAATTTTTCTCCCATTCTGTAGGTTGCCTGTTCACTCTGATGGTAGTTTCTTTTGCTCTGCAGAAGCTCTTTAGGTTAATTAGATCCCATTTGTCTATTTTGGCTTTTGTTGCCACTGCTTTTGGTGTTTTAGTCACGAAGACTTTGCCCATGCCTATGTCCCGAATGGTATTGCCTAGGTTTTCTTCTAGGGTTTTTATGGTTTTAGGTCTTACATTTAAGTCTTTAATCCATCTTGAGTTAATTTTTGTATAAAGTATAAGGAAGGGGTCCAGTTTCAGCTTTCTGCTTATGGCTAGCCAGTCTTCCCAACACCATTTATTAAACAGGGAATTCTTCCCCCATTGCTTGTTTTTGTCACATTTGTCAAAGATCAGATGGTTGTAGATGTGTGGTGTTATTTCTGAGGCCTCTATTCTGTTCCATTGGTCTACATATCTGTTTTGGTACCAGTACCATGCTGTGTTGGTTACTGTAGCCTTGTACTATAGTTCGAAGTCAGGTAGCTTGATGTCTCCACCTTTGTTCCTTTTGCTTAGGATTGTCTTGGCTATACAGGCTTTGGTTTTTTTTTTTTTTTTTTTTTTTTGGTTCTATATGAAGTTTAAAGTTGATTTTTCTAATTCTGTGAAGAAAGTCAATGGTAGCTTGATGGGAATAGCATTGAATCTATAAATTACTTTGGGCAGTATGGCCATTTTCATGATACTGATTCTTCCTATCCATGAGCATGGAATGTTTTTCCATTTGTTTGAGTCCTTTCTTATTTCCTTGAGCAGTGGTTTGCAGCTCTCCTTGAGGAGGTCCTTCACATCCCTTGCAAGTTATATTCCCAGGTATTTTATTCTCTTTGTAGCAATTGTGAATGGGAGTTTGCTCATGATTTGGCTGTTTGTCTATTTATTGGTGTATAGGAATGCTTGTGATTTTTGCACATTGATTTTGTATCCTGAGACTTTGTTGAAGTTGCTTACCAGCTTAAGGAGTTTTTGAGTTGAGACAATGAGGTTTTCTAAATATAGAATCATGTCATCTGCAAACAGAGATAATTTGACTTTCTCTCTTCCTATTTGAATACGTTTGTTTCTTTCTCTTGCCTAATTGCCCTGGCCAGAACTTCCAATACTATGTTGAATAGGAGTGGTGAGAGAGGGCATCATTGTCTTGTGTCAGTTTTTGAAGGGAATGCTTCCAGCTTTTGCCCATTCAGTATGATATTGGCTGTGAGTTTGTCATAACTTGCTCTTATTATTTTGAGATATGTTCCATCAATACCTAGTTTACTGAGTGTTTTTAGCATGAAGGGGTGTTGTATTTTATCAAAGGTCTTTTCTGTATCTATTGAGACAATCATGTGGTTTTGTCAATGGTTCTGTCTATGTGATGGATTACGTTTATAGATTTGCATATGTTGAACCAGCCAGGGATGAAGCCGACTTGATCATGTTGGATAAGCTTTCTTTTTTTAAAAATTTTTTTTATTATTATTATACTTTAAGTTCTAGGGTACATGTGCACAACAATAAGCTTTTTAACGTGCTGCTGGATTCAGTTTGCCAGTATTTTATCGAGGATTTTCACATCAATGTTTATCAGGGATACTGGCCTGAAATTTTCCTTTTTTATTGTGTTTCTGCCAGGTTTTGGTATCAGGATGATGCTGGCCTCATAAAATGAGTTAGGGAGGACTTTCTCTTTTTCTATTGTTTGGAATAGTTTCAGAAGGAATGATACCAGCTCCTCTTTGTACCTCTGGTAGAATTCAGCTGTGAATCCATCTGGTCATGGGTTTTTTCTGCTTGGCAGGCTATTAATTACTGCCTCAACTTCAGAACTTGTTATTGGTCTATTCAGGGATTCAACTTCCTCCTGGTTTAATCTTGGGAGGGTGTATGTGTCCAGGAATTTATCCATGTCTTCTAGATTTTCTATTTTATTTGCATACAGGTGTTTATAGTATTCTCTGATGGTAGTTTGTATTTCTGTGGGATCAGTGGTGATCTCCCCTTTATCATTTTTTATTGTGTCTATTTGATTCTTCTCTCTTTTCTTATTAGTCTGGCTAGCAGTCTATTTTGTTAATCTTTTCAAAAAAACAGCTCCTGGATTCACTGATTTTTTGAAGGTTTTTTTTTTTCTGTTTCTATGTTCTTCAGTTCTGCTCTAATCTTAGTTATTTCTTGTCTTCTACTAGCTTTTGAATTTGTTTGCTCTTGCTTCTCTAGTTCTTTTAACTGTGATGTCAGAGTGTCAGTTTTAAATCTTTCCCACTTTCTCCTGTGGGCATTTAGTGCTATAAATTTCCCTCTAAACACTGCTTTAGCTGTGTCCCAGAGATTCTGGTACATTGTGTCGTTGTTCTCATTGGTTTCAAAGAACTTATTTATTTCTGCCTTAATTTCATTATTTACCCAGTAGTCATTCAGGAGCAGTTTATTCAGTTTCCATGTAGTTGTGTGGTTTTGAGTGAGTTTCTTTATCCTGAGTTCTACTTTGATTGTACCATAGTCTGAGAGACTGTTATGATTTCTATTCTTTTGCATTTGCTGAGGAGTGTTTTACTTCCAATTATGTGGTTGATTTTAGAATAAGTGCTATGTGGTGCTGAGAAGAATGTATATTCTGTTGATTTGGGGTGGAGAGTTCTGTAGATGTCTATTAGGTCCTCTTGGTCCAGAGCTGAGATCAAGTCCTGAATATCTCTGTTAATTTTTTGTCTCATTGATCTAATATTGACAGTAGGGTGTTAAAGTCTCCCACCATTATTGTGTGGGAGTCTAAGTATCTTCGTAGGTCTCTAATAACTTGCTTTATGAATCTGGGTGTTCCTGTGTTGGGTGCATATATATTTAGGATAGTTAGCTTTTCTTGTTGCAGTGATCCCTTTAGCATTATGTAATGCCCTTCTTTGTCTTCTTAAATTTTTGTTTGTTTAAAGTCTGTTTAAAAGATTGCAACTCCTGCTTTTTTTTGCTTTCCATTTGCTTGTTAAATCTTCCTCCATCCCTTTATTTTGAGCCTATGTGTGTCTTTGCACATTAGATGGGTCTCCTGAATACAGCACACCAATGGGTCTTGACTCTTTATCCAACTTGCCAGTCTGTGCCTTTTAATTGGGGAATTTAGCCCATTTACATTTAAGGTTAATATTGTTATGTGTGAATCTGATCCTGCCACTATGATGCTAGCTGATTATTTTGCCCATTAGTTGATGCAGTTTCTTCATAGTGTCAATGGTCTTTACATTTTGGTTTGTTTTTGCAGTAGTTGGTACAGGATTTTCCTTTCCATATTTAGTGCTTCCTTCAGGAGCTCTTGTAAGGCAGGCATGGTGGTGACAAAATCCCTCAGCATTTGCTTGTCTGTAAAGGATTTTATTTCTCCTTCATGCATGAAGCTTAGTTTGGCTGGATATGAAATTCTGGGTTGAAAATTCTTTTCTTTAAGAATGTTGAATATTGGCCCCCACTCTCTTCTGGCTTGTAGGGTTTCTGCAGAGTGAACTGCTGTTAGTCTGATGGCTTCCCTTTGTGGGTAACCCAACCTTTCTCTCTGGCTGCCCTTTTTCCCTTCATTTCAACCTTGGTGAGTCTGACAATTATATATTTTGGGGTTTCTCTTCTCGAGGAGTATCTGTGGTATTCTCAGTGTTTCCTGAATTTGAATGTTGGCCTGTCTTGCTAGGTTGGGACGTTCTCCTGGATAATATCCTGAAGTGTGTTTTCCAACTTGGTTCCATTCTCCACATCACTTTCTGGTACACCAATCAAATGTAGGTTTGGTTTTTTCACATAGTCCCATATTTGTTGGAGGTCTTTTCATTCTTTTTTCTCTAATTTTGTCTTCATGCTTTATTTCATTAAGTTGATCTTCAATCTCTGATATCCTTTCTTCCACTTGACCAATTTGGCTATTGATACTTGTGTATGCTTCACAAAGCTCTTGTGCTGTGTTTTTCAGCTCCATCAGGTCATTTATGTTCTTCTCTAAACTGGTTATTCTAGTTAGCAATTCCTCTAACCTTTTATCAAGGTTCTTAGCTTCCTTGCATTGAGTTAGATTATGCGTCTTTAGCTTGGAGGAGTTTGCTATTACCCACCTTCTGAAGCTTACTTCTGTCAATTCGTCAAACTCATTCTCTGTTCAGTTTTGTTCCCTTGCTGGCGAAGAGTTGTGATCCTTTGGATGAGAAGAGGCATTCTGGTTTATGGAATTTTTAGCCTACTTGCTAAAAATTCGTGGATTTATCTACCTTTGGTCTTTGCTGTTGGTGACCTTCAGATGGAGATTTTGCCTGGTCATCCTTTTTATTGATGTCGATGCTATTGCTTTCTGTTCATTAGTTTTCCTTCTAACAGTCAGGCCTCTCTTCTGCAGGTCTGCTGGTGTTTTCTGGAGGTCCACTCCAGACCCTGTTTGCCTGGGTATCACCAGTAGAGCCTGCAGAACAGCAAAGATTGCTGCCTGCTCCTTCTTCTGGAAGCTTTATCCCAGAGGGGCACCTGCCAAATGCCAGCCAGAGTTCTCCTGTATGAGGTGTCTGTTGACCCCTGGTGGGAGCTGTCTCCCCTTCAGGAGGCATGGGGGTCAGCGACCCACTTGAGGAGGCAGTCTGTCCCTTAGCAGAGCTCAAGCACTGTGCTGGGAGATCCGCTGCTTTCTTTGGAGCTGGCAGGCAGGAACGTTTAAGGCTGCTGAAGCTGTGCCCACAGCCGCCCATTCCCCCAGGTGCTCTGTCCCAGGGAGATTGGAGTTTTATCTATAAGCCCCTGACTAAGGCTGCTGCCTTTCTTTCAGTGATGCCCTGCCCAGAGAAGAGGAATCTAGAGAGGCAGTCTGGCTACAGCGGCTTTGCAGTGCTGTGGTGGGCTCCACCCAGTCTGAACTTCCCAGTGACTTTGTTTCCACTGTGAGGGGAAAACCACCTACTGAAGCCTTAGTCTTGACAGACGCCCCTCCCTGCATCAAGCTCAAGCATCCCAGGTCGACTTCAGACTGCTGTGCTGGCAGCGAGAATTTCAAGCCAGTGGATCTTAGCTTGCTGGGTACCGTGGGTGTAGGATCTGCTTAGCTAGACCACTTGGCTCCCTGGCTTTAGCCCCCTTTCCAGGGGAGTGAACAGTTTTGTCTCACTGGCATTCCAGGCACCACTGGGTTAAAAAAAAAAAAAAAAAAAAAAAAAAAAAAACTGCAGCTAGCTCAATGGCTACGGCCGTACAATTTTGTGCTTGAAACCCAGGGCCCTTGTGGTGTAGGCACCTGAGGGAATCTCCTGGTCTGTGGGTTGTGAAGACCATGGGAAAAGGGTAGTATCTGGGCCAGATAGCACCATCCCTCACAGCACAGTCCCTCATGGCTTCCCTTGGGTAAGGGATGGAGTTCTCTAACCCCTTGTGCTTCCTGGGTGAGGCAGTGCCCCACCCTGCTTCTGCTTGCCCTCTGTGGGCTGCATGCACTGTCTAACCAGTCCCAGTGAGGTGAACTGGGTACCTCAGTTGGAAATACAGAAATCACCCACCTTCTGTGTTGGTCTCATTGGGAACTGCAGACCAGAGCTGTTCCTATTCAGCCAACTTGTCCAGGAATTGATCTATAAAATCTTTTACTTTTAAAAAGAAAAATCACTTGACCTTTGTTTTAGTTCATTTTCTGTTGGTTATAAAAGAATACTTGAAACTGGGTGATTTATAAAGGGAAAGAAGGAGGCTGCAAATTCCAAGGTCTAGGGGTTGCACCTGCTAAGAGCCTTCTTGTTGGTGAGGACTGTCTGCAGAGTCCTGAGGCAGCACAGGGCATCACATGGTGAACGGGCTAACTATGCTAGCTCAGGTCTTTCTTCTTCTTCTTATAAAGCCATCAGTTCCATTCCCACAATAACCCATCAATCCATGGGTAAATTAATGGATTCATGAACACAGGGCCCTCAAGACCCAACCACCTCTTAAAGGCCCCACCTCTCAATACTGCCACATTGGGAATTAAGTTTCAACATGAGTTTTGGAGGAGACAAACATTTAAACCATAGCAACTCTATATTTTTCTTCCAGCTTCCACTCCCGTTTGTTCATCCTCCCTTACAAATACCTCTAATTCACATTCTCTCACTTCTTGAACCCATTTGACCAGGTTTTCACCCAAGTACTCCACCAAAGCTTCTCTTACCAAGTCACCAATGACCTCTTCATTGCTAACTCCAATGTTCAATTCTCTGTCCTCATCCTACTTGGTCACCAGTTTCTTTTCTTTGAGTATAGTAGCCTCCCCTTATCAGAGGAGGATACGTCCCAAGACCCCCAGTGGATGCATGAAACCTCAAATAGTACTTAACCCTCTCTATATTTTGTTTCTTTGATAACTGAGATGGCTACTAAGTGACCAATGGGTGGGTAGCATCTACAGCATGGATACCCTGGACAATGGGATGATTCACATTCTGAGTGGGACAGCACAAAATTTCATCATGCCACCTGGAATGGCAGCACTCAACTTAAACTCATGAATTGTTTATTTCAGGAATTTTCCATTTAACATTTTCAGACTGTGGTTGACTGTGGGTAACTGAAACTGTGTATAAGGAGGGACTACTATGCTTTCTTCATCTGGCTTCCTCATCTCCAGGTTTCTTCCTTCCTCAGTAGCTGCCACCTCCCAGGTTCCCTTGCTGGTTTCTCCTTGTTTTCCTCATGTTTCAATGCTATGAATCTCAGGACTTAGGCCTTTGAGTTCTTCCCTGCTACACTCATTCCTGGGTGATTTTATTCCATCCCATGGCTTTACACATTATCTATATTCTTATGATGTCTGAACTTCTATTTCTAGTCTGAATTTTAGACTCATACCCAACTTCCTACTCAGCATCTCCATTTCAGTGTTCAAGTTAACCACCTTAAACCCAAAATTGAACTCCTCTCTCTTCTACTTGAAACTCACTCCTCCTGAAGTCTTTCCCTTTTCCATTAAGAGCAATTCCATTCTTATAGTTACACAGGTCAAAAAATCTCAGTGTCACCCTTGATTTCTCTTTTTATCATACCCGCATCAAACCCATCAGCAAATGTCGTTAGCTCTACCTTCAAGATACGTCCAGCATTTGATCACTTTCACTGCCTCTGCTGCCACCACCCGGGCCAGGCCACCACTGTTACCCATCTGATTCATGGCACCAGTGCCTGAACATGTGGGTCACTCTGCTCACATACTTGACCCTACAGCCTGTCTCAACAGTTCCACTGTCTCTAACACGAGTCACAGTGAACATGAGTCAGACTTTGTCAGTATTTCTTTGGGTATTATCAACATTAATTACTATATTACTCTCATGCCCGCAGATGCCATGAGGTGAAGTGTTGTGCTTTGACCCTACACTTACTGACCCCAGACAAATATGTTTTTCTACGTTCTTATAGTTCTTCCGATGCTTACTGCCACGGACTGTGTTATGAATGTAATCTGCAGGGCTGCATCCTACACTATGCATTTGTGCACTGCTCAGAGATGCATGACTGAGTGGGGCTCAGAGCCCATGTTCCACACTCCAAGCCATGAGTCCTGGTGGGCACAGCATCTGTCCACCCAGAAAAGATGGCACCTTTCTTTTTGCACAAAATGCCTTTTGCTCAACACGCCCTACACCTATAGGTCTGTCTACACTTGTGTCTGTGGGGGGTTACCTGTTCTATTTGGCCTGCTCAGAGCAGGGAGCCTTTTAAAATCTGCTTAAAGACACTAAATAGGTCAGTAGCAGGCACTGTGCACACTGTGTACTTACTTTAGTTACTTTAGGTAACTTACTTACCTAAATAAAGTAAGTTAGGTTTCCTGGCTCATCAAGAAGTTAGAAGCAGCAAATGCAGTCTGTATCATCCCATGTAGACTGCATTCGCTGCTTCTAATTTCTTTATGAGCCAGGAAGCCTAACTTACCTGATTTCTGTATATGACCAAAGTCAGCAGGCTTTAATGGAGTCTCAAGAAGTTGCTGTATGACTAAGTGCCTGGAATTTAGAGCATTGATCTTCTGGCATCTATTTGGCTGTTCAAAAGTTCTCTTGGTTTTGGATCTTGGTTCTGTTCTGGACATCTAGGTAAGATACTTCTGGATTAATGGACGTTTATGGGATTAAAATCATACCCAAATATAGTTTGCCAGAAAGTGCTTTATTAATCTCTCAAGATTAATACATATGCTTTTTTTTTTCAGGTCACATTAGAGCAATCCTTTCTATAAAGACTATTTGAACCTTACACTAAAAATGTGCTTGAAATCATTTTACTCTACTTGTCACTGTCTCTTCATGTCTGCAGTTTTGTTCTAGCATGGGCTCAGAGAGTGATCCATTCCTATTACCTTACTAATTATCATACTATCGCACAAGGCAAGAGAAAGGCCATCTGCTCCCACTTCCTGATGGAGAGAACTGGAAACAGATAAATGCATAGGTAACTTATAAAATATTGGAGCATGTAGTGAGATAGTAGCATATAAAAATATTTTGAGATAGGTTTATAGAAACTAAAACTTAATATCGATCATTCAGTGAGTCAGTAAGATCCTCAGAAAGGTATTTATTTCCCAGGACTGACAAGGTCAAAGATAGAGAAGAGCAACTCATAGCACATTAAAAATACTTAATATTATTTTTTAAGATGGTAAAAAACAGCTCTTTAAATTTCTGTAACCCAAACCCAACTCTAAGACTTCAGTAATTTCATTAAGAGGCCCTTGCTGATAATATTTTTTAAACAAGCTATTCAACTCTGGAAGATTCATCCTGTGATCCACATTTGCAAGAAACTGGACTGAGATGGTGGTATGGTATTCTAAGCAATGTTTTATTAAAGATAAATACCGAAAGCATGTATTGGGGCTGCTGAGAGAAGGAAGCATCATTCAGTAGTGGCATGTGGCAGAGATGCCAATCCAAGGTAATTATGCAATGAGCATAACTGGCAGTAACACTTACTTGGGGCTTGTCTCCCAGTGGAGATAGAGTTGGATTAATTTTTAGCCCAGTTTATGATTCTGCACCAGTGAAGCATGTGGTGTTATTTCCCAGGGCGTTTAAATTCTTCCTCCTAAAGCACAACACTATCTTGTCCTGTTCTATTTATTTTCCTTAAGTGTGTGTGACTTGCAGAGCATTAACACGCCAAAACATATGTTTCCTAAGCCTGTTCTCCCATCTCACCTTCACTTAGACTTTCAAGGTCAGAGCTATTTGTGGCTATCCACTTAATTGGACTTAAAATAAAAGGCAGCAGAAAATAGTAGATTTGTAATGGCCCTTCATAGTAAGCATCAAAAGAGCAGCCTGGCTGCTCATCTGAATGCTATTTAAATAAATCAGCCTCTTATAATACGTCAGGGCCACAAAACTCCATCTACCATTCCACCAGTTACTGTGTAGCTGACACAAGCTAGAAGCGAGAGGGAGGATGTTTCCTGAGCCCCTTGGAAACCACTGGAGCTTTGAACCAATTGTGTATTTTTGTATAAAGCATGATCATGTGGTTAAGTTCTCTTTGCCCTCGGAATGTGCACATTAATCAGGTTTGTGCAATTAATGTCCATGTTAGACAAGGACAGAGTAGATCATTACTGCTATTGTTATTTTTTACTATATATATAGAGCTTCATACAATTACAAAGTGCTGTTCAAGATGGATGCAAATGTTCCTAGGGCATGGAATGGGAGGGGTTACATGTATTGGGGGATGGAAGGTGGATGGACAAGTTTGGTCCATAAGCAAGACGTATAAAGCAAGGGCCCAGGTACAGACAGCAAAACAGGCAAAGTTCACCTATGGGAGCAAAGGCCTGTGGCCTAACTGCTTTGCTGGTAGGGCTTCTTGGCAAGAAGTAGGGACGATTTTATGACAAGAAAATCTTTTAGATAAGGCAGAGAAGAATCAGGAGAAGGCAAAGAAGGATGATGCAGCAACCAGATGACAGGCATCCTGGGTCCAATGTTCAAGTAGCTTTGCATTCCCAGGTTCTCTAAAATCAGGAAGTTCTGAGCCCCAAACAACCCCTGAATCCTCCTCCAGTTCTTAGCTTCAGGGGAACAATCTTTTCCAAGGACCAGCTCAAAGGAAGAAAGGGCTTTAGGGTTGATCCAAGGGTCTCAAATCACTCTAGATAACAATGTGCTTAGAAAACAATACAGAACAGCTTGGTAGGGGTTCCCAGGCTAGAAGCTGCCTTATCTGTGGAACACATTTCTTAAAAGCTCACAGAATGGAAGAAAATATTTGCAAATCATATATCTGATAAGGGGCTTGTAACCAGAATACATAAGGAACTCTGACACTCAATAGTAAGGCAAATAGCCCAATTTAAAAATGGAAAAAGGACTTGAGTAGATACTTCTCCAAAGAAGTTATACAAATAGCCAATAAGCCCAATGTTATCATTTATCAGGAAAATGCAAATCAAAATCATGAGGTATCACTTCACAATCACAAAGATGGGTATAATGAAAAAGACAGATAATAACAAATGTCGGCAAAGATGTGGAGAAATCGGAACTCTCATACACATAGGAAAGCAATATGGTCCAGGGACTTTGGAAAACAGTTGGCAGTTCCTCAAAATATTAAACACAGAGATAGCACATGACCTAGCAATTCTACTCATAAGCATATGCCAAAGAGAACTAAAAACATGTATTCACACAAACACTTGTAAGTAAATGTTCGTTTCAGCATTATTTATAATACCCAAAATGTGAAAACAATACCCAAAATGTGAAAACAATCTAAATTTATTCACCAACTGATGAATAAATAAATAAAATGTGGTATACCTATATAGTGCAATACTATTTGGTCATAAAAAGGCTACAACATGGACGAACCTTAAAAACATTATGCTAAATGAAAGCAGCCAGTGCAAAAAGCCACATATTATAAGAATTCATTTATGTGAAATGTCCAGAATAGGCAAATCTATACTGACAAAGTAGATTAGTGGCTACTGGGGGCTGGGCAGAGGGAGGAATTGGGAGAGACTATCAGTGGGTACAGGGTTTCTTTTTGGTGATTAAAATGTTCTAAAATTAGATAGTGGTGATGGCTGTATGACTCTGAATGTATATGCTAAAAAACACTGAATTATACAACTAGGGTGAACTCTATGGTAAATGAATTACATCTCAGAAAAGCTCTTATTAAAAAATCAATAGAGAAACATTATACAATGCTAGAAGGCAAAGAGAACTATTTTGGGCCACAGCTGGAATAAACTGGCTTTTAGAATTGAAATGCCTTACCTAACCTGACGCCCACACTTGCAACCTGAGGGGACAGGAGGGTTTCTAATGATTCCTCTTTCGTAACTAGGAAATTAGTCATTTGCTGCTCGAGTTTAATACAAAAACACTATATTTTATGACTGATTCAGGCTCAGACTTTTTATCATGAACACTCATCATCACCATTATCAACTTCTGGAAGCGTTAAGTGCCCTTTGACCTTCTACCTATGACACCAAGCTAGGCACCAAATACTGCAAATGAGACCAGTTAGTTACTGAGTCAAGGGGAGTGATTCAATCCGAGACAGAAAACACAGATGCTGGCAAACCAACATCAGGCACAGCTATGGCTAGATGGGTGCATGAATAGCTAAGATTAAATATTGATGATACACACAAGAGTGAACACATTTATAGGGTGGCAAGAGGAGGGCTCAAGAGAATTTCATGGTTGAGCAAGGTTTAGTTTCAGAGATAGGAAACTATTTCTCTCTTAATCCTCTGCAAGAATAAAAAGAAAGCAGGGTCAAGTCCAAACACTGAGGATTTGACTATTAGTTAGGGATTAGTTGGGGAACTGCAGATTCATATGGCTGCAAGGGAGACATCAAGAGGAAGGTCTAGGAAATGAAGCCTAGGAAGTAGGCGAGGCCCTGAAATGGCAGTAGGAAAACACTCTGCAGGGAAAGATAGGACTGAAGAATAGGCTTATAGCACAGAGAAAGGACTCAGAGCAAGAGACCAGGATTAGAGTATCTTTGGTGAGTTGGGGAGGAGGGGTGCAGAAACTGGACTCTGCTAAACACTTTTCCTGTTTAATCTCATCAAAAATTCATACCCTCCTTATGAGGGAAATTCTAGTACTTTAAACATTTATGGATAAGTAAACATAAGCCCAGAGAGGTTAAGTGATGTATCCAAGATCACACAGCTAGGAAGGTCTATCCAAAATAATATCTGTCCTAGGTCTAAATAATAATTTCATTGTGTTAAGCTTTAGCCGTCATCAGCCATCTCAGAAAATTAAGAGGTTCCTGGAATACACCAATATTCAATGCCTACCACAGGCCTGAAATAAGTGGTTCAATATATATTTGATTGCTATCAGGTGGTTGGGAAAAAGAAAACCACCTCAGCCTACGTAAGTTGCTAGAACAACAGATGACAGGTTATAAGTGGGGAAAATGGTGCTTCAGGTTTTAGCTGAGGGTGAAACCTGTATTTCTACCTGCACCCTGCTTGTGTAACTCAACATCCATCAAGCAGTAAAAGAGAAAGTTACTTACAGAGAAGCAGAAACTCATCTGGCCCTTTCCAAGAAGGTCCTATAGATGGGTAAAGAAGCCCCTCATTACTCCTCCAAAGGAAGCAA
The DNA here is from genome assembly GCF_024542745.1 of Macaca thibetana thibetana. Taxonomy (NCBI): domain Eukaryota; kingdom Metazoa; phylum Chordata; class Mammalia; order Primates; family Cercopithecidae; genus Macaca; species Macaca thibetana. Next base: position 60,829,250 of record NC_065592.1, on the reverse strand, counting down.
TCCTCTTTAATTGGGTTTCTTAATTGGAAAGGCACTCTGAAGGAAGGAAGTTCAGCGATTCATGACCTGACTATCTCTTCTGTTGGCCAACCCATAAATACAAGCAAGTACACTTGTTTCTTTCCCATTAACAGAGAAGCACAGAGTTATCAGAGCTGGCAGGATCTTGGAGGTAAACTAGCCCTTTCATTTCCAAAGAGAAGATGCTTGGGGCAAAGTGCCTGGCCCAGGGTTATGCAGCCAGTGTCTGAGACGAAAGGGACTTCTTTCCAGGCTTAGTCCTGCTGATGCAAAATTGTGACTGCACCCTTTAAAACTGTGAACGTGACATTAAATATGGCCTGGTGCCCAGATCCTTTCCAAAACCACCAGTTTTAACCCATACAAGAACAATGTCTGCGTCATTTGGTTTACAAATCCAATCCTTCATAAAAACGAAACCCACCTAATCTCAGTGCAGCTTCTTGTCTAGATTCTGCTTTTCTCTGATTTCATAACCTCTCTGCTTCACCCACACTTCTTTTCCACCTGATGACAAGCTCACTGGGAATCAAGAATGACTGGAGGCTCAGCAAGCATATCACGCTGTGATCTATGCCTTTTTTACTCTGCAATCGTTCTATCTCAGAGCCAGACAGCAATATACGGTTTGCTGGGTGTTGGCCTCAGGATTCTGCAGAAATCTGCAATCGTCAGAGTTAGCCAAATGGACATAGATGGTGTGTGTGCTTGCGGAGGAAGTAATGATGACGTGTGGATCTAGGTCTAAATGGCTGAAAGAGTACCAGTCATGAAGATTAGCATGGATTTACATGTATTTAATGGTCCTTTTAGATCAATGGCTCTGAAATGCTAAATTAATTATTAAAAGGAAAAGTTGAGGGTAAGAAGCAAGGCCACCACCAGGCCAAAAGATACCTTTGTGGAATTAAGAAAAGGCACCCCTTCCTCTAGGCAGCCACAGTCCCAAACCAGTGCATTCCACTCATTCAGTAGAGTGATGTCTGGCTTCCTTCTCCTGTTTGTCACCTTGATCAAACAGATGCCCTTGTAGAGTACACAACTAGTAAAGCTTTGCAGGGCAGCCCTGCTGAAAGAAAGAAGGAAAAAAAACATTCTTAACATAACTAAGGCCACAGCCCTTTGGTGGTCCATGAAATTATTTTGGAAAGTTGAAACCAGTATTTTTAATAGAATGAAAAATTTAAGAAATATAAAAATGCCTTATACTTAGATTTTATCTTTATATGGATATGTAAATATGCACATATGTATGTGTGCATGCATGTGCACATACATATTGAGTTGAGAGGTAAAATATATTTACATGGGTCATGGTCAAAAACATTTGAAAGTCACTGATTTGACAGCTCCCAATGTGAAAAGTGAATCTAGTTTGGAGGCCTGCCTCGTCTGTATTCTTAACTGCCCAGTGAGAAGCTCTAAGGTACAAGAGAACTAGCTTGCACTTTGAAATCAGACAGGCTCAAGTTCAAATGCAGTTTAAATATCACTAAATTTGAACCTTAGGCAATCATTTGTGTTTCCCAATCCTCAGATTCCTGATCTGCAGATGGAGGTGATAATATTTATTTCAGAGTGTTGATGTAGTAAGTACCTGGTATTAAGCACTGCCTACTTTTCAGATCCCTTTCTTCTCTTGACTTTGGAGAGACCTACAGAGAGCAGCAGTCCAGGGACACACATGCAGCTGCCAGGGATAGTTTTCCTCACCAGAAGCCACCAGTGCTGAGGTGGTCTAGTGTCCTACAGTGAACTTTAAATGACTTTCTCCCATGCACGTTGTTCTCCCATCTGTATGGAAAAGCTACCTCCCACAGCATGCTTAAGCTAAAATTATTGCTTGGTCAAGTCAATTAAATCATTTGAGAGAAACTACTACATGTAAGTCAGTTAAGAAAAAGAGTTGGGTGACATGGGTATGGCTAGACTCTGATCTTCTGTTTAGGGTGAATGTATTAGATTGCTGCTTTGGCCTGGTTAGAATATTCCACATTGTAAATATTACAGCTCCTGAGGATAGAAATGACCAGCCAAAAATCTGTTAGGTCACTGAGGGCGAATCTCCCACATTCCAGATGTTTCAATAGGGTTTCTTGGAGGTAGAGAATCCCCCAAAGTTAAATGGCCGAGGAGCCCATCCCAGTCCCTGAAAACTTCATTTCCCAACTCTTTGGTCATGAGGACTCCTCTTCAGAATAATTCTCCCGTTAAAATGAAAACAAAAACAAAACCTGCAAAAACTTCCTGGCTTCATTTAGGTGTGGAAATGGGGAGAGAAAGGAGAGCTAAAGTTAGTGATTCTCAGCATATATTTGTAAGAGATCTTTGTGTGAGTCATCACAGCTAGCTTTAAAATTGCCACAAAGGACACAGGAAACTGGCAATCTATAAAAGAAAAATGTCATTCTTCATAAACATATGTTTCAAAGCTCAGACTCCCAAATAAAGCAATGCACATTTAAAAAAATTAAAATGCTATGTTTCATCTATGAAACTGGAAAACATTAAAAATTATAATATTCAACACTACCCAGTATATAGCAATGTGGCAGAAACTTTAAAAAGCTAATAAGCCCTGACCCAGAAATTCTGCTTCTATGAAATCAGAAATTCATGTGTAAAGCTATTTGTTGTAGTATTTTTTATAATAGTGAAATATTACAACAAATGGCAACATAAAAGGCTTTCTGTATTATGATAATACTAAACAGTAAATAGCATTTTAGAAAAACATTTAATGACAGGGAAAAGGCTCCATAATAGACCAAATTCTTAAAAAAATCTTAAAACTGTATATATTCAATATGGTAAATTTAAAATTTTGCATGTCCAATATGTTCCTATTTATTTAAATATATAGATGTGTATATATATGTCTAGGTACATATGCATGTGTATATGTATATATGAGAAGTTCAGAAGAATGCTATATACAAAAATGTGCATAGTCATCTTTGAATGATGCAATGGAGAGAATATAAACTGTTCAAAATTTTCTTTTTTATATTTTGATGTGTTTTTATATTCTTGTACAATGAATACATTAGTATTTGATAAATATATTAAAAGGCAAACCTAAAATTTAAAATGGCCTCATATAACTTCATGTTAGAATTGCCCCTCAGATTTGAATGACTAAAACTTGCTGTTTCTAGGATTTATTATTTTGATCAGAAACTTTACTATGATGCTCAGGCTGTATTAAACATTGAAAAAATGCCATCAAAATTCCCTAACAGTATCACTTGTTGTATGCATTATCTTTTGAGAAATCTATAGTCTGAAGCATATATTTCTGGCAATAGAATAACAAACCCTTCTTAATATAGTACTCCCTAAAATGTGGGAATATTACACTTTAAATATATTTTTTAAATATCTATTTTATTTAGTGAGGAATAAGGGATTCTTAGAACCCAGAACACTGACTGAATACAAGTCTAGAAATGTCTGTGTTGCTTTGCCTTCAAGGTATTTGCCATTCCCTGGCCGCCTAAAGACTAGGTTTTTACAAAACCTAAAGTACAAACATGAGGCCTGATAGGGGGAAGAGAGTTCAGAGACCTTCTGTATCTGTAAGCTGAGACTCCTGAAGGGTTGACACTTTGAGTAAGCAAATAAGAAAAAAGAAAAACTACCTCGCAAAGGGAGATGGTAGGATGTGTCTATTTGAGTCTTGGTTTTTAGTGCTGCTGAAAGTTGAACAAGGGGAAGAAAGATGAATCTCCCTTAAGAATTTTTAAGCACAGGCTCACTCATATGGGTTTGCAGTCTGAATTCACACTACCTGGGTAGCAAAAAAAAAAAAAAAAAAAGTCAAACATGTAGCTTAGAATGGCCCCAGTTGGTAGTACTCCCAGACCTTCGACAGGACAGCAATCCTCTCTGGAGGAATGCACTTAAAACCCAGGCCTCAGTGGAATCCCACAGGAAAAGTTCCAAGAAACATGTGCTCAAAGTTTAAAAAACTTTCATAGTTAAGAATCAATAAAACAACAAAACTAGACCCACAAGGATATTGCCACAAAATTTATCAACAATGAAATATAAAATAAATATACTTAACATGTTTAGAGGAATTAAAGAGGCATTAAAAGTATGATGAAATTAGAAACAATGAAAAGCAACCTAATAGATTTGAAAGAGAGCCACATAAGACTTGTAGAAATGAATAACTAAAATTAGAAACTCAACAGATGAGCTTTAGAGCAGATTAGACAAAATTAAAGAGAAAATGAGAAGCTAGAAGACAGATATGAAGAAATGACAAGAATGAGGATCACAGACAGAAAACCATGAACAGTGAAAAGACATGGAAGATAAGATAGTATAAGATATGTCTAACTGAAATTCTAGAAGGCAGACTATAGGAAGATTGGGGTAGAGGCAAAATTGCTGGAAAGCACTAATCCTCAAAATCAAGAAACCTAGTGAGTCACAAATAGGGGATACCTAAATGAGAAAATCACACGTGACATATCTTAAGGAAAATGCCAAATACTCAAAGCAAAAACCTTAAAAGTAGTCAATGAAAAAAGAGAAATTTCTTATAAAGGAGCAATGTTTACATGGATGGTAGTCTTTCAATGGCAAAATGGAATTGAGGGACAGTGGAATATTATTATCAAAGTGGGATGAGAAAATAATTTTCTACTCACTACTTTTGTCCTATATTTCAAGAACAAAAGTGAAATACAACTCTAAGTAGATAAAAATCAGGTGCATTTACTATTAACAGATTAAGAAACATTATGAATGTACATAAGGAGTAGAGGAAAAACCTGTAGATAAAAGGTTTGACATACAAGAAGGAATGAGGAGGGGAAAAACCAGTACATATGTGGATAAATCTAAAAACAGTGACGGTAAAATGACAATGTCTAATTTATGAGGCTTAAAAAATTAAACCTCAATAAAGCTGTTTACAAAACATCAAGGTAGGCAGGCGCGGTGGCTCACGCCTGTAATCTGAGCACTTCGGGAGGCCGAGGTGGGCGGATCACAAGGTCAGGAGATCCAGACCATCCTGGCTAACACGGTGAAACCCCGTCTCTACTAAAATATACAGAAAAATTAGCTGGGCATGGTGGCGGGCGCCTGTAGTCCCAGCTACTCGGGAGGCTGGGGCAGGAGAATGGCGCGAACCCGGGAGGCGGAGCTTGCAGTGATCCGAGATGGCACCACTGCACTCCAGCCTGGGCGACAGAGTGAGACTCCGTCTCAAAAAACAAACAAACAAACAAACAAAAACACATCAAAATAGAACTTAAATTCTGGACTTCAAATTATATACAATGGGTGAAGTGGTGACTGAGTAATTTTCTAAAGTACTTAGGTTGTTTAGCTGGAGCATAAACATCTTAATTAACTTTATACTATGTTAAGTTAAATACACAGGTTAAAATTTCTTTCTTTCTTTCTTTTTCTTTCTTTTTTTTTTTTTTTTTTTTTTTTGGTTGAGATGGAATCTCACTTTGTCGCCCAGGCTGGAGTGCAGTGGCACGATCTTGGCTCACTGCAACCTCTGAAGCCTGGGTTCAAGCAATTCTTCTGCCTCAGCCTCCTGAGTAGCTGGGATTACAGGTGCCTGCCACTGCGTCCAGCTAATTTTTGTATTTTTAGTAGAGACGGGGGTTTCACCATCTTGGCCACACTGGTTTTGAACTCCTGACCTTGTGATCCACCTGCCTCGGCCTCCCAAAGTGCTGGGCTTATAGGCGTGAGCCACCATGCCCGGCGACACAGGTTAAAATTTCTAAGGCAAGCATCAAGATAATAGAAATAGAGTGTATACATTCCAAACTATTAAAGGGAAAAACAGATTTAGAAAAAAATTCAAAAAAAGGCAAGAACAAATTCTAAAAGAAACAGAAAGGCCAAAACAAATAGAAAGTAAACAATAACATGATGAAACAGAATCCAAATGTTACAGTAATCACAGTCAATATAAACAAACTAAACTTTCCAGTTAAAAGATAATGCTTGTGAAAATGAATTAAATAAAGTGCATGTATATTCTGGTTACTAGAGACTTATCTAAAACAAAAGAAGGTTGAAAATAAAAGAATGGAAAAACTAAACCTGTCAAATCCACACTGTGGATGTACTTGTGTCCCCAGTACCCATACAGCAGCTTAACATACGATCCCACTCTTTGCTAAAGTTAAGATACAAATTATCTACTTCTACCAAAAAAGAGGGGAGGGGGACAAACGAAAAGAAGGGAAGAGGAGAGGAAAAGAAGGACAAAGAGAGGAATAGAAAGGGAAGGTGGAAGGGAGACATATGGGGACTCCAGTTCTCTAGGCTTCACAAAGTTTAGGTCATCTGTTGCCAGGGGAAACCAGAATAGCAAGGGAAATAGCCAAGGGCAATTTGAACTGTGTGTATCAAAATCCACTGGGCCCTTTGGGGTCTCTCAAAATGCCTTGTTCGCTCCCTGAATCACAAGCAGTAACTGATGGGTTTACTTTTAGGATAAGTAGAGGGAAACAAAATAAGGAAAATATCACCAAGCTATATCCCTAGATAAACACACTACTTTCACAGTCAGTTAAGAATTTTAATGCCTAAACTTTTTTAAAGAAAGACAGAGAATTAGTTTCCAAATCTATCAAATAACACATCTTTTTATTTAATATAAGGACCATCTTACCTACTTTGAAGCTTGTATATTAATTTTACTAATTAATAAATTCTGTGTCTTAAGCAAAGTTGGGGCAACACATGTATACTTATACAATTATTTATGGCTTAGTACTTTACAAGAAATACTTCATTTTATGAAGAATATTTATAATTTTGTTTTAATCCTGAGTTTCCAAAGACCATTAATCACAGTTTGAATTGCTAAAATCATTTACAGCTTTTCAGAAACACACAAACTGAATAAAGCAAAGCACACCTAAATTACTAAGTAGTCCGGCCCTCCAACTATCCAGCTTTAAGCATCTTTATTTAGATCGTGCCCTTCATTAGAACCAGGCCAACTTGCTGTCAGATTACAGTGCCAAGTCTAAGACGAAGTTAAATACCATGGACAGCTGCTTTCTAGGCCAATGACAGCCTAGCACCATAACAGATCAACAGCCCCCAGCAGCCAGGCCAGGAGCACAGCAAAATGAGCCGAATGACCTGAAACTTAACTGCTTCACATCCTGCAGAATTCAAACTTATTCCTAACCAACTATAGAGACGTTTTAAGAAGAGAGCCCCAAGCATCTATAAACAAAAATATCCCGAAAGCAAAAGTCTCTGCTCAGCACAGATATTGCTAAGTCCCAACCAATGAGCTACTCACTTTAAGTAAAATTCTAAATAATAAAATTCCAGGACAAAATAAAGACATTTTGAAGTTTCCTTGGAGTTAATGTTTGGCCCATTTATATTCACTGTATGTGAACTAGAGCTTATGAATATTATAATACAGCAAATATTATATAACCCTAAGGGGTAAAACGGCCTGCTTAACTCGAGGATTCACTGGAGCAAATTCAGTCTTCAAAGAATGTTTTATAACTCTTGAATCTAAAATAATTTATTCCAATTCATTTTTCATTTAAGAATGAAACATAAAAGGAAGGCATTAACATTTATTGAAAACAACCCACATTTTCCAAGGATCATGCTAGATGCTTAACATTCATTTCTTCATTTAATAATTTTACCAATCTTATGAAGTAGGTATCATTATTCTCATTTTCCAGTTAGGAAACTGAGGCTCAGAGAGTTAAAATGAATTCTCTGAAATCACTGGGCTTATTACACAACCAGGCTAAAAACTCTTTCCTTTTTGAGTAAAAGCCCCAGGGTCTCGTCACTGCATCATGACAGTATACAACTTTTCAAAAAGGGTAGTAGCATCACTAAAAGAAATAACAATAATAAAAATAAGAACCACACACAAGGTAGAGAAATTAAATGAGATGAGAAACTGTTGCTTTAACTATGAAAAAAAAATGCCAGTTCACATTTTTCCATGCTTCACAGTTACCCTATGATGTACATCATCAACAATGGAACCAAATTAAAATTTTCTATTTGTCTATGAAGCAAGTAGTTTCAAAGATATTCACTGCCTAGAGCCCAGCAGAGTTGACTTTTTAGCAAGAACCATTTGATGATTTGTATAAGAATATCTAAAACATGTTTCCTCTACCTTCCCAAACTCCCATGCCCCATAATTTTGCAAATAGGACAATGAAGTGGCTTTGCATGAAAACATGCTGAGTATTTTGCTTCCTAAATTCTTGTACAGCACATTTCTCTCTATGAAACTCCATCGAAGGCCGCATTTGACTTAAAGTCTTTTTTTCCTAAATGTTTTGGTGATGTCAGAAGCATTAATTTCTGTAAGAAAGGTAAGCTACACAGTCAGAATTCAACTCTGCAGCCCAGGGGACTAGATGACCACACTCAAGGATTCATCCCAAAAGATTTTAATTACATTAAAATCACATTTGGAGATGACACCTTATATTCATTGCTTGGGGAGCAAACCTCCCTGAGTTTCTGAAATCAGGCATATGATAAAGGCTGTAATTACTGAAAAAAATTCCAGTAATAATTCAAAAGTGAAATTGGCAAGGTGAAATTTCCTAAAGGAAATCACACATCCTTATGCACGTTCCACTTAAAAACGTGTGACTGCGCTCTGGCATTTTTTTGAGAAGTACAAATTAAGACATAGCTTCGTTTAGAAAAAAATCTCTACTTCCATTAGTTATCGAATGTCAAAAGAAACATTAATGACTAAATGGAATCAGTTAAAGCTATTTGGTGCTAAATGGAAAACAATACAATGAACACATTTTGGGGAGAATCAGAAACATAAATAGTTATGAATATAACCTGCTTCCTTTTAAATTAAGTAAATGTAGAAATTCCAAATTTTAGAACACACAATATTAAGTATAGCACAAAATTATGGATATAAATAACAAGTGTTAAGGGATGACAACCTGAATTTCTCACTTTAAAATAATCATAAAAACGATACAATAGTCACCTAATTGAGTAGGTAAAGATCCTTCCAGGGCTACTTTAATGAATGGTTTATAATTGACTAAATATAGTTTATAAACCTGTATTGGGAAAGCTATTTCTAAAATGCATGAAACCATCTCCCACCCCATAAAATCAGAATACAAAATCTTCCCGCAATCCTACATACACCATTGTATTGCTCTGCAGGTTCATTTTTCATAAATGTTGCCAATATAATGTTCAGCCAAGTCTCTGTCTAAGTTAATGAAGTTCCACTAGGGTGTAAGAAAACAAGAAAGTACTGAGTTCTCAAACAGACTTTTTGCCATTGATCTGCCCAAGAAATGTATAAGACATTGAATCATTTCCTTGTCTCTAAAAAATATGCATTTCCTTGACAATCGTTCAGTACTTTAATTGGAATAAACTGAAGATTATCAATGTAAACCACCCAAACAGACTTGAGGAGAGCACTTGAGGGATCATCTTTTCGGCTGCTAAGTTAGAGTAGGGGAGAACTTCCAATGATGGTCCTATCTTATGCCCTGAAGGAGATGTACTCAGTTGTCACATCTGAATGCTTGTTTGCCACATATTTTGCTAAATGATTTTTTGGTTTTACTATAGTTTCTAACAAACAAGCATATGAGAGAAATGTTAGAAAAAAATGTAGTACAAGTAGAAATATTACTAGTCTTTTTTCCTGCACTTTGCTTCCATTTCATGGCTGCAATGAAAATGATGGTCATCAAAATTGGCTATAAAAGAATTATGTAAATTTAACTAAATTAATATCATTTTTCTTTTTGGACAAAATCTCTCACCCCCTGCTGAAACATCTGTTTTTTGCATACATGAGAATTTTCGCAGATGCTGGCACGAAAAGTCTATGTATGTATTTTGACTTTCTGTTTAAAATCACATTCAGAGATGACATTCCACTGCTGGGATATAAATCAGAACTGAAATTACAATACCACACACGATTTTATTGATGCCACTTGTCCACTACTTAAAAAATTTACGTGTTTGCAGGAATTACTTCTAAGCTCTTTACCAACATGCTTTCCACCCACCTAAGTGGTAGGATGGCCACTATTGTTATTAAAACTCCCTCAAATTCTACTCTAAAACTAGTGAAGTCATGTTTATTATGGTGTGCAAAATGGGTCATTGTGATGCAGAGGCAGATGGTGGGGCTGGCCAATGACTCTCTTTACAATGGATACTGATCAGTTCCTGGTCAAGTGATCTAAGGCATGATTGTGTCAATCAAGAAAAACAGCCATGACAACAATAATGACAAGCCCTGCTGGGCTAGGCTGCTGACTGGAAGGTACAGCTATGGTGACACAAACTTTCTTCCTCAGACGTCTCTAAAGAGATGGTTCTTTCTTGGTTTTTGTCATGTGTTCATTAAAAAAGAAAAGGCCTTGCAACTTTCTAGGCACATACGCGTTTTTCTGTGAAAATTAAATTGTTCACAAAATCATTATGCCCACTTTCAGAAAATAAGAGACAAATAACTGCTGAATCGGCTCTGGGAGGCTTATGTAACCTATATTTACAAGTGTTTTACTCTGAAGCAAGTAGCTGGGCAACTTAGTAAACATCTGCAAGAATATCCTAAAATTATTTTTTCCACTGCTATGTTAGTCTAGCTATCACAGAACTGCAGAATCAATCTGCTATCCATAAGAACCCCAAACACCATCACATCACAAAAGTTGCAGATATCAAAAACATAATAATTCAGAACTGTAGTCAAGAAAAGCATTAAATAAAAAACCACCACCACCAACCTTTGCTTGGGCTTCTGGTGCTGTCACCTTGACGACCTTATTGCGGTTTATCATTTGCTTCACCCATTTTTCTACTTGGACGTTGAATTTCATGAAAACCACATAGCAAAAATAAGCTGTTAAGAGAAGCAAGCTTTCCCACCACATGATGACATTATCCAGGAAAAATATGATCAGCATGATCAAGTCAACAATGTAGAAAGACACATCTCGAAAGAGCGGCCACCATGTCAGGTTTAAGATTTCTCTGGAAAACAGAGCACACATGCCAATAACAAAGAGGATGTTGAATACTGCTGAACCTACAATTGTGCCTATGCCAACGTTGCTGTGAGCGATAAATACCCCTATGAGAGATGTGAAAAGTTCTGGGGCTGACCCCCCTGCAGCCATAAAGGTGGCTCCAGCGACATCATCAGAGATGCCCAGTTTTTCAGTGATGACAGTCAAAGAAGGAACAAAGAACTCATCACAGACAATGGCTAAGGCTATGAACATGTAGATCATTCCAATGACATGCAGAATGATTGCACCTTTTCTTCTCTCCTCAAGGGAAAAGATGTCTTTCGGGTAGTCTCCTTGGGCATGATCTGTACTATTCTCAGACTCACCTTCCTTAGGAATAGGTGGCTGTGGAGTATAATCCTGAATCTTGTCATTTAAATCTAAGAGAGTTCTCTGACGGTAACCCTGTGCTACCCTAGGGCCACTTACAACACTGGCCTCTCCTGTGCTTTGTGTGTCTGTCTCAGAAAAGGCACTGATTGAAAATGAGACAGTGCTAATGGCTACCAGACCCATGAAAAGGCCTAAGATTCGAATTAACTTCAGTTTTTTCTTGACATGATAATGTCTTCTGCAGCCAGACAGTGACTCATCCAAACACCATTTCTCTAGGAAAGTGATGGTGGTGCTTTGGTGCAGATCCATCCTGGGTCTTCTGGTGGATATGGTGATCTTCCAACTTTAGACTCAACCAGATGGTTCTTTCATACTTTTCCTTACTTTATAGTTAACGATGCTTGTGGGGCACTTTCACAATCAGGGATTCTTATGCTTCACAGGCAACTTTCAGCATTTATGCTTAAATAAAAATAAAAAAGAGAATAAGTACATCATAAAATCATGTCTTTTTAATAAAAAGATATTTGCAGATATGATTAAGTCCTGTCCTGCAGCTATGTGATCTTGGATAAGTTACTTTACTTCTGTGCCTCAGTTTCTTCATTTGAAATGGGGACAGTTACAGTACCTATCACCCAAGATTGTTTTTAAGATGAGTAAAAACATATGTAGCACTTAGTATAGGATGTGGCACTTATGAAGATGTATGTATAAACCCAAATAAATATTTTGGTAAATCCAATGATAGGTGTAGAGAATGCAGATGTAAGAATAAAAATTTTATAGGTGAAAAATCTATCAGATTATCTCATCTTAAATCATGTAACAACCTTCCAGTGCTATAAGTAGGTCCCACTTCTTTCAGAACTGTCTAGGTACTTGGCAACTAACAATTATTCATTGTTTTCTTTTGGTCCAATTATATAATTCTCAATTGTAGGCAAATTTTTCTGATTTAAGCTATCATTTGGAAAGTGTTTCTTTAATTTAGTTTTATTTTTTCTGCACACACAGTGATATCAGATCTTATTTTTCATAAAAAGCCTCTCCTTTATCAGATGTGGGAAAGTAGTCCTTTACAAATTTAAGTTTACAAAAAAATATTCTGGTGATATGCACAAGCTGTCTTCCCTAAACTAGACATTGTTTTCAGCTAAAGCTTTTTTTAAAAAACAGCCTTTAGTCATATTTAAAATAGGCAGCGTAGTAAGTCAAACAACTCCCAATGCAGTGAAATAACAAGGTTATTTCGAGAGACCACATGTGTATTTCATAAACAATACGCAAGTTGTAGCAATACCTCTGTCCACAAAATCTGCCCAAAATAGCCCCAGCACTGACTTTAATAGGTTAGATATCCAAAGCAGAGTTTTCATTCTCTATCCCATGGAGGAGATGGGTAAAATAGCCAGACATGACAGCTGATATTCTGAAGAGTCCTCTTTTTAGTTTTTCTTTAAAAAGACTATTCTTTTCCATATCAACGATTTCATTTTGGAGGCAGTCGCTGAGATAATCTCAGGTGTAAAATAAGCTAATTAAACACACGCTACTTAAATACTGAGATTAGCTGGAGCTCAGGTTTTCAGAGCAAAGCAAGAGCACAAATCAACCCAGCTGAGTTGCTGCTACTCCTGAGATAACCCGAACCCATCACGGAGATTCCCAGCTGGCTGCGAACGTCAACGCTTAGCAGGAACGATTAAGCGATTCACAGCACTCGGGGGATTGTCTAAATGCCCGGCCCGGGCGACCATCAAGGGACAGATTCAACTCCCCGGGCGCAAAGTCATCTCCAGCCGGATCCTCGCTTCCCCTGCAAACCCACCGCTCATCTCCCCGAGAGCTGCCTCCGTAGGAGAAGTTCGCCCCCAGCCGCGCCCCAACTTTGCCTTGCGTGGTCCCAAACTTTCCCTGGTGGATTAATAGGAAAATAAATCTAAAGGACAGACGCCCCACCTGTGAGCTTAGAGCTGGGTTGCATTTGGTGAGGCGGTTGGCCCGCATCCCCCTGAGTCGTTTGTAGGTGACTGGGGAAGGGAAGCGCCCCTCTACGCGTCTCCCCCGACGGCAGGCCTTTCCCCGCGCTCCCCATCCCAAGCCAAAAGCAAGGGTAGGAGAGGCGGGGGCTCCAAATCCGCGCCCCGGAGCAGAGAGAGTTGGCTAACTCCTAGCGGGGCCTGGGGCGCCCACATCCACGGCAGAGCCACCTGTGAGACTGTAGCGCAGCAACGGGATGCCCGCAACCGGGATCCGGGCACCACGACCACCGCGGCTACAGCGGCAGGCGGGGCGCAGCCGCCCGCACTTACCAGGATAAGATGGGAGGACGCGCACACGGCGGGGCCCCCGAGCGCGGCCCGCCGTTGCAGTCCGCCGCTCTCTCCGGCCCTCCGCCTACCCGCTCTAAGGCCCGGGCTCTGGCTCGCACTGGCCGCCGTTCTCGCCAGCCGGGGCTGGTCTCGGCAGGAGACTGAGCCGCTGTGAGCCCGGCGCTCCGAGTCTGCCGCTGCCCGGCCCCCGCCGGCCCCTCCCTCTGGGCTGTGCGCTGGGAGCGGGGCCGCAGCGCGCTCAGCTCCCGAGTCCTTTGCTCCACGCCTCCTGGGCGCAGAGGCGACGCTGGCATCAGTCTCTTAGGAGATTTCTCCGCAGTGTGGACGGGGGTCAGGATTTGCAGGCGAGCAAGGGCAGAGAGGAGAAATCGTACAGGTCGGTGACGCGCCTAATTCACAAAGCCTGAAAGTGCTGTCAACTTTGGGGTCATCTTATGCTGGGCACCGCCTCTCCAATTATCTGCAAAAAGTGATAGCAGCCGCGCTTTTCTTTAGGAGGCGATGCGATGTGTAATGGTGGAAAAAGACGTTCAGTGAAAAGGAACGGAGGCCTGCAGGACAGGCTGTTGGAGTTCAGGGTTTCTTGAGTGTTGCATTTGGATGCTTGGGACACTGCAGGGGCTTCAGGCTTGCAGGGTGACCTTTCATTTCATGGATGATGAGAGTGAGACCCAATACCCAGTGTCATTTTGAATCACTGATAGGCTTCGGCTTCTGGCCTCGGGATTTCCAGCCTAGTGCTCCTTCCTGTCCTGTCTGGAAAGCAAGATCCCCTTGACCACAAGAAATAGAATCAGGCTTGTTGGGGCTGAAAGACTAGAATCTGGGCCGAAGAATGGAAGACGATGGTAAGACAAACTGGTAGTGAAGGAACCCCTTTACCCAACCCTGTGCCCACCAGCAAAGCTGCCAAGAGGTACCCACCTCGTGACGCTCTGGAAGCTTTTCGCACATTTTCCCCTCTCCTTACCCTCCAACCTTCTGTTCTCTCCCCCATCCAAGAGGATTTCCTCATGCCCTCCTTATGATGGGGGTAATGGGTATATCCTGAGAGCTCCTGACCTCTAACTTAGAGTACAGCTCCGTAGTCAGACCTCTCTGCCTACTCATCGATAAGTCAAGGGAAGCCTTGGGAACTTAGAAATCTTTTTCTCCCCCCTCCCTCCCAATCAAAGCCAGGCATTCAAGACTCAACTTTTTTTTTTTTTTTTCCTTTCTCCTTTCGAGACTGGATCTTGCTATGTTGCCCAGGCTTGTCTTGAATTCCTGGGCTCTAGCCATCCTCCAGCCTCAGACTCCCAAGTGCTTGAAGACTATAGGTGCCTGACTGAATTTTTTATCTTTAACTTTTAATTTAGTAAACTTCAAACACACAGAAATGTAAGAAAGTAGTATAATGAATCTCCGTGGGGCCAGCACCAGCTTGAACAATTATGAACTCACGGCCAGTCATATTTCATTTACACCCCTTTTTCTTGTGTCATCATTTTGAAGCAAATCCCAGAGCATCATATCATTTTATCTGTAAATATTTTCAGAAAGTAAGAAAACTATCAACTACCACTAGGGTTGTGTCAAGAAGACTCAGGGGACAATTCAAACAGGCAGTCATTGACCAAAGATGAGCTAATTTGAGCATCCAAAAAAAAAAAAAAGATAATCGCAATTGTTTAAAACACATCAAACATGATTATATCTATTAATTGATAATATTTTAAAAACAACTGAACAGATTGATTGCTTGATGGTTGAGAGGGAACCAGTTCATAATTTTCAAGACTATTTTAGGAAAAAGAAAACAATTGTGCATTTATTTTGCTTTTTCTATACAAATTGGACCTCTGGGTAACCAATTAGGCTTTATTTTTACCCTGCCTTTGTCTATTTTCCTAGTTTAACAATCCTATTCTTCCCTGAGGCAATAGGTGCCTCTGGCTACATGGGGTGTGGAGGGGAATATCATGCACAAAGTTCTGCTTAAAAGAAAATATTTTAACATAATTAAAAAAATTATTTCTACAACCATGTCATACTGTTCCTACCAGGATCTTTTGTTGTTGCTGTTTGTTTTTGTTTTTAAATTTTTATTTCAATAGGTTTTAGGGTTCAAGTAGTTTTGGTTACATGAATAAGTTCTTTAGTGGTAAGTTCTGATATTTTAGTGCACCCATCACCTGGGCAGTGTACACTATACCCAATATGTAATCTTTTATCTCTCACTTCCTCCCAATCTTTCCCCCGAAGTTCCCAAAGTGTATATCATTCTAGTGCCTTTGTATCCTCATAGTTTAGCTCCTACTTTTAAGTGAGAACATACGATATTTGGTTTTTCATTTCAGAGTTACTTCACTTAGAATAATGGCCATTAATTCCATCCAAGTTGCTGCAAAAGACATTATTTCATTTCTTTTTATGACTGAGTAGTATTCTGTGGTGTATACCATATTTTTTAAATCCACTTCGTTGATAGGTACTTAGGTTGGTTCCTTATCTTTGCAATTGTTAATTGTGCTACTATAAACAAACAGGTGCATGTGTCTTTTTCATATAATGACTTCTTTTCCTTTGGGTAGATACCCAGTAGTGGGATTGCTGGATCAAATGGTAGTTCTACTTTTAGTTCTTTAAAAAAAATCTCCATACTGTTTTCCACAGTGGTTGTACTAGTTTACATTTCCACCAGCAGTGTAAAAGTTTTCCCTTTTCACCACATGCATGCCAATATCTATTGTTTTTTCACTTTTTAATTCTGATCATTCTTGCAGGAGTAAAGTGGTATCTTGTGTTTTTAATTTGCCTTTCTCTAATTAGTGATTTTGAGCATTTTTCATGTTTGTTGGCTGTTTGTATATGTTCTTTTGGGAGTTGTCTATTCATGTTCTTTGCTCACTTTATTTGTTTGCTTCTTGATTTGTCCGAGTTTCTTGTAGATGCTGGATATTAGTCCTTTGTCAGATGCACAGATTGTGAAGATTTTCTCCCACTCTGTGGGTTGTCTATTTACTCTTCTGATTATATCTTTTGCTGTGCAGAAGATTTCTAATTAGGTCCCATTTACTTATTTTTGTTTTTATTGCATTTGCTTTTGGGGTCTTAGTCATGAATTCTTTGCCTAAGCTAATGTCTAGAAGAGTTTTTCTTATGTTATCTTCTATAATTTTTACGGTTTCAGGTTCTTCCCCTACAGCCCAGAGATGACCCTGAATCTTGATCTGGTGAGAAGGGGAATGAGATCCAGGTGAAGACCTCATGAGTCCACAGAGTGTATTGGTTGGGATTTGCATTTGGTTGCATATAAAAAAAATTCATTCTTGGTGATTAAACCAAACAAGAATTTATTTTTCTCATGGTAAAAAGAAGTCTGAAAGCAGACTGCCCAGGGTTTATAAAACAGCTTCAAGATGCTATCTGGGAACCGAGATCCTTCGATCTGTCTTTCTTAATGTATGGCTTTATCCTCATGGCTACAAAATGGTTTCTTCTTTTGGCATTACATCTGTGTTCCAGGCAGGAAGAAGGGAAAGAGTGAATGGCGAAAGGTAGAAGGCCTCCTTACTAGGCTTTGTCTTTTTATTTAGGAAGGCACACTGTCAATGCTTCACTTACATTTCACTGATCACGACTTGGTCACAAGACATAGCTGCAAGGGAGTGTAAACGGTGTTTCAACTGGGCACATAGTCATCTTTTAGAAAATCAGGGCTCTTTTAGTAAGGGAGAAGGGGGAAATAAATGTTGTGGGAGTGACTAGAATTATTTGACACACAGTTCCAAAGCATCTCAATGAGATCCATATTCGACTGAAGATGTGGCAGTTGACCAAGAACTTGGCAATTAATTGCCACAACAGTTGAGAAGGCTACAACTTCCATCTTGGTAGCAATGGAGAAAAGCAAGGCCTGTCATTTGTCCAAGTCACACTACATGGAAGCAGAGGAATTGAATAACAACTGTAGGTCTCCCAGATCCACAGACCTTATTGCCTAGTCACAAAGAAAGGATAGCTTCAGGAAAAAATTTACTACCATCAGATGAGTTGTTAAACAGTAGCACTTGCTAAGAGACTCAAGTAGATTAATCAGTGGGTCTCCTTTTAGAAATTATTAAGGACCTACTTCTTTATATTTGTAGATACTTGTATAAGTATAAACATTAGTTGGCATCATATTTACCCTTCTATTAGCTGTAAGATTGGTTTTAACATATAGTTTATAGGAGTCATTAGTATTACTAGTTAAGAACAATGGGCTCTTTTTGTTTTGAAGAGGAGGCTTTCAAAAATCAGTAATGAATTTTAAAAATCACTGGGTCACACTTAAGCTAATAAAGGATTTTTAATATAAAACTGCCAAAGGGGTGCTAGTTAATAGTTTTGCTAAGCACCCATATCATTTTCACATAGCTATCTAGGATGGCATGACTTAAAATGGGGTTAGAAATATCCTCTTACCCCATCTGAAATAACACCCAGGGGACCACTGTATCTACAATTCCACCATTAGAAATTCATTGCTTTGGCTTTATATTTTATAACTTCAGGAATTTTTAAAGAAGCAAGTAGCTCTGGAGTCATAGTAATGATTGGCAATTTTTTATTGTTTTTGACTTGATATTCAGTCTCAAGGGGAAAAAAATTCTAGTAAACTGTCATGAGCAGAAGGTAAAAGAGATGGCTGAGGGCCAGGTGTGGTGGCTCACGCCTGTAATCCCAGCACTTTGGGAGGCTGAGGTGGATCACCTGAGGTCAGGAGTTTGCGGCCAACCTGGCCAACATGGTGAAACCCTGTCTCCACTAAAAAAAAAAAAAAAAAAGCTGTGTGTGGTGGCAGGTGCCTGTAATCCCAACTACTTGGGAGGTTGAGGTAGGAGAATCATTTGAACCTGGGAGGCGGAGGTTGCAATGAAATGAGACGGCGCCATTGCACTCCAGACTGGGAAACAAGAACTAAACTCTGTCTCAAAAAATAAAAATAAAAAGATAGCTGAGTCAGAAAGTTTTGGGCAACCCAGGGACAAAATGAAGTGCAGTACTTATACTTTGTTAATCATTTCTTTCTTCATTAACTCCACATATACCACACTTTTTCTGACTTTTTAAAAAATCTCTAGCTTCTCTGTTATTAAAATTGCAGGCAATCAGCACACTTATGAAGTATTCAATGTGCACAAAAGCAGTAGTTCCAAACCTTGACTTTAGCTAAGCAAAAGAACTGGGGATATTTTTAAAAGACTCCTGACAATGACCCTCACTCTTCCCCCATTACTATGAGCCCCGTAAGAACAAAGAGTCAGTATCATGCATTTCTCAGCATCTAGCCCTGTGCTTGGCATTTTGGCCAACACATAGCTGTGAAGTGAATTAAGATGATGGCAAATACAGTTACTTAAAGGAAAGTGAGTCAGTCAGGAGGATGTAGGTTATGCTATGGTAACAAAAAGTTCAAAAATCACAGTGGCTTAAAACAATGAAGGTTTTTGTTTCTCACTTGTGTTACCTGTCCTTTGTGAAGTTTGCTGTGTCATCCTAACTCCTAACCCCAAGCTGGTCACTATCTGGAACATTGCCATTTGCTGTTGCAGAGAGAAAAGATGCATGGCAAACCTAGAACTTGCTTTTGAAGCTTCAGCTTGGAAGTGATGCATCACTGCTGCTAATATCTCATGGACTGAAGCAAATCAGATGGCCATATCTATTTTCAAGGGAGCAAGAAAGTGCAGTTGCATTGTGTGCTTGGGAGAAGAACGGAAAGATTTGGTGATCATCAATAGTAACTACCACGATGGGCATCAGTGGTGGGCAAAGAGAACTGATATGTTACACACCTACCATGAACTAGAGTGTTTGCTAATCTCCTTTCAATCTCATGAGTTTTTATCACCATTATTATCCACAGATGAAGAAACTGAGGCTCAATGAGGTTAAGTACCTTGCCCAATATCAAACAGCTCCATTTGAATCCAATAATGGCTCCAAAGCCCGAGTTCTATTTCTCATAGTATATGATAGTCTCTGCTTAACTAAGAGTTAGTTGCATTTTTCCTGTTGAGATTATATACTTAGAACCTATGGATTTCTACCAACAGCCCGTCAACAATCAAGGATAGTTGTCTACTTCCTAAGAGGATCTGCTTTGCTTGTTTAAAAAAATCACAGATATAAGTATCAAAATATCCTGATGTTCTTTAAGAAATGTTCTCCTCAGGCCTCCAAATCTGGACTGATTTTATTTTCCTTTGCATTGGGCTCATTTTTTGTCTGGTGGCTTTCCTTTTCAGTTCAATGAGAACCATAAAAGTAGAAAAAAAGTTCTGCGGGATTGAGGGATGAAAGTGCAGACTGCTTTGCTTTTGACGGAGATTTCTGCAACAGCACTTAAGGCCAACCCCCACATGATTGCTTTTTCTTCTTTTCTTATTCACTTACGAGGTGAGAAGTGATGAATGCCTATTATTTTTACATTAGGAACAGGAATTTTTCTGGCCTTAAAAGCCCAGGAAGCCCTGAAATTAAGTTTCTCTTTGCAATACCAGCTCAGCTTCATTGCACCTGAGCACCAAAACAGGTTATAGTCATTATCCTGAGTGAATTAATGCAGGAACAGAAAACCAATGCCACATGTTCTCATAAGTGGGCGCTAAACATCAGGTACACATGGACACAAAGAAGGGAACAGTAAACATGGAGGCCTACTTGAGGGTGGAGGGTGGGAGAAGGGTGAGGATTGCTGATTACCTGGGTGACAAAATTATCTGTACATCAAACCCCTGTGACATGCAATTACCAGTGTAACAAACCTGCAGGTTTACCTCTGGAACCTAAAATAAAAGTCGGAAAGTTGGAAAAAAAAGCCAGAGTATGAGGTCTCCAAGGGCAGAAGTGTGGTCTGTCCATTTCATCAAGAGACTTGGTGTCTCAACCCTTGGCTACTATTGCTACTGATTCCAGCAGGGACTTCCTGAGAGTCCCCCAGGGTACTTCCTCGTCTCTCAGAGCCACATCAGTAAGGAAATAAGGATAAATAATACTTGTAAAGGAGGCACACTGGAGAAGAGGGTACAAAGGCAAGACAGCCCACTCAGAAGGCAAGCAAGGAGCATTGCTTTTTATGACTCAAAAAAAAAAAATTGTGCTCCTGCTGCCTTCTTTCTTAAGCTAGACTCTCTACCTATTTCTGGTTCAGAATTTCAACATAAAATAAAACTTAAAATACTGAGAAAGAGGAGCCATGTGCCTTGAGCCTCAAACATAGGACAAGCCAGAAGGAAGGTGCTACTGTGTCTGTGGTTTCTGAATACTGAACTAAAATACTTGTTTTATTCAATTCATAAAATTGAAAGCAATGTCACTGTTTTCCCAGCTCGGTTGTGGAGAGGGGTCTCAAGTTGTTCTGCTGGAACAAAGCTTCCTCCATCTCCTCCATACAGTATGTACATATGTGGTGGGTGTAGTGGGCTGGGGAGTATCCCTCAGCATCCTGACACTGTGTGAGCAGGCACCCCTTCACCACCCCCACCGGCCCAATGCTGGGATTCAGGTAATAAGCCTGTTTGGGGTTCATGCCCACCATTCTCCAAACTGGCACTTCTTAGTAATAACAGTGACAGTTCCTCTCCACTTGCCTCTCTTTATGCTCATCTCCCAATTTGTTTGAAGTCAAGATAGGAGGACAGGTGACATATATTGAACCCCTCAAATACTCCAAATGTATATGGAAAAACTGTAAATCTTTCTCCCCGAAACTTCTGCTTCCTGGTCTCTAGAAAGAACCATATTCAAAGGTTTTAGCTGTTTTGTTTTTTAAAGTTTTTGTTCCCTGGTACTTAGAACCATCTTTCAAAGTAGTAGGGTCACTTTCCTGTCTCTTGATCTTTCTGATTTGGATGTTAGCTCTTAAATTTTTATCAGGGAAGAGGTGGATTTCTTCCTCTCACAATATTCTCCCCCTTCCCTCTCTGAAGCCTCCATCTCACCATACTCCCTCTTCCATTCTTCCCATATAGTTATATTACCACTTGGAATACATTAATAGTATTTACATCCTATAATTATGTAACTATAAGAATCAGTTGAGCTGCTTAGTATACTAATTCACCCCAAACTCTCTGATAGAACTGTTCATTTCCCCTCAGTGTTTTCAAACATGTCAGTTGAACTTCCAGTTTCTTGTTTCTTCCTTGACAGCCTATGCCCAAGTTTTACGTCTCCCACATGGTACTTCATTCTAGGAACTTTCTGCGCCTCTTCTTTGTGTTAAAAACCCCATGTCCTGAAGCCTCTTTCTTGTTTATGCCTTTGCTTTTTGGAGCACAGCCTCCAGTGTCTTCCCCAGAATGGGGCACAGGAGGAAAATGTTTGAATCCTTAGATGTTTTTGATGTCTTTTTCCCACTCCCATACTCTATTTTCAAAGTATGGCTTTGTGTAAATATCTAGGTTAGAAATCATCTTCCCTCCATATTTTTAAGGCAATCCTTTCTTCACTGTATTTGACATTTCATTGTTTCTATAGAGAAGCCTGATATCATTTGAATACCTGGTCCTTTTTGATGGAATCTATTTTTTCTTTTGAGATCTTTAAGTCTTTTTACTTGCAGTGTTCTAAATCTTGATGATAATATACCTTGGAGTGGATCTTTTCTCATTCATTATTTTCTGCCTAGAAACTCATAAATATCTGGGAAATTTGTTTTGTGTATATTTGAAAAGTTTTTCTTCTCTCCATTTCTCTTTCCTTTTTGGAATCTCTATTATTTTCATATTGACCTTCCTTGCCTGATCCTCTGATTAATACTTTATCTTTTCTCCATTTGCTATTCATCAACTTTATCATTTAACCCTTCTCTTGGTAAAAAGTCCTCACATTTTTAACTTTTAAGAAGTTCTATCTTATTCTTTGCATATTTCTATTACTGTTTCCCATTTTTATTTCATAGGTCTTGTAGCTTCTCTTACGTCTCTGAGGTAATGTAAATTTCATGAGGTATAAACTTTGGTTTGTTCATTACTTTATGTTGAATGCCTAGAACAATGAGTGCCTACTGTAGTAGGTGAATGATAAGTATCTTTGAATTAACAAGACTATTTACTGTAGCTTATTGTGTATTCTGCTCCCTGAAGTTTCTGTTTCCCACACATTCCTTTTTACTGTAATATTTGTTCTGGCCTGGTTTTCTTATCACAGGCCTTTCTAATATATCTGGTGATCTTTGTTGTCTGTTAATAATTACGAATCAGGCATTAAAATGCTAATGAAAGCTCTTGCTTGGATGCAACCTGCCAAGTAGAGGTCTTTACTGTAGGGTAATCAAGTGAGGATGCAACCATTTCATTGCCAGAAACACATGTCAGTATCTGTGCATAATTTCTTAGGCTGATCAATTTCCCCAGGGCGGGTTCCCTAAGCTCTTCTCTGAAGTATTTGTGTTTGGCTGCCAGCAGTATGAGAGTTGAGCTAAAAAAGAGGCTGGGAGACTTTTATTATTCACTTTATGGATTTTAAGGTAGCTTACCCTTCAGCTTTGCCTGATGTCCTAGAACAACTCTGGCTTAGCTCCTACAGAGAATCAACCTCCCCCTTTTTGCCAGTGCGGGAAGGGGCAGTCAGTCTCCTGGCCATAAAGGATGGGGAACGGTGTTTGTAGATATAATTGCATCTTTAAGATTTTCAGCCCCACCTTGTGCCTCTGCTCTACTGGTTTTCTATTGTAGGCTATAACAAATTACCACAACCTTTGTGTTTCAAAACAACATTTATTATCTTACAGTTCTTTAGGTCAGAGGTCTGGTATGGGCGAGTTCTTTCCTGGAGACTGTATCATGTTTATATAGAATTGGATCTTATTTTTTAATCTGAGATTAAATTTCACTTAATAAACTAGTTTATTCATTTCAGTTGCTTGAAGTATGTTTTATCTAAAATTTGTCATCTCATTTGATATTTATGTTTTTAATGCTTCATCATTTTCTTTCATTTGTTCTTTTATATAATACGATTCCACTTGTATTTGCTGATTTGTCAATGTTAGTAGTACTGATTTGTTGCTAAAAACAAGGCCATTTATGAACTTAACATTGTTTCTTAAAACTCCTTTCCCAACTGCATAGAACAAAGTAATTCCTACAGCCATAGTTAGCCTTAGTCCTTTACTGAATAAGTCGCATATTCCATCTACTTCTTCCAAAATATGATTTTCTTACTTGTACAGTTTTAATATTAATTCATACCTTGGTTAGCTGGATTTAATTACCAAGTCATTTTTACAAAGAGGGCCTATGAGTGAGATCTTTAATATTGATAAATCTTTCCATTTCTTTTATGTATGAACAATAAGTTTGATCAAATTCTTTAT
Organism: Macaca thibetana thibetana; assembly: GCF_024542745.1. Lineage (NCBI taxonomy): Eukaryota > Metazoa > Chordata > Mammalia > Primates > Cercopithecidae > Macaca > Macaca thibetana. Next base: position 60,805,134 of record NC_065592.1, on the reverse strand, counting down.
AACACCCCCCCCCCCGGAAATTGCAGATACTGTTCCACTGACTCCATCACCTGGTTTGCTAATGTAGAGAAACATGTATCCATAATTTTTTCACTTGCTTTATCTGCTCATATGCATGAAGTATTCTTCCTTTACCTTTGAAGTTCTGTAACACAAATGGCAAGTCTCACTGAAGATCTATAGCTACAGCTATTTATACCTCTCTCTGCTTTTTCTCAAATAAGGTATGCCCTTTCTCTCTGAATCTTTACTTTATTTCTGGTTAAAAAACGTGATTTTTCTGTTTCTAGTTGTATCACCTTCTTTGGGAATAATTACAATTATACACATATCACCTTTCCATCCTCTGTAGCATCTCCTCCCTCATTTTCATCTTCTTGTATTTCATTTCATTTTTTTTCATGGGATTTTCAAAGAAAGCTTCTTCACTATTCTAACTCCTTTTGAAAATAGGTTTTATTCTACTTCTTGCTGTTGCTAATGGTAGTTTTATTTCTACTGTTTCTATTTTTTTCTTTTATTCAATTTCTTTTTTCAACTCTTCTAACTCATGCTTTTTTCTCCTATCTCATTTCTCCAGTTTTATCTTTCATTCATTATCATAGCTTTATTTCTTTTATCTACTTAGAAAAAGCCCTTGTCACTTTTATTTCTTTGAGAGAAAATACTTTGCTGAAGTATTTGCCTGATACACTTTTTCTGTTTCCTAAAGTAATTCTTCTTCTGTATATTATTTATCTGCCTTCTGCATGTGATGTTTCTTTCAACTCCTGTCACGTTCTGTGTGTATCTATATGGTAGAATCCATATTGTGTCCTTTACTCACTCATCTTTTACTGTGGTAAGTTCTCTATATGCCTGCACTTAGCTCATGAAGTTTGGAGAGGAATGGGAGGTAAGGAATGATGCGGAGTGATTTGAAATAGCTGTCAGCTTAAAATCAGCTTAAAACCACAGATACCATAAAACCTATAGATCCTCTGCATAAACCAGATCTCACCTTAACTTTTAGCCTCCTCTAACTGCAGTGAGAAAGCACATCTAGGCGAGCTCACAGCGTGGCTCATAATGAAGGCTAATAGATCGCAGATGCTTTGTGTTTCATAATTTGGTGTTTATTTCTGTTCAGTCCACATTGGTCACCACTATAAATATGCTTAATACTCTCCCCTCTCTCCATCATACTCTGGTTTTTCAATTGGTATATTAGTTTCTTTGGGCTGCCTCAGCAAATGACCATAAACTTGGTGGCATCCAACAACAGAAATTTATTCCCTCACGGTTCTGGAGGAATCTGAAATCAAGCATGGTTAAGGCTCCAGGGCAGAATCCTTCATTGTCTCTAGTTTCTAGCGGCTCCCAGAAATTCTTGGCATTCCTGGATTTGTGGCTGCATCACTGCAGTCTCTGCCGTCTTCTTCATAGGGCTTTCTTTTCTGCGTCTCTCTCTCTCTCTCTATTCTCTTCTTATAAAGACACCAGTCATTGGATTTAGAGCCTACTCTAAATCTAGGATGATTTCTAAATTTGGAGTAGATCATGTTCTGAGGTTTCAGGTGGGCTTGAATGTAGAAGACATTTTTCAACTCACTGCTTGTGAATAGAAGTCCAGGTCTGAGAAAATAATATGTTGTGCCCACATTGTGACCCTTGTAGCCCTGCCAATCCATGATGAGAAAGTGAGGCTCCAAGGTATAGCCTGTACTCCTCTATTAGTCGATATCTTCACTTTTTGTTGTTGTAAGCAAGAAATTAGATTTCTCTTGTCTTATCACTTATTTTGAGGGAATATTATTGACCTCTGGAACTTTATTACTTTTAAAAAAATTCTTTCAATTTGTCCAAATATCATTGTACTTTGCAAAATTTTTTCCTCACTGTTAGTTACAAATAAAGCCATTTCTTGGGTTAATTGTGTATGGAATTTACTGTATGATTTTGTCTTATTGTTGATTTGGAGGCACTTTAATGAGGTGAGTGGGAAAAATATGTATTATACAGTACTACTACATTTACTGAAAGACTACCTTTTTTTTTTCAAAAGGCTGCATAGTATTTTATCTCATATATGAATCATAATTTATTTAGCAATTCCCCTATCACCCTATTTTGTTTTCCAGTTATAAATAATGATGTAATGGACATAATTATGCATGTATCTCAGTGTGGAAAGATTCTCTTATTTCCTTTGGAGTATGTTTCTTGCTACTGGGAACTATCTGGGAATTACTGTGTGTCTCTCTTTCATGAGTGGGATGGGGAGGATGAGTCTTCTCTGCTGATGTTCTCCCATAGATCACTCCACTTCTCTCAATAACCAGTGGTGAGTCTACCTTATATGTAATCCGTAGGGTGGGCCAATGGGCCTCCAGTGTTCTCTTGGCTAAAGTCCATAGCAAAAGTATTAGGAAATAATCACTGCTTTTTCTTAAATACTTCATGTTTTATTAGTTTTCTATAAACATAGAACATATCAGACTGCAATAGAGGTCGTCCTTTATTAAAGATAATTCTCTTGCCCCTACAAGGATAGGCCCATGTAGATCTAGAGCTGATAGTTAGTGGACAGGTTGTTTGCTAAAATACTGAAATCCTTCTATACCACTTGGCATATTATATCATAGTAACATGATAAGCAGCTAAATTGATTTATAATATAAATTTTAGAGTAAATTTATTAGTTGAAGTGAAATATTGTAGGATGTCTCAACAACCCCTGATACACGGGCCACCTGTCAAAACATCTAAGAAATATTTGTAGCTCTATGACTGGTTGGCCAATGTCTAGTAAACAATGCAGATACATTGTGTATTCTTTATAAAACTCTGTATTTTGGGAGAATCACCAGTTTATCTTCACCATGGAATTATAGTTCCTATTGAATCTGAATAGTTTGGTTTTTATTTGTCTTTCATAGTTACTGTGTTGTAAATCTTGTGTAAGTGTATGTTATATTGTTTAAAAATAAGGACTTATAATAAGATACTGAATACAAACACCCAGGATGAAGGAACAATAAAGTCTGGATATGTTTCTCAACACTTCTGTTAAATACAATGAATAAGAATTGTTTGGGTCTGTGGTAACACAGAGAAGAAATTATATCAAAATTATATTATTAAAAGGTAGAAATGTTAAATACTTAAATATTTTATTTGATTAGGAATAAGGATCTATTAAATCTCTTGGTTTAAACAAAGGAGACACAATCATTTTTTAAAAACCACCAAGAGAAAAACAGGGGAGCAAGATGGCCGCATAGGAACAGCTCTAGTCTCCAGCTCCCAGCGCGAGCGACACAGAAGACAGATGATTTCTGCATTATCAACTGAGGAACGCAGCTCATTGCCAGCAACGGATCAAAGCTGGACAGAGAATGACTTTGACGAGATGAGAGAAGAAGGCTTCAGTCCATCAAACTTCTCAGGGTTAAAGGAGGAATTACGTACCCAGTGCAAAGAAACTAAAAATCTTGAAAAAAGAGTGGAAGAATTGATAAACAGAATAATTAATGCAGAGAAGGCCATAAATGAACGGACAGAGATGAAAATCATGACACGAGAAATACGTGACAAATGCACAAGCTTCAGTAACCGACTCGATCAACTGGAAGAAAGAGTATCAGCGATTGAGGATCAAATGAATGAAATGAAGCGAGAAGAGAAATCTAAAGAAAAAAGAAGAAAAAGAAATGAACAAAGCCTGTAAGAAGTATGGGATTATGTAAAAAGACCAAATCTACGTCTGATTGGGGTGCCTGAAAGTGAGGGGGAAAATGGAACCAAGTTGGAAAACACTCTTCAGGATATCATCCAGGAGAACTTCCCCAAACTAGTAGGGCAGGCCAACATTCAAATTCAGGAAATACAGAGAACGCCACAAAGATACTCCTCCAGAAGAGCAACTCCAAGACACATAATTGCCAGATTCACCAAAGTTGAAATGAAGGAAAAAATCTTAAGGGCAGCCAGAGAGAAAGGTCAGGTTACCCACAAAGGGAAGCCCATCAGACTAACAGTAGATCTCTGGGCAGAAACTCTCCAAGCCAGAAGACAGTGGGGGCCAATATTCAACATTCTTAAAGAAAAGAATTTTAAACCCAGAATTTCATATCCAGCCAAACTAAGTTTCATAAGTGAAGGAGAAATAAAATCCTTTACAGATAAGCAAATGCTTAGAGATTTTGTCACCACCAGGCCTGTCTTACAAGAGACCCTGAAGGAAGCACTAAACATGGAAAGGAACAACCGGTACCAGCCATTGCAAAATCATGCCAAAATGTAAAGACCATCAAGGCTAGGAAGAAACTGCATCAACTAACGAGCAAAATAACCAGTTAATATCATAATGGCAGGATCGAGTTCACACAAACAATATTAACCTTAAATGTAAATGGACTAAATGCTCCAATTAAAAGACACAGACTGGCAAACTGGATCAAGAGTCAAGACCCATCAGTCTGCTGTATTCAGGAGACCCATCTCACATGCAGAGACATACATAGGCTCAAAATAAAGGGATGGAGGAAGATCTACCAGCAAATGGAGAACAAAAAAAAGCAGGGGTTGCAATCCTAGTCTCTGATAAAACAGACTTTAAACCATCAAAGATCAAAAGAGACAAAGAAGGCCATTACATAATGGTAAAGGGATCAATTCTACAGGAAGAGCTAACTATCCTAAATATATATGCACCCAATACAGGAGCACCCAGACTCATAAAGCAAGTCCTTAGAGACTTACAAAGAGACTTAGACTCCCATACAATAATAATTGGAGACTTCAACACCCCACTGTCAATATTAGACAGATCAATGAGACAGAAAGTTAACAAGGATATCCAGGAATTGAACTCATCTCTGCAGCAAGCAGACCTAATAGACATCTACAGAACTCTCCACCCCAAATCAACAGAATATACATTCTTCTCAGCACCACATCACACTTATTCCAAAATTGATCACATAATTGGAAGTAAAGCACTCCTCAGCAAATGTACAAGAACAGAAATTATAACAAACTGTCTCTCAGACCACAGTGCAATCAAACTAGAACTCAGGACTAAGAAACTCAATCAAAACCGCTCAACTACGTGGAAACTGAATAACCTGCTCCTGAATGACTATTGGGTACACAACAAAATGAAGGCAGAAATAAAGATGTTCTTTGAAACCAATGAGAACAAAGATACAACATACCAGAATCTCTGGGACACATTTAAAGCAGTGTGTAGAGGGAAATTTATAGCACTAAATGCCCACAAGAGAAAGCTGGAAAGATCTAAAATTGACACTCTAACATCACAATTAAAAGAACTAGAGAAGCAAGAGCAAACACATTCAAAAGCTAGCAGAAGGCAAGAAATAACTAAGATCAGAGCAGAACTGAAGGAGATAGAGACACAAAAAAACCCTCCAAAAAATCAATGAATCCAGTTGGTTTTTTGAAAAGATCAACAAAATTGATAGACTGCTAGCAAGACTAATAAAGAAAAGAGAGAAGAATCAAGTAGACGCAATAAAAAATGATAAAGGGGATATCACCACCGACCCCACAGAAATACAAACTACCATCAGAGAATACTATAAACACCTCTACGCAAATAAACTAGAAAATCTAGAAGAAATGGATAATTTCCTGGACACTTACACTCTCCCAAAACTAAACCAGGAAGAAGCTGAATCCCTGAATAGACCAATAGCAGGCTCTGAAATTGAGGCAATAATTAATAGCCTACCAACGAAAAAAAGTCCAGGACCAGATGGATTCACAGCTGAATTCTACCAGAGGTACAAGGAGGAGCTGGTACCATTCCTTCTGAAACTATTCCAATCAATAGAAAAAGAGGGAATCCTCCCTAACTCATTTTATGAGGCCAACATCATCCTGATACCAAAGCCTGGCAGAGACACAACAAAAAAAGAGAATTTTAGACCAATATCCCTGATGAACATCGATACAAAAATCCTCAATAAAATACTGGCAAACCGGATCCAGCAGCACATCAAAAAGCTTATCCACCATGATCAAGTGAGCTTCATCCCTGGGATGCAAGGCTGGTTCAACATTCGCAAATCAATAAACGTAATCCAGCATATAAACAGAACCAAAGATAAGAACCACATGATTATCTCAATAGATGCAGAAAAGGCCTTTGACAAAATTCAACAGCCCTTCATGCTAAAAACGCTCAATAAATTCGGTATTGATGGAACGTACCTGAAAATAATAAGAGCTATTTATGACAAACCCACAGCCAATATCATACTGAATGGGCAAAAACTGGAAAAATTCCCTTTGAAAACTGGCATAAGACAGGGATGCCCTCTCTCACCACTCCTATTCAACATAGTATTGGAAGTTCTGGCTAGGGCAATCAGGCAAGAGAAAGAAATCAAGGGTATTCAGTTAGGAAAAGAAGAAGTCAAATTGTCCCTCTTTGCAGATGACATGACTGTATATTTAGAAAACCCCATTGTCTCAGCCCAAAATCTCCTTAAGCTGATAAGAAACTTCAGCAAAGTCTCAGGATACAAAATTAATGTGCAAAAATCACAAGCATTCTTATACACCAGTAACAGACAAACACAGAGACAAATCATGAATGAACTTCCATTCACAATTGCTTCAAAGAGAATAAAATACCTAGGAATCCAACTTACAAGGGATGTAAAGGACCTCTTCAAGGAGAACTACAAACCACTGCTCAGTGAAATAAAAGAGGACATAAAGAAATGGAAGAACATACCATGCTCATGGATAGGAAGAATCAATATCATGAAAATGGCCATACTGCCCAAGGTAATTTATAGATTCAATGCCATCCCCATCAAGCTACCAATGAGTTTCTTCACAGAATTGGAAAAAACTGCTTTAAAGTTCACATGGAACCAAAAAAGAGCCCGCATTGCCAAGACAATCCTAAGTCAAAAGAACGAAGCTAGAGGCATCACGCTACCTGACTTCAAACTATCCTACAAAGCTACAGTAACCAAAACAGCATGGTACTGGTACCAAAACAGAGATATAGACCAATGGAACAGAACAGAGTCCTCAGAAATAATACCACACATCTACAGCCATCTGATCTTTGACAAACCTGAGAGAAACAAGAAATGGGGAAAGGATTCCCTATTTAATAAATGGTGCTGGGAAAATTGGCTAGCCATAAGTAGAAAGCTGAAACTGGATCCTTTCCTTACTCCTTATACGAAAATTAATTCAAGATGGATTAGAGACTTAAATGTTAGACCTGATACCATAAAAACCCTAGGAGAAAACCTAGGTAATACCATTCAGGACATAGGCATGGGCAAGGACTTCATGTCTAAAACACCAAAAGCAACGGCAACAAAAGCCAAAATTGACAAATGGGATCTCATTAAACTAAAGAGCTTCTGCACAGCAAAAGAAACTACCATCAGAGTGAACAGGCAACCTACAGAATGGGAGAAAATTTTTGCAATCTACTCATCAGACAAAGGGCTAATATCCAGAACCTAGAAGGAACTCAAACAAATTTACAAGAAAAAAACAAACAACCCCATCAAAAAGTGGGCAAAGGATATGAACAGACATTTCTCAAAAGAAGACATTCATATAGCCAACAGACACATGAAAAAATGCTCATCATCACTGGCCATCAGAGAAATGCAAATCAAAACCACAATGAGATACCATCTCACACCAGTTAGAATGGCAATCATTAAAAAGTCAGGAAACAACAGGTGCTGGAGAGGATGTGGAGAAATAGGAACACTTTTACGCTGTTGATGAGACTGTAAACTAGTTCAACCATTATGCAAAACAGTATGGCGATTCCTCAAGGATCTAGAACTAGAAGTACCATATGACCCAGCCATCCCATTACTGGGTATATACCTAAAGGATTATAAATCATGCTGCTATAAAGACACATGTACACGTATGTTTATTGCAGCACTATTCACAATAGCAAAGACTTGGAATCAACCCAAATGTCCATCAGTGACAGACTGGATTAAGAAAATGTGGCACATATACACCATGGAATACTATGCAGCCATAAAAAAGGATGAGTTTGTGTCCTTTGTAGGGACATGGATGCAGCTGGAAACCATCATTCTCAGCAAACTATCACAAGAACAGAAAACCAAACACTGCATGTTCTCACTCATAGGTGGGAGCTGAACAATGAGATCACTTGGACTCGGGAAGGGGAACATCACACACCGGGGCCTATCATGGGTAGGGGGTAGGGGGGAGGGATTGCATTGGGAGTTATACCTGATGTAAATGACGAGTTGTTGGGTGCTGATGAGTTGATGTGTGCAGCACACCAACATGGCACAAGTATACATATGTAACAAACCTGCACGTTATGCACATGTACCCTAGAACTTAAAGTATAATAATAAAAAAAAAAAAGCCACCAAGAATGGATAAAACAATAAAAATGCTTAAAAATTTTAAAAATCAAATTCTTGAAAAATTAAATGAAATTATGTGAAAGTCCAGAAAAATTATGATCAGTTTTAGGCATGAATATTTAATAAAACTTCAGAGAAATAATAATGTTAATATGGATATGCTATGGTCTGAATGTTTGTGTCCCTCAAAACATACATATTGAAATGTAATTCCCAATGCAATAGTATTAAGAGATTGGGTCTTTAGGGGGTGATCAGGTCATGAGGATGGAGCCCTCATGAATGGGATTAGGGCTTTTATAAAATAAGTCCTAGGGAGCTTATTTCCCTCTTCCACTATGTGAGGATACAGAAAGAAGTTGCCACATGAAGCAGAGAGTGAGCCCTCACCAGACACTGAATCTGTTGACACCTTGATCTTGGACTTTTCAGCCTGTAGAACTGTATGAAAAAAAATTTCTATTGTTTAAAATCCACCCCGTTTATGGTACTTTTGTTATAGCAGCTTGAATGGACTGAGACAGGACACACTGTAATCTATATGCGTAGCTCTGACTTGTTAAGAAGATATGTACTGAAATGAGAATGCTTCTTTTGGAAAACATAAGACAGTAAAATTTCAATTATTATTGACAAAGCTTCATCTGCTCTATATAAACAAAGAAAGAATCATTTTCTTTAAATGAAAAATTCAATACTTTGAAGAGAGAGTTGAAAATTGCTCTTGTTTTTTAGTCTTGGGATGCTGACATATAAAAGCTCTACAAAAGTATTTTGTTGGTGGTGCTTGAGAAAAAATGATTTCAATGAAATATATTGACATAAAAACCTTACTGGACTTTACATAGTTGTGCTAGTGTAATGTTAGACAGAAAGTCTGGAGTTTTAACTATAATTTTTTTAAACTCTGGATATTTTAATTTGGCACTATTTAAGTAACCATATTAAATCCCTTATGACTAATGCCATAAAAATATAAAATAAATGTTTTCTCAATAACCTTATATTTACTACTTTTCATCAAATAAACATCAGAGAGAATTACCCAATTGTTCAGAAGAGATGAGAAATGAAATAATAAAAATTAGAGAAATATTTGCACCTCAGTTGTGAGCTTATGGTGCTAGAGTTGAAAAGCAGTTTGGAGATTATGCTATTGTTAGAAATTGTGAGAGGGCATAGTTAAATTATTTGAGAAACTAAAAAGAATTTGGAGCATTGGGGTTTCTATTAATAAAATAATTTAATTGAGATATAATTCATATCCCATTAAATTCATCTTTTAAAAATATACATTTCTCTTGTTTTTAGTGATGAAAAAATGGCATTTAATGAAGGAGAAATTTTATTTAGTGAAAAAGAAATGATATTGACAATAAATTAATCTGGTATATCTTCGGATGTTGTGGAAAAATAGTGAAATGTGAGTCCTCTAGCATTGTTCTTTTTCAATATTATTTTGGCTATTCTGGGTCTCTTGCATTTACCCATGAATTATAGAGCCAGCTTGTTAAAGTGGGTAGCCTGTGAAATAGCCAGCTGGGATTCTGATAGAAATTGTGTTGAACTGGTAGATCAATTTGGAGAGAATTGCCATATTAATATTAAGCCTTTCAATCCACAAACATGGAAATTACTTATATTTATTTAGGTCCTCTTTAATTTCTTCCAAAAATGTTTTGTAACTTTTCAGAGTATATGTTTTGTACCTCTTGAAAACATTTTTAAATGAATATATACTATTTGTACATATTTATGGGGTACTCTTTTGTTAAATTTAATCTTAACTAATTTATTATTTTCAAAGTTATAAATGGAATTGCTTTCCTAATTTCATTTTACAATTTTCCATTGCTGGCATATAGAAATATAATTGATGTTTGTATATTATATTATATTATATCCTACAAACTTGCTGAACCTGTTTATTCATTCTAATAGCTTTTGGGGGATTCCTTAGGATTTCCTATGTTCAAGATCCTGTCATTTGCAAATAGAGAGTTTAATTCTTCCTTTGTAATCAAGATGCTTTTTTATTTTCATTTTCTAATTGCACTGGTTAGAACCTCAAGTACGACATTGAATCAAAGTGGTAAGAGCTGTCTTATTCCTGATCTCAGGGGGAAGGCATTCAATCTTCCACCATTAAGTACGATACTGGCTGTGCATATTTCATAGATGGTCTCATCAGGCTGAGGAAGCTCCCTTCTATTCTTAGTTTGTTGAGTGTTTTAATTTTTAATCATAAAATCATGTTAGGTTTTATCAAATGCTTCTTCTGGATCAAAATGATCAGGTAGCATTTCTCCTTCATTCTACTAATGTAGCATATTATATTAATTGACTTTCAGATGTTTGGAGATTTGATTTTAATAAATGATATTCTAACAGAGCTGTCAGCACTTCCTTTAACTTTGCAAGAAAGGTTTTAAGTATTAAAGCTGACATAATTTGACAAACCATCATAGTGATTGAACACAGAATACTAACATATTATTCTTGACTCTGGTCAGCACAGCATGATATGTGGTATAATGGTGTCAATAATGGAATAATTTTACATAAGTACCCACCTACATTTCATGGAAAATATTGACACATTTTGACTTTGTCACTCATCATATTGACTTACCCTCTTTAGCTGTACATTTTGTAAGGATGCTTATGTTTTACATTGAGGTAGTTAGTATAATTGAACATGACAATACCATAAACAGACATTTCCTATGCCATTTTTCTAGAGACTACTATACAAGGCAACATAAATCCATTAATCAATACCTTAATGTTTGGTTTCTCATCTAACAATAAATCGACCCAACAATGCTATTATGCAGAGCAACATTACTTCACCTTATTAAAAAATACACTTTAGGAGATTAACTCAAAATGAACATACATATGGTTGATTCTGCTGGACTATGCTCTGTGAGGGCAAGTACTTTGTCAATGTGATGTCCCCAAACCTTTGAATAGTATTTGACACATAGAAGTCTCTTAATAAACATTTGTTGCCTGAGTGAATGAATTCAATCCCTTGCTGTGAGCAATCAAACATAGTGAGCGATCAAAACAAGAAATAAAAATTAGGTTACCCTGATTAGTTCTTTTTGAACCTATGTCTTCAAAGGCATCCAGGGTATGAGCTTGATACTTTTTTTTTTTTTTTTTTCACTGTTAGATTCTGGTTTTGTGTGGCCTGAAGCTCAAACACTTTCATGGGTCTGAATTTAAAAAAAAAAAAAAAAAAAAGCAAACTTACTTATAGGGCATTTAATTTATAGGGTTGGGCAAGTGTAGGTCCCTGAGGCTTAAGCTTTATTCACAGTGAAATGTCACTATAGATTCATGCTTGTTGAATGAATGAATAAGTGAAAGTCTTTTTTCCTCCTAAAAATTAAAGCAAAACTTTTGTATTACCTCATTTTACTCTGACTTTGGCTCTTAAACTAGAAAAAATTAGAATAGGCATACTATTAATCAAGTATTAGGATAACTCAGACTAAAAAGGGTTAATTTTATTTTAAAAATATAATTATTTAGAAAAACTTTAGCAACAAGTGAAATCCTAAAATTTAAAGCTATAAGGGATAGAGTGGAATCAGCTAGGTGTGAAGACTGGGTAAAGGGTGGAGTGCGCACACAGATCAGGCGTCGGGGGCTTAGCTTCTAGCCATTAATTAAATGTGTGATCTTGAGCATATCCTACAGAAATTCAGAAAATATGATTAGATATAGAGTTTATTTGAGTACAAAGCTTGACATGCACTTGGGAAGCACAGATTTCAAAGAATGGAAATTAATGTTTTGAAATATAAAGGTTTGGGGTCATTTATATAGACAAGGTTTAGGGAAGCTTAAGAAAATGTCACCATCTTTCTATATAAGGTTTACTGTGTGGTTACAATGAGTTTAGGATAGAATTGGTTGAGATAGTCTTTTCTTTCAGGAAAGGTATCTTTAACATTCCACACTGAAGATATAAGTCATGAGATCTTCTGAGCTATCTGATCTAAGTTAGAGAGGACAATACAGGAGACAGTTAATATATTAACTATTAATATAACAAAGGTCAGTGATTAGAAGGGTAGAAGGTCTGGTCTCTGGTTTCTTCTAGTCATTTAAGAACAATGAGAAAGAGAGTTAATCCATAATCTAAGACGCGGAAGTTGCAACTACATGCCATGCGACTCACATCACAGTTACAGCTCTCTCATGACTTAAAGTGTTTTGGGGATTCTAACAACTTTTAGATTTTATTTATTTTCACAAGTAGGTCCCTCCTTTTTTTACAGCCTCAGTTTTCTCACCTGCAAAATAAAGACTCTGTACTAGACAAACTCTGAGATTCCATCTGCTTTGAATTTTGATGCCTGTTTCTAAATAGATGGATTTGAAAACTCAATTCTGTAATCACAAAATCACATGTCAAAACAGGGACTGAAAGAGAAAACATAGGGAGAAATGCTAATTTTACACTACATCTTATATCTCATTTGAGATTTCCCTTTATGTTAAAAAAGAAATGAAAAATGGATTTCATTTGAATTCTGTCCCTTTTTGGAAACAATCCTGCTGATCTGACTCTTGAACTTCATAACCCAAGTGGAGCTATTTATAATCCCAGTACTTTAAGTTAGTAAAGTGGTACATCTTTATGGTAACAAGGAACAAAAGGAAGGCGATAGATTTGAAATTTATGTAAGAACTTGGCTTTTGCCATTTATCTGAACACAACGACATCTTCTAGCCTTTTCTGTTAGTACAGAAAGTTGTTTCCTAATTTGGTTATTCAATGTGATATTTTATTTTGCTTTTCTCACATCCTTTAGGGAGAACCGATATATGTTAGAAGAAAAAGTACAACAGTGGATTCTATTAGAAAGAACAAATGAGAAATAAATTAGGTATATTTAGGAGAAAGGATAAAATGAATGGCTCAAGTAGACTTGTAGCTGCAACCAAATCAAAATATAAAAGGGTTACTATGACTACAAAGGGGGTATATTTGAATAAAAATGGATATGAAAGTCTCTTTCACATGCTAATTGAAATTGGTGGAAGTCTGTCATTTCAAACTGCAGACAGTCTTTCTCCACCTCCTCTTCCCTACGTTTGGATTGAATCTGCTTTTGGATTGAATCTGCTTTAAACAGTATTGCCCTGTGAAACTGAAAAGCACTCTGAGTTCCCTTGTGGAAGGGCTAGTTTATACCAGTTCTAGCATTGTGACTCCGATTCTTCATTTGTTCAGGGTCAGAGCCTCAGAACCCGCCCCACCCGTTTTTTGTTTGTTTGTTTGTTTTCTGAAGAAGAAAAAGCACAATGATCCACCTGAAACATCTTATCTTCAAGGTATAAGTCATCCCTTCTAAATGGTTATTCCTTTCAGTTAATTCAGAGAAGACTTATAGAACAAATTCTAAATGCAAGGCACTGTGGGGAAAGACAATTGTGGGGAAAGATGGATAATTTGGGTTCTGCTCCCCAAGGACTCCTTACAGATGGGGAGTTACTGAGTAATCTTTTTGAGTTCTTTCTGGATCTTGCTTCAGTTTCCTAAGAAATAGCCACTGTTCCTTGTAGTTAAATATAGATTGTGCTGGAAGGTGCCTGAAATAAAACCAGTATGGTAGTGTAAGCATTACCAGATGACACAGATATACTTGAATTAACTGCAGTATTCTTTCTCATCTCTGATAAATTTAAAGAACATGCATCTGCTTTTAAAAGGTATGTGAGTAATGAATTAGAACTTACTTTATGTCCCATGAAAGAAATGGGTGACATTTACCGAGTATTTGACTATAGAATTCTTTGTTCTGAGAACAACAGTTAACAAGTTTAAGAACAAGAGTTTTCTGATTCAGTATGGGAAATTGTGAGAAAAATGCTCACCCGTCCAAATCCAAAGAATGGACTCAGAAGCACAAAGAACAGCGAAAAGTGAGACTTTTAATAGCGGTCTTGCAAGATCTGATGGATGTCTGGTTGGCAGGCACATCCAGGGCAGCTACAACAGGTAATTTATCTCCTAGCACACAAGTCCCTCCCCTAGTTCCTCACTGGTAGAGCACTATGGGGTTACAGTCTTCCCCCACATCGCCCAAGTTTCATTATCCCCCTTATAAGGTTATACCCCAGTCCCCTTCCCTGCTTAAGTTTTGATTTCCCAGTAAAGAAACTCTCTTCCCTTTTATGGGCTGACCCCTCCTCTACATTCTGTTCACTTAATATGACCTTCTAGGAACATGAGCCATGTGATTTGTTACATCCGCAGGCTGGCTGCCAGTGCTTAGATTTACCATGCCTTACAAATGGACCATTTAAAATGTTTTCTTACAGAAATGAACATTTCAAGATTATTTAATGTCTAGATCACAATAAAGACTTACTGAGGATGGGCCCCAATCTCCAAAGGTTGCAGCATCTGAATCTTACTTCTGGTCCAGTCATAACCTCTGGTTACATATTTGCAAATAAATGAGTTAATGAGTATACATTTGGCTTTTGTTTTTCTGTTGTTAACTTTTTAATTATGTACATGTATAACTTTATTTTTTTTATATGTCCCCAGGAGTTATCTGGGTGATGGAACGATATGATAGTTTTGGTTTTCTTTCTAATATCTATATAGTTTTTAAAATCCATCAACAATGGATTTAGAAAAAACAAAACAAAACAACAAAATCTGTTGGATTTTTAAAAAAATTACACAGGTACAGATTAAATGCTCTGAGATGCAATGGAGTAAAAATAAATAAAAGCGTTAAAATGTTAAGGATTTACAAAACTAATGTACCTGGTGTAAGATTATTTTCTCAGTATACCAAATGATACTGGAGTTAAAAAGACATTACGTAGGCAGATAGCGAGGGTATGGAAGCCCTCCGTAAGGATTTTTTTAATGAAAAGCAGCCCCAAATCATTTTCTTTTCTAACAACAGCAGCCTATAAAATCGAGCTGCAGACATAGATGCCTGCAGTTGTGCCAATCATGTTCAAGATGGCGGCTGTCTTCCCTTCTCTTTGTCAGCCACATGTACAGTAAGGAGCGGACAAGATGGCAGGAGCTAAGGGGAAAGTTGATTTTCATAATAAGATTAGGGTGGGGCAGCCAGCCTTCCCCTGCACTATGTAAATGGCATACCTGATCGAGTCCTATGTAAATCAGACATCACCTCCTCAAACCTGACTATAACTTCCAGTGCATCAGCCACCTGCTGGTCTTTCCTCTCGGAAGTTCCCTCTCTCTATAGAGAGAGCTGTTTTACTTTCTCTTTTCTTCTACCTAATAACCTCCACTCCTAAACTCCTCGTGTGCGTCCGTGTCCTAAATTTTCCTGGTGCCAAACAACAAACCCCGGGTATGTACCCCGGACAAGGTAGCCACTTCACAATGAACAGTCTGTAGAATATTTCACAGTTTGGGAAACTCTGATCTATCTCTTGGGGCATAGAGACCACACTGCTGGCTGGAACCATAGCAAGCAGCACGGAGAAATTTAACTCAGAGAGAGTAAGTGGTCTAATGAAGCCTAAAAGAGGGGAGAGGTGGTTCCAGGGACTATTGAGGTTAGCTGGACACCCCCAGGTCCCCGAGGAGCACCTGTGCTCATGCAAGGCACAGTCTCAGGAGAACAGATACCCCAGCCACTGGAAGTTTGGACATCCACAGCAGAGGGTCCTCAGTGCATAAGAGTGAACTGCCTGGTGGAGCGGGTAAGGTTAATATTTGCAGGTATTTTATTTTATCTGTTAATAAAGTGTCTGTTTTTAAAGACTAGTCTTTTTAAAAGAAAAACCTGTGTAAATAGGCAATAACACAAGGAACTGTGATTAAGCCAAACAGTTCGAGACAAAACAGGAACTGTATCAAGAACATGAAGAACTGATTGGCTCTAATGGTCACTGGAGGAAATGGGTTCCCACAGTCCATCAGTGTTACACATTTCCATAACTATGTAAAAAGAGGGTACATCTATGTGTTCCAAGGTACTAACTTACTTTCATGTCTGAAAGAGGAGAGCTGATTCAGTTAATGCATCCACTAAAGTAGCCGGTTATAAGGAAAACCATGATAAAATCCATAGCTCTTTTGTATACAACCAGTAACTTGTTAAAAAACAAAATGGACAATGATAGTTTATCATAATAACTTTAAAAACTATGTAATAACCAATATTGAGGATAATCTTAAAAAATGTGTGAGGTCCAAAGAAAGAAATGTACAAAATTTGTAGCATAGTTGACTAGAAAAATAGGTATATAAAATATTAATCACATTTTTATTCTTTTAAATTTTAAAATAAAACATAATGGGAACATTTCTAACAACTGAAATTTTTGAAAATAAAATTCTTATTCTCCCCACAACCCCTTTCACTCCCCAGAGGTGCAACAGTGAACAATCTGCTATGTATCTTTCAAATAAGTTATGGACTGAATACTCATTTGCCCCACAAAATTCATATGCTGAAATTGATGTTATTGAGGATGGGGACTTGGGAGGTAATTAGGACGTGAGGGGGAACCCTCATGAATGAGATTAGTGCCTTTATAAGAAGAGGCTGAAGAGCTAGCTCCTTCTCTTTCTGCCATACAATGAGAAGTTGACAGTCCACAACCCAGAAGGGGACCCTCAACAGAGCTCAAACATACTGGCACCCTGATCTCAGGCTTCCAGCCCCTAGACTGTGAGAAATAAATTCTGCTGTTTAGAAGCCATCCAGTCTATGGTACTTTGTTATAGCACACCAAACTAAAACGAAATATTTGGAGTGTTTATTTCAGCTACATTATTGAACTTAAATTTGCAATGGGTTCATTTACATGTAGTGTAATTATAGTTATATTTGGTTTGATATATCAACTTGCTATTTTACCTATTTTTCTTTCTTTTTCTTTCTTTTCCTGCTTTCTTTGGAATTAATCAAATAATTTTTATTATTCCATTTACCTCAGCCTTCTAGAGTGTTGGGACTGCAGGCATCAGCTGCTGTGCCTAGCCTCTATTAACTTTTATTTTTACATTTATTTTTTACCATTTTTTCAGAGGTTAATTTCAGCATGCAGCCTTGATTAATTTTAGTCAAATATGGATTATCTTTTACCACTTTTCTGATAACATTAAAACTTTAGATACTTTTAACTTAATTATCCCCCTGCTAACTTTTATATTTTATTTCTATACATATTTTAAACCTTGTAAGACATTATTATTGCTTTGTATGCTCAATATTTCATTTTTACAATATTTTTCATTGTTTTACTGCCTCCCTTTCTGTGTTTCAATCTGGAATAGTTTTCTTTCTGGCTGAAAAACTTTCTTTAGTATTTCTCTTAGTGCAGGTTTGCTGATAAAAATTCTGTTTTGTTTATTTGAAAACATCTTTATTTTGCCTTCATTTTTGAAGAATAATTTCACTGAATATACTGTTTGAGACTAAAAGTAATTTTCTTTAATATCTTTCAATATACCATCTCATTATTGTCTGGCTTTCAGAAGTTCTGTTGAGAAATTATCTTCCATTTAATTGTTGTTATTGTTGTTGTATTTGAAGATAACATACTATTTTTTCTTAGCTGCTCTGGGAATGATTTCTATTTTTTTAAATCACTTTTGGAAATTCTTCAATCCTTCAAAAGTTCTTCCATTTTCCCCCATATTCTTTTTTCTCTTCTTTTGGGAATCCAATTAAATTTATGTTAAACTTTTTATTATGTGTATCGTACATTCTTCTAAATTTTATATCCTGTTTTCTCTTAGTGCATCACTCTAGGTTTTTCCCAGCAGTCTGTCTTCTACTTCACTAATGCTCTTTATTGCTATCTCTAGTCTCTTGTTAAACCCATGATTTGAATTCTTACTTTCGGGTATTATGTTTTTTAGTCCTAGAACTTTCATTTGATTCTTTTTATGAATTCTAATTATATAGTACATTTCTTTATCTTTTTGTCTGTTTTCTCTAACATATTAATCTTGCTATTTAAAAATCTTTGATAATTCCACTATAAGAACCACCTGTAGTTCTACATCTGTTGTCTAATTTTTCTCTTCATTTTGTGTCATATGGTTCTATCTTTTGGAGTGTGTAATAAATTTGATTGCATGCCAGATATTGTTTATTACTAGATAGCCTCCAGATAATTTTATCTCCTTCCAGAAAGTATTCACCATTTTTTTCCGACAGAAAAAAATTGGGTCTGATAATCTTACTCTGTTTAGCCACTTCAGTTTCAGTAAGTGTCTGCCTACTTCTATTATTCTTTGCTCCTAAGGTGTATCCCTCTAGGTCTTTCAGCGAAGAGCCTGATGTATTTTCTGGGCACCTGGAAGGTCCTGAGTTCTAATCCTTGCCTCTTAGCTGAAAACTCTGTTCTGTTTTCCAGAGGCTTTTTACTTAGGTCCTTAGTCTCCTGCTCAGTTTAGTTTCAGAATTTGGTAAATGGTTAAAAGAGGAACTAGCCACATGTCAGGCTTAGTTCTCTGCCCCTGCCTTCCTCAGCGTTTTTGGCCCAGGATATTTCTAATTTTGATTCTCCAGCCCCGTGACACAATCAAAATCTCTACTGGCTTCCCTGTTAGCAGCCCTCTCTGTATGTGCAAAGGCTAGAATCTCAGCCACCTCTTGCCCTGACTCAGAGAGAAGCAGTTGCAAATGATCAGCTCAACTCACTTCTCCATCATCTTCCACTTTCCTTTCTTTTTTTTTTTTTTGAGATGCAGTCTCACTCTGTCACCCAGGCTGGAGTGCAGTGGCACGATCTTGGCTCACTGCAATCTCCACCTCCTGGGTTCAAGTGATTCTTGTGCCTCCCTGAGTAGCTGGGACTATAGGTGCATACCACCATGCCTGGCTAATATTTGTATTTTTTGATAGAGAAAGAGTTTTGCCATGTTGGCCAGGCTGGTCTCAAACTCCTGGCCTCAAATGATCCACCCACCTCAGCTTTCCAAAGTGCTGGGATTACAGGTATGAACCACCACGTCTAGCCCATCTTCCTCTTTTCCAAATTTAATCCGTGCAGTGTTCTGAATGTTTGCATCCCCTCATAATTCGTATGTTGAAACTGAATCATCAAAGTGATGGTATTTGGAGGTGGGGGCCTTTGGGACATGATTAGGTCAGGAGGGTGCAGACACCATAAATGAGATTAGTGCCCTTATAAAGAGACCATAAAGAGCTAACTAGTCCTTTCCACCATGTGAGGACATAGGGAGAATGCACCATTTCTATAAACCAGGAAATGGGCCCTCATCAGACAGTAAATCTCAGGCCCCTTGATCTTAGACTTCCCAACCTCCAGAAGTGAGAAATAAATTTCTATTGTTTATAAGCTACCCAAGGTCATAGTACTTTGCTGTAGAGGCCCAAATGAACTATGATAGTTCCTACAGTTCTAGTGGCTTTAGTAGCCCTTTAATGGCTTTAAACATATTTGTTGTTTGTTTTATATTTTTATTTAGCTTTTCTAATGGTTCTTATTGGGAATATTGATCTGCTATAAGTTATTCATCTTACCCACCAATATCTCATTGTCCAGACTCTATAATATGGTCATATCTCACACTGAGAAAGATAATTATTTTTTATTTTGAATGACAATATGCCAAATAAAAATCAAGATTCTGTTCCCAGGAAAGAATGGGGAGAATGGATGTTGGGGTAAGCAACTAGCACACTGTTCCAAAGTGAGAGGTGGAAGCCAGTTATAGTCTCATGGAAGGATAGGGAGTGGTTTTCACATACGCTGGGGAAATGAGTTGCCAGAATCCACCTCTGACTTAGGAGAGCTCATAAAACAATAATAACTTGGTTAACATTTGCTATCAAAATCATCCAACTCTCTATGTTCAGATCCATGCTTACCAAACAATCTTGAGGCAGTAATTGAGCTTTCCTTAGAGACTTGGAGAGAATGTGCTAATCCTCAGAAATGAATCTACCAGTTCATTTGGCAGTTATATTTCTCAAGGTAAATAATCAAAACCAGTGTCCAGGGTCATAATCTGCATGATGAACCAGTCTTTTTTGGCTCACTTTGCCCTGGATAAAATGACAAAATATAGTTTCTTGACCTACTAGAACTTGACTGCTGCTGTGATTCTCTTATGAAAGTATTGTCAACATTTAGACATTAGGAATCTCTTGCTAAATTTAGCAGCAGGTTCCTGTCTATGAAATAAAAAATGAATCCTGTTTAGAGAAGAATCTTGCAAATAATGTCTCAGTTTCTAACAGAAAGGTAAAAAATCTTGTAAGAGTGATGAACACTGAAAAGATAATGTCTGAAAACAGTTTTCTCCTTATGTTAGGTTTGGAAAATGTGATCTTGAAATTTGGTGAAAATACAACTCACAGAGAATTCTAAAAGACTATCCCTCAGACTGATTGGTCTGCAATTTGGGATTTATGAAAAATGTTTGCTCTTTTTAGGAGAATTATGGATTTTGGCTAATTGGAGAGAACTTTCCTATTAAGTTAATCACTACAAACATTGGGCCCTAAGACACAGAAGAGATTTAAATTCTGAGGGTAAGAGCTCTCTTGGCACCCAATTCAATTTTATGGGAATAATCAGATGATTAAGAGAAAAAAATAGTGACTCAAGAGGTCCTTGGGATTCTCCTGTAAATTCTGAACAAGGCACTTAATTTTTCAAATTCTCATTTCTTCCTTTTCCAATCTGTTATGGAAGATAAAATCTGGCCTCTGAGGATACATTGCTTGTACTAATGAAA
Source organism: Macaca thibetana thibetana (assembly GCF_024542745.1). Lineage (NCBI taxonomy): Eukaryota > Metazoa > Chordata > Mammalia > Primates > Cercopithecidae > Macaca > Macaca thibetana. The sequence goes on along the minus strand of NC_065592.1, from coordinate 60,783,981 downwards.
TAATAACTGGAAGGATTCTGTGTTCATTGGATGGGTTCTGGGACAATTTCCCTAAAACCTGTTCCTTCCTAATTGTCAGCTCACTTAAAATTCAGCACTTTATTACTATTTTTGCATCATTTTGAGTGCTCATATTCTTTTTTTCCTTTTAAAAATCCCTTTTAAATATTTTTAGACACTAATCCATTTAGTTTTTAATCTTGTAGGCTCAGATGTATGCTGTGGAACCTATCCCTAGAAAATTGTGTTTTGCTCAAAACCACAAACTTTTGCCTGCAGTTTCAAAAGAGTCACAGGCTCCTAAATTAAAGGAAATATAACACATGTTAAATTCTTTCAAATATATGGTTGTTGAGTTTTGAACACTTTGTTAACAGATAGGCTCTTTTGTATCCCTAAGGATATATTCCTACTTCTGAATATTTTACTTTTCACCATTTCCAGTTCATAACATCACACTGGATTATAAAACAAAGAAATATGTACAATAATGGTAGCCTGTGTAATGGGTAATGAAGTATTAATAATTCCAGTAAATTCCATGTTGGGACAGGTATGATTATCCATTTATTTTTTGCCCTATTTATTTTTTACCTTAATCAGAATGTGTTATTTCCTGATTGCTTTGATGGCTTTTCCCAGGCTTACCTGGTTTGTGACAACCAGCTGCTAAAATCAACAGTCATGCTGATTTCTTTTAGTTTTTCACAAATGTGCTTTCTTACTAGGAGTATTCTGTGCGTGCTTTTCCTTCTGTCTTTCTTTCCTTCTTTGCACAGTTAAATCCTCCTCAGCCTCACCTAGTTGCTGAGTGGCTTTCCTCCGCAGGGTTATTCAGGGACTCACGCTCTTTCTGTTTTGTTACTCCACTATCCCCTAGGACCTCAGAATCCTCTGCTTCAAGCAGGGGAAAGAAAGATAGAGAAAGCACCCATTTATAATGTCCTTGACCCAGAAGTGACATGCATTACCTCCAAACACATTCTGATGGTAAGAGCTACTCACATGGCTCTACCCAAGGTGCAAAGGTGTTTGAGAAATGGAACTCCTGAATGAATAGCCACTTCCTAGGGTCATCTCAATACTGTGGAAGGGGACACATTAATTTTTGGTGGTAGCTACCTATATTAGGCCATGTTTGCATTGCTATAGAGAAACACCTGAGACTGGGTAATCTATAAGAAAAGAGATTTAATGGGCTTACAGTTCTGCAGGCTATATAGGAAGCATAGCACTGGCATCTGCTTCTCATGAAGCCTTAGGAAGCTTACAATCATGGCAGAAGATGAAGGGGAGCAGGCATCTCACATGGCAGGAGCAGGAGCAAGAGAGGGCAAGGGAGGTGCCACACACTTTTAAACAACCAGATCTTGTGAGAACTCACTCACTATGGCAAGAACAGCACCAAGAGGATGGCACTAAGCCATTCATGAGAAACTCACTCCCATGATCCAATCACTTCCTAAAGGCCCTACCTCCAATACTGGGGATTACAATTCAACATGAAATTTGGGTGAGGACAAACATACAAACTATATCACTACCTATCTCTGCCACGCCATGATGTACCACCAGCATGTAGCATAGTAGCACTTAATAAATATTCATAGAATGCATGAATAAAAAGGAATGAATGCAATTGTTTGAAGTAGTTTGTGATTTGTATTATAACAATTTCACATCTGGTATACAGAATTTGGAGAAGCAGCAGGTTTATTAGGTTGTCGATGTCCAATTTACATAGTATCAAAATAATCATCTGGAAGACACTGTGCATTGTCGGTTTCATATATCAAAATACACCAGGAGGGGCAACTTCACTCTTAAATCTCTGCTTCAGTCCTCCAGCTTGGATCGCTCCACTCATATATCAAACGAAATGGAAGAAGCAACTATAGGGAATTATGCCTGAGACTCTTGCTTGAAATGTATCCTGCCCATTTCACACTGTATCATGAGTTAATTGCCCAAAAGAGGCAAAAGATAGTGTAACATCAGAACAGATAAATAACCAATCAAAAGTGGGTTGAATTTGGGTTAACTGATCATTGGGTAAAGATCTTTGAGCAAACCAACCTGTTCCCATTGGATGACTTTATGTATCTATATGTAATATATAAATTATATATTAAATTTTATGTGTATTCACTTAACATTTTATGTATATTCATTTTTTATATATTCATGTATATTAATTTTATACTGGCCATATGAAGTATTAGAGATATGGAATTAGGCATATATAGAACACATCAGGAAACTTTTTGCCTCTTCCACATTATAGCTAAGATTTGATTATAAAATATAGAGTTTGATTATGTGACAAGTGAAATTCTGCTTGCACCAAATCCCTAAATGTTAGCCTTATAATGTATCTTTTTTTTTTTTTTAAGAGACAAATTCTTGCTCTGTCGCTCAGGCTGGAGTGCACTGGTACAACCATAGCTCATTGCAGCCTCTCACTTCTGAGTTCAAGGGATCCTCCTGCCTCAGCCTACTGAGTGAGTAGCTGGGACTACAGGTGCACCCTAGTACATCCAGCTAATTTTTAAATCTTTTGTAGGGATGGAGTCTATGTTGCCCAGGCTGGTCTTGAACTCTTGGCCTCAAGACATCCTCTCACCTCAAGTAATCCTCCCACCTTAGCCTCCCAAAATGCTGGCTTTATGGGCATAAGCCACCACACTGGCCTATAATGTATCTTTAAATATGTACCTTTACTGAGGAGTTAATCTGATAAGATTAACAAGGACTAAGAGATTTATTTATCTTTAATCTTTGGTGCAATACCTGGCGCATTTTAGAGTCTCTGGCCTCGTTTTCCTCATTGTTGTAACATTCCTCCAGTTCATCCAGCTCTGTTTTTCACAAAGTCTCTAACTGCTACCTGCTACAAGGTGCTTCATGTTCTCAGCAGTCTTAATCTGTGTGGCTAGCTAGGAGAGCCAGAGAAGCAGAGAATCTGTAAGCTGGAAAGGACTTCAACTTCAATGGGATAAATCTGCTCTGTGATCTGATGAATGAATTCAAAATAAAGAGTTAGGGACTTCACAAACTGTCACTGTTTGCTGACGATACGATCGTTTACCTTGAAAACCCTAAAGACTCCTCCAGAAAGCTCCTAGAATTGATAAAAGAATTCAGCAAAGTTTCTGGATACAAAATTAATGTACACAAATCAGTAGCTCTTCTATACACCAACAGCAACCAAGCAGATAATCAAATCAATAACTCAACCCCTTTTATAATAGCTGCAAAGAATAAAATACTGAGGAATATACCTAACCAAGGAGTCAAAAGACCTCTACAAGGAAAACTACAAAACACTGCTGCTGAAAGAAATCATAGGTGACACAAACAAATGGAAACACATCCCATGCTCATGGACAGATAGAATCAATATTGTGAAAATTAACATACTGCCAAAAGCAATCTACAAATTCAACACAGTCCCCATCAAAATACCACCATAATTCTTCGAATTAGAAAAAACAATTCTGAAATTCATATGGAAACAAAAAAGAACCTGCATAGCCAAAGCAAGACTAAGTAAAAAGAACAAATCTGGAGGCATCACACTACTTGATTTCAAACTATAGTATAAAGCCATAGTCACCAAAACAGCCTGGTACTGGTATAAAAATAGGCACATAGACCAGTGGAATAGAACAGAGAATCCAGAAATAAACCCAAATACTTACAGCCAACTGATCTCTGACAAAGCAAACACGAACATAAAGTGGGGGAAAGGACACCCTTTTCAACAGATGGTGCTGGGATAATTGGCTAGCCACATGTAAGAGAATGAAACTAGATCCTCATCTCTCACCTTATACAAAAATCAACCCAAGATGGATTAAAGACTTAAACCTAAGACCTGAAACTATAAAAATTCCAGAAGATAACATTGGAAAAACCCTCCTAGACATTGGCTTAGGCAAGGATTTTATGACCAAGAACCCCAAAGCAAATGCAATAAAAACAAAGATAATAGCTGGGACCTAATTAAACTAAAGAGCTTTTGCACGGCAAAGGGAACAGTCAGCAAAGTAAACAGACAACACACAGAGTGGGACAAAATCTTCACAATCTATACATCTGACATAGGACTAATATCTAGAATCTACTACAAACTCAAACAAATCAGTAAGAAAAAAACAATCCCATCAAAAAGTGGGCTAAGGACATGAATAGACAATTCTCAAAAGAAGATATACAAACGGCCAACAAACATATGAAAAAATGCTCAACATCACTAATGATCAGGGAACTGCAAATCAAAACCACAATGTGATACCACCTTACTCCTGCAAGAATGGCCATAATGAAAAAACCAACAGTAGATGTTGACAGAGATGCGGTGAACAGGGAACATTTCTACACTGCTAGTGGGAATGTAAACTAGTGCAGCCACTATGGAAAACAGCGTGGAGATTCCTTAAAGAACTAAAAGTAGAACTACCATTTGATCCAGCAATCCCACTACTGGGTTTCTACCCAGAGGAAAAGAAGTCATTATTTGGAAAAGATACTTGCACACACACGTTTATAGCAGCACAATTCACAATTGTAAAATCGTGGAACCAACCCAGAAGCCCATCAATCAATGAGTGGATAAAGAAACTGCATATATATACACATATATACACACACACATATATATATGTATGTGTATATACACACACACACACATACACACACACACATACATAAAGAAACTGCAGTGTATATATATATATGTATACACACACACACACACAATGGAATACTACACGGCCATAAAAAGGAATTAACAGCATTTGCAGTGACCTGGATGAGATTGGAGACTATTATTCTAAGTGAAGTGACTCAGGAATGGAAAACCAAATATCGTATGTTCTCACTGATATATGAGAGCTAAGTTATGAGGACACAAAGGCCTAAGAATGATACAATGGACTTTGGGGGTTTGGGGGGAAGAGTGGGAGGGGGTGAGGGATAAAAGACTACAAATATGGTGTAGTGTATACTGCACAGGTGATGGGTGCACTAAAATCTCACAAATTATCACTAAAGAACTTACTCATGTAACCAAATACCACCAGTACCCCAATAACTTATGGAAAAATAAAATAAAATAATAAATTTAAAAAAAGAACTTACTCATGTAACAAAATACTACTTGTTCCCCAAAAACCTATGGAAATAAAAAGTTTTAAAAAATAATAAATAAATAAATAAAATAAAGAGTTAGGGACTTCAGAAGTTATTTGTAATAGAAAAACTTTAATTAAAAAAATCACCAGGGTGATATATCTGACACAAGGTAATGGATTAACGGTAAAAGTAACTAAGGATTCTGTGTGTGTGTGTGTGTGCGTATGTGTGTGTGTATTTGTGTGTATGTACGTGTGTTTATGTGTCTGTGGGTGTGTATAGGGGATTACATTGCTGAGTAAGGTTTATGTGATACAAAAGAAGGCCTGGACCCTTCAAATCATGCTGGACTAGATTATCTTTGCTTACAAATCTACATGTTCTCAGCATATTCCCTTCAAAGAGCTTAGTTGTAGCATTTATGTTTTCTGCAATATCAAGGAAGCAGACACATTTTAGACCCCCGCCTAATATTTGCATAAAGGAGTTCTCCACTGAATAACCAGAATTTTTTCTAAGATGTTATATTTTTGAAAAAATACTTTTATTTCAAAACCTCTGAATGGCTTTGGCTTGCTTTTGAAATAAAATGGTAACTTTTTTTAGCGGATAGTTTCTGAATGATTGTTATGTAGGAGAGCTTTACATATAGGTGTGAAAACAGCCAATTTAACTGCCTACACTTCTGTGTCCCCCAGAGTGATGCCAATTTGTACTGCACTGTGAAGATTCAGAAACAGAGAGAAAAAGCTGGTGCTAAATCTGAGAGGTAAAAATTGAATTTGATTCCCAAAATGAAATTTGATCACATAGAATTTGTAATCTAGGTTATGCATCTAGAATACAGAAATAAATACACAGTCCCTTCATTTTATTGAATTTACACATTAGTTATGATAGTCCCTATTGCTATTCATCTTATAGATTGTAAATTGATTTATTTTTTGCCTTTCCAGCTGGATTTGGAAGTACTCAAAAGAATCTACTAAGAATGTGATATCCCAGTAATCTTGAAAGATACAGAAGAGAACAGGACTGGCTGAAAAACACTCAGAATGCTGTGTTTGATAATTGGGAGTAGAACTTCTGAAGTCTAATGATCCAGGCCAGATTTAAATTTTAACTTTTCATCAGCCTTCAGTGTTTTTAATCCAAGGAATAATTATCTTCCTGTATTTCTATTTCTTAGATCAGAATTTTTAAATGGCAACCTCATTAATTTTCTAAGATTTAAGTTGAAACAATGTACAATATTGTATATCCTAACTTTCCTACAAGGGGCAGGAAGCAAGGTTATGTGCATGGCCACGTGTTTGTAGGTACATGTGTTGAAATAGGAAGTATCCTAGTATGTATTTAGATAAGAAAAACTTACATACTAGTGTTGACTTTGAAATTATAACATTTATACCTACATATTCTTTGTGTTTATTTTAAAGTTTTGAAAATATACAGGACTGTTAATAAAAAAGAACATGATATCAATTTTATGAAAGCCCTCACCCGAGGATGCTGGGGACTTAGTATAGTGTGCAAGATATTTAATGGTATGAGGCATCATCTATAGCAGTGGTTCCCAACATTTTAAAATATAAGGTACATTTTGAAACTAAGAAAAGCATCACCAGGTATTGTGTGCTGGAAGTTGTACTGTTTTCATCTATTGATTGATGAATAACCTAGTGATAATGCCTATTCTTAGTAATGCTTTAAGTTGTATTTACATGTTATCAATAATGACAGAATCAGCATGTTTTTGTGAAAGTATAAGAGCTATGTATGAGGGGAATGTTATCCATGCCAATCATGCTTGGCCTGCATTCTAAACTTGTAAACCCTTTAATGGCTTGTCACCTACAGACCAAACAGTGCTGACTTGGATTAAAAATATATCATTGATGATAGGAATCTTTTGAGTTATTATGAAAATTATTTCTTGACAAAGTCCTGAGAACTTTAAGTAAAACACTTCTTTCAGGGCCTGTGACTGACGCTGGTCTTATTCTCCCCACTGATGTCTCATCTTTTCTTGATACAGAATTCGACTTCTGGTAATCCCATGTGAATCTAAAGGTTTATCATTGCTGGAATGATACTCTTCACTATGAAGTTGCAATCTGACTGATGTTCTGTTGCACCAAAAAACTGGCTAGGGAAAATATCAGGCCTGATTAATTAACTAGGTAATGTGCTGAACTACAGCCCACTTTGCAATATCTCTAAGATGATGTGATTGCATAAGCTAATGGAAAATAAGTTTATGGGCTCAGAATTAAAAAATAAGATTATTATTTACAAGGACTTCATCATAGAATGTAAGGGAGTGCTCACTAATCAGAGGAAAGGTATCATCATATCCTAGTTCCTAAACACATTAAAATGATAAGCTTACTTCCATTCATGCAAAACCACAGGCCCCTTCTCCAAAAAGCTGGAGATGAGAGGCCTCCAGAGACTTGGATAAAGGCAGCCTGCTTCCTTCCTGTTCTCCTTCTCAGGAGTCAGAGCTGCACAGCTATCTAAAACTCACCCTGCCCACTCCTGCATCTTCCCCTCTTTAACAGGAATTTCCCCAGTAAAATCTTTTCCAGTTCTAGTCCCTTCTGGGCATCTGCTTCTCTAAAGACCAGATCTGCCATACCACATATAAGCTTGGTTGAGCTACTTAATCCTTATAAGTATAAGCTATCTTAGCAGAACACAGGTAAGATAATAATATTTAGATGCCCCCCATACCTTTTTTGTTTTTACATAATTTCAGATTTACAGAAAAATTTGCAAGAATAGTACAAAGAATTTATGAATACCCTCACCCAGGTTCCCTGTATTAACATGGTGTGTGTGTGTGTATTCACAAACACATAATTTTGAACCCATTAAGAAAAAGTTATATACATGACGTTCCTTTACTTCTAAATATTTCAGTGTGTGTTTTCTAAAAGTAAAGAATTTTCTTACTTGATAATAATCACAGTATAATGCTTAATCAAAAATTAACATCAAGCTGGGTGTGGTGGCACATGCCTGTAATCCCAGCTACTCGGGAGGCTGAGGCAGGAAAATCGCTTGAAGCAGGGAGTTGGAGGTTGCAGTAAGCTGAGATCACGCCACTGCACTCCAGCTTGGCAACACAGCAAGACTCCATCTCAAAAAATAAATAAATAAATTAAATAAATGAATAAATAAATAACATCAGATGAGATCAGGTGTCTTGAGGGTGGTATGCTGAGCCCATATAGCCAACACAATCCTAAGCAACAAGAACAAAGCTGGAGGCATCCAGCTACCTGACTTCAAACTCTACTACAAGGCTACAGTAACCAAAACAGCATGGTACTGGTACCAAAACAGATACATAGACCAATGGAACAGAACAGAGGCCGCAGAAATAACACCACACATCTACAACCATCAGATCTTGGACAAATGTGAAAGAAACAAGCAATGGGGAAAGGATCCCCTATTTAATAAATGGTGCAGGGAAAACTGGCTAGCCATATGCAGAAAACAGAAACTGGACCCCTTCCTTACACCTTATATAAAAATTAACTCAAGATGGATTAAAGATTTAAATGTAAAACCTAAAACCATGAAAACCCTAGAAGAAAACCTAGGCAGTAACATTCAGGACATAGGTATGGGCAAAGTTTTCACAACTAAAACACCAAAAGCAATGGCAACAAAAGCCAAAATAGACAAATGGGGATCTAATTAAACTAAAGAGTTCTGCAGAGCAAAATAAACTATCATCAGAGTAAACAGGCAACCTACAGAATGAGGGAAAATTGTGGCAATCTATCCATCTGACAAAGGGCTAATATCCAGAATCTACAAGGAACTTAAACAAATTTACGAGAAAAAAACAACCCCATCAAAAAGTGGGTGAAGGATATGAACAAACACTTCTCAGAAGAAGACATTTATGCAGCCATCAAACATATGAAAAAAAGCTCATCATCACTGGTCATTAGAGAAATGCAAATCAAAACCACAATGAGATCGCCAGTTAGAATGGCAATTATTAAAAAGTCAGGAAACAACAGATGCCGGCGAGGCTGTGGAGAAATAGGAATACTTTTATGCTATTGGTGGGAGTGTAAATTAGTTCAGACATTGTGGAAGACAGTTTGGCGATTCCTCAAGGATCTGGAACTAGAAATATCATTTGACCCAGCAATCCTATTACTGGATATATACCCAAAGGTTTATAAATCATTCTATTATAAAGACACATGCACGTGTATATTTATTGCAGCACTATTCACAATAGCAAAGACTTGGAGCCAACCCAAATGCCCATCAATGATAGACTGGATAAAGAAAATGTGGCAATATACACCATGGAACACTACGCAGCTATAAAAAAGGATGAGTTCATGTCCTTTGCAGGGACATGGATGAAGCTGGAAATTATCATTCTCAGCAAACTAACATAGGAACAGGAAACCAAACACCACATGTTCTCACTCATAAGCAGGAGTTGAACAATGAGAACACATGAACGCAGGGAGGGGAATATCACACACTAGGGCCTGTCAGCGGGGTCGGGGCAAGGGGAGGGAGAGCATTAGGACAAATACCTAATGTATGTGAGGCTTAAAACCTAGATGATGGATTGATAGGTGCAGCAGACCACCATGGCATGTGTATACCTATGTAACATACCTGCCCATTCTGCACATGTATCCCAGAACTTAAAGTAAAATTTCAAAAAATGTTAACATCAATTCAGTTCTATTATCTAATAGCCATTGTCTTACCCATTGTCTCAGTGATTTCTTTTATAGCAATAGAAAGTCCAAGATCAGGCTTTAGAGTTTCCCCTTTTATTTTGCCTGGAGTAATTCTATAAATAATTTAGTAAGTGCTCAGTAAGTGCCAGGTGGGCACTGACAAGACTAAGGTGGGGAACAATGGGTCCCAGTGAATGAGGAGCCTATGTCTACTCTGGGGAAGTAGACACCTGATAACTAGTTTATGATTTAGGCTATAGTGTGATATGTGTGGAGATTCAGTGAGACTCATTCAATATGGAATGTAGGGTCTAACTGCAGCATAGAAGGTAGAAATAGCCCAGTTGCAGTTTTACATCCTGCCCCACAACAAATTCAGAGCAGCCAGATTTTGTCTCTTGCACTAGACTAGATTTTTATCTTTCAGTTAAGCAGCAGACGAAGTAATTATTTTGCTTGTAGGGATCACGTTGTCTAAAAAATAATATTTTAAAATACCAAAATCCATTTTATCTTGGTAAGAGGCTCACTCAATGAGAGGCACATGGAAAAACTGAAACCCTTAAAAGGGATTCGGGCAGGTCCATTGACTCAAGATCTCTCTAGGCATGTGCCCATTGAGGTGTGAATTACCTCCATGGTTTAAATTGTTGATGTACTTTCTGTTAAATATAGAATATGACTCTGAATGACTATTCTCCTTGCTCAGAGGATGGAAAAATGATTAAAACAAAATGCCTACTCTGAATGCAATTAAACCAGGGAAAATAAGACAAGAAAAAAATGATCATAACACAAAATATGACAGAAGTAGTTTCAGAAGAATGATGCATTGCAAAAAAACAAAACAAAACAAAACAAAACAAACAGTAGGCTCAGCAAAGACTTCGTGGAAGAAGTGACATATAACATGTTCATTAAAAGAAGAAAGATGTTTTCTGGATACGGTAGGGGAGTTACCTTCTGTGAAGGTATTAACATAGGTTGAGAAATAGAGACAGGAAAGCACTAGAGTGAATGGGATATCCAAGTGTAGGCAAGAGGGAGCAGTCCCATTCAGCAAGATCTTCTGGGATTTGAGGTATTTGTGAGAGAATGGTGAAAGGCAAGGTTGTCTTACTTGATTTGTACTGCCACAATAAAATATCCAAGACTGGGTAATTTGTAAACAACAGAAATTTATATTTCAGTTCTGGAGGCTGAAAAGACCAAGATCAAGATGCTAGCAGACCTGGTTGCTGGTGAGGGCTGTCTCTGCTTCCAAGTTGGCCCCTTGAAGACTACTTCCTCTGGAGGGGACAAACACTGTGTCCTCACATGAAGAAAGGATCTGAAGGAGTGAACTCATCCCCTCAAGACTTTTTATAAGGCATTAATCTCATCCATGAGGGTAGAGCCCTCATGGGCCAATTACTTTCTAGGAGGTACACATCTCAGTACTGTTGCACTGGGGATTTAGTTTCAATGTGAATTTTGGAGGGAATGCAAACATTCAAACCATAGCAAGGATGGAGAGAAATTCGGGGCAGACTGTGAAGCACCTTGGAATGTGGTCTCCAGTGAATCTCCTCCTGGTTCTATGGGTGAGTCCTGGGAGCAGTTTGTTTCCCTCCTTACTCTCTTGTATCTTCTCCCTTTCCTGTACTCCCTGCTTTTCCTGCTCTTTTCTCTTGATATATAGAGACCTTTTCAACATAGTTCTTTGCCAGGTTGGACAGACTTTCCTATACTCTCGCTCGCCACACTCTCAGCTTTAACCCACTTTGTTAAAGTACAGAGACAAACTTTTTCATGTTTCTAAGTTGTCACAAAACTACTGGGATGAGGGATACTAACACACACACACACAACACAGAGAGGAGTCATGTGGGTCATCTGAGGAATGGGCTGTGCATCAGCTTTGGTCTGTTGTCTCCCAACAGTGCATCTTGATGAGATAAGTATATGAAGCTCTGATTAGGTTTAATGTTTTAGTCAAATGAGCTGTTTACCTCCACTAGATGACTTGGATGAATATGTTAGAAACTTTGGGTTTGCAGGGGTGCTTTCTTCCTGAGAATGGCAAATTAAGGCTGCTCTGAAAAGTTACCCTAGTTTTGTTTTCTTGTTAGGAACATTCAAATGAGCATGAAGAAAGAGCAAATACTTACCAGTGGTAATTAAAAAAAAAAAAATATATATATATATATATAAATAAAATTAGCTTTATTGCCATATTTCCTTGATTCTAAGATGTACATTTTCATGTATTTTTACATTTCTGGAATGGGAGTAAGGCTACATGCATGTTTAATGTGGCATCTCTCTGTTTTCCTTCTGTTCTACCTCTCTCCCTCATTCTGCAAATCAAACAAACAAGTCGAAGCTCTCATTAAATTGCTGTCTTACAATCAAGGGAATAAGATGATATTTTCTAGTTCCTCATTCCTGTCCCCCAGAGACACCTTTTTTGCTTATTAGCTGGATGAGAAGAAATCATCTACTTTAAAATGTCCTATTGAGGGTTAAGCATCCTTCCCAAGAGGATGCTACCAACTCTGGAATCACCCATGTATAAGACATGTCTAGACTACTTCCATCAGCTGAGGCCCTTTCTTCTCCTGCAAATTGAGATTCATCTGAGTAATTCTCACATGTGCACGTCCTCTGCCATCCAACTGTCCTCCTCAGAGGCTTCATGACAGAAAGCAGCAAGGGATTAATTTTTAACAGCCCAGCCTCGTTTTTATGATGGTCAACATTATTATTTTTTAATGTACAAATGGTCCTATGATGATTCTGTTACAACTAGAAGTGCAGGCACTTTGGTAGATTGGTTTATTTATCCTGAACAAAACTGAATATGGGTATAAAAATACAGTGAATGAAACTGAGTATTGAATAAGATCTAGTAATGAATAAGATCTAGCATTCAGTAGCACAATAGAGTGACTATAGTCAGCAATAATTTATTGTTTATTTTAAGATAACTAAAAGAATGGAATTGAAACGTTCCTAACACAAAGAAATGAGACATGCTTAAGGTGATGGAAATCCCAATTATTCTGATTTGATGGTTACACATTGTGAGCCTGTATCAAAACATCACATGTACCCCATAAATAATAACTATTTATTTCCCATACAACTATTATTTACCCATAATAATTCAAAATAAAAATTAAGGATAAATAAAACAAACCCCAAAACCCTGAATATGAATTAGATATTTTTAAAAATAGGAAATGAGTTTCTGTTCTCAATACTCTGTGAGTAAATTCATGAATGAGAGGGGCTCATATCTAGGTTCACATTGGGACTGGGCAAATCATATCCTGTTCCTGCCCTGGCTCTCCCCCACCCTCAACGACCTCGAGTTTTAAAACTGGATAAAATCTGGTGACAGTGCACAGATTGGACAGCTGCAAGGAATTATAAAAAGTGAACAGGTGTCACAAAATAACACATTGCTTGAGGGGGTGAGTATGTGAAGGGGAGGAGATGTTGGCAGGTCATTTAGCATCAGCTGCTTTGCTGAAGTTGTGTGCGGGATTAGCAGAGGGGAGGGTCTGCTTGCTGCTCAGGCCCAGAGAAGCCCTGGCTCCATCCCAACATCCTATTTGCAATCTAGAGGGGGCTATTTTAACAAGTTCAGCAAATCTCCCTCCAGATCTCTAATGGACACCCTGCAGCCCTCTCCTCTACTGCCTACTAATCCCCACACTGACTGGCCTCCTCTCCCATACTTTTACCCACCCTTCCTTTTAATCTTTAACCCTTTGCTTGAACTCCTTTTGCTCTCTACACAAGAAATCTAACTTTCCTTATCAAATTCCCATCATGGAGACAATACCTTCTTCATGTACCTGAAACTCACAGGGTATAAGGGTTTGCATAGCTCTTGTTTCTCTGTGTCACTTTTCTTGCTACTTTGCCCTCTCTCTCTCAAGACTCTCTTTCTATGAAGCCCATAGAGTGCACTTGCAATGACCATGTGAAGGGGCACAGAGAGCAGTTTGGAGCACAGGTGTGGTTGATACTAGCTTCCCCCATTCAGAGGTGGTAAGACCTAAGAGCACATTGGGTGGTTGAGAAAACTAAAGGATTTGCTGTTGAAGAGCATCTAACAGAGGACCTGGCATATTGCAAGCACTCAGTGCATTTGAAAGGCATTGACATGGTTTGGCCAATGCCTTTTAAGTAGTGAATGGAACCTAAAAAATCTTTAATTTTTCCCACCTTACCTCAGCTGTTAGAAAGCTCAGGACATTTCTTTTTTTCCCCTTAAAAAAAAAAAAAAAAAACAAAAACTATAAGCTGGGCATGGTGACTTCTGCCTGTAATATCAGCTATTCAGGAGGCTGTGGTGGGAATATCACTTGAGCCCAGGAGTTAGAGGCTGCAGTGAGCTATGATTGTACCACTGTATTCCAGCCTGGATGACAGACACTGCCATATATATATATATATATAGATAGATAGATAGATAGATATAGATATAGATATAGATATAGATATAGATATAGATATCGTTATATATATATAACTTTTTAAAACTTTAATTCTTCTGGTATAATTGTTCATTTCCTTCCATTCTCTTTTTATTAAAGTTTGAGATTTTATTGTATTTGGATTCTCCAGTTTCAATCTTTCTTTCTTTTTTGATATAAGAGGAAGAGTAAATAAATACAACCTGAAACAATATCAGCCTACTTGGTTCCCTTGGCCACCCAAGGGCAGGGGCAGATGGGTGATGAGGGAGTCAGTCCATGGTGGATGAGTTTTTCTTGTAGTTTTCCAGCAGAGTTCCAAGTTATCTCTCCAGGGCTGCCATGCAGGCCTTGAGGCCACTTTGAGTAGAGCCCACTGATATAATCTATCTGAGATACTGGGTTTTATGGCTGAAAGAAATTGCTAGACACATTGTTTCATTTCACATATGTCAGGATATCCTTGCCCCAGGGAAAGTAAGTTCTTTTCGAAAATTCCTCAGGAATCTGGGGCCTTTTTAATGAATTAATATATTTTTACATTAACACATTTGATATGTTTATTTGCCATGAGGCATTGTGTCAGATTTTGACATGCATTAATTTGTTAGATTCTCACCATAACACTGTGAGATAAGAATTAGTAGTAGCTACATTTTACAAATCAGGAAGCTGACTCTTAGAAAGGTTATATAACTTATCCCAAATTACACAGCTACGAGTTGGACCCAGAATCATTCATTCGAAACCTCAATCCACAACAACATTGGTATATTTCAGGGTAGAATGAAATTGAGTGATTCTTCCAGTAGTCTTCCATTCTGGGAACGAGCAAGGCCACAAAAAGTTCATCTGAGCAGCTCTGCAGTGTGGCAGATCATCTAGACCCAGCAGATTCCAGACTCCTGCCTTTCCCTAACTGGACATTATAGGGACTCTGAAGATTTCAGCATTGATGCATGAGCCAAAGAGCCAAGCAGAGGACACTGAATGAATGGAGTATGCCTGACTGTCTTAGTCTGTTAGTCCTGCTATAGCAAAATACCTAAGACTGGGTAATTTATAAGCAATAGAAATATATTTCTCAGTTTTGGAGGCTGGAAAATTCAAGACCAAGGTATCAGCAGGATTGATACCTATTTGGTGAAGGCTATTCTCTGCTTCCAAGAGGGTGCATCATTGCAATATCCTCCAGAGGGGAGGACTACTGTGTCCTTACTTGGTGGAAGGAAAGGCAAGGCAAAAGAATGCCCCCTTTAACCTTGAACCCTTTTGTAAGGGTACTAATCCCATTCATGAGGGTTCTGCCCTCATGACTTAATCACCTCCCAGAGGCCACATCTCTTGATACTATTGCATTGGGGATTAAGTTTCAACATGAGTTTTAGAGGGGACATCATCATTCCAACCATAGCACTGACTGTAAGAAATTCTAGTCACTAGCTAGATTAAGTACATTATGCATTTTAGTCTGGCTGCCAGGGGATAGTGCCCATTCAAGACCTTCTTGTGTCTTTCATCTCCTGAAAGTCTGCATGAAAATAAAGTCCAGTATTTTTTATACCTCATTTAAAATTCCTCCACCACTCTCACTCTTTAACTATCCTTTCCACATGAAATACCTCCTTCCTGCTAGCACATAAAATAAGGCCACTTATAAGCCATATTGAAACTTGAAGAAAAAAATGAGCATGCATTTTTAAAGCATGTCCCTAAATAAATTTGAAATCAAATCAGTTCAAACAATTGTAGTGCTACAAATATCATTAGATTCTCGATGACACTGCTTCATAGGTTTTTTATTTCCCCAACTGAATGTTTAAAATGATTTCTAATTAGGAAGACAACATTGTCTTTAAAATTATTCAGTGATTCAGAGACAAAGAATAGAAAAGGACAAAGACTTCTGGTAGTGAGAAAAAAATCTCAAGCCTTCACCATGCCAAATATTTATTTTCCTTCTGAAGCAATGTTATTGCTTTCCAAATAAAGAAGCCATTTAGAGCCAAGATATGCCATTCAAATCATAATTGCGTTTCCTTGCTAAATTTAGAATAGAAGAATGTATACAATAAAAATGTTAGTAACTCTAGAAGTAAACATTTTGCTCATGACACATATCAAATTAAAAATATTCTAGCATAATGAAAAATATAGCATTGCTGATCCAGCATTAGTTGGACTTTTTTTTTGTCTGTTTATTTTGTTGTTTGTTATGAACTTTGTAGTAGTGGGATAGATTTAGATCTTTGCCTGTCTGTACTCTCTCACCCAGGCTTTTCCAGAGCCATGAAATGCCAAGGCATGGTCAGAGAGGTTGGTTTCAGAATAGGCAGAATCTAATTGCCTCAGAAAGAGAAGAAATCCCAGATTTTGGTCTAGTGAGCAGAGTATTCCAACTGTAACCCAAAACTGTACCATTTAGAAGTTAAACAAGGAGCCCATAATATATGTCTTCAAAGTAATTTGGCTGTTTTTAAATGACTAACTACTTTAAGTTGTATCAGTGAATGTTATAGTTCTCTATACAAACCTACTTAACCTTGTTACAAGCCAGATATGAGTCTTTCAAACAAGTGATTAGTAATGGATTTTGTCAAAATGATCAACCAAGTCATGTTGTGTAGACTAGAAATTTCAAAAGTAAGGTCAGGGAAACACTAATTATTCATTATGATATTAAATGATGACACTTAAAAAAAGTCAGTGGCCCAGTAAGCTTGGAAATACAGTGTCAAATGAAAGTAAACAGAACAGTTAGTGTAGAACTGGTGTGGATACAGACTTGGTGACAACAAAATCTTTTCTAATTAATCTTTTCTTTGTGTTTGAAAAGAAGGGTTTATGAGAGCCTATATATGGAAGCCATTATTGGCTTATACCGAAAAGGTGGTGCAAGTAAGTACAGATTTCTTACCAGTTACAAAGAGCCTGATCTATTCATTTTATCATCAGTTACCTGAGGGACATTTTCATTTTCCATTTCCTTGTTGCTATTTCTGTTTCAGCAACATGCTCAGGGATACGGATGATTTCTTCTTTTTTTTTTTTTTTTTTTTGAGACGGAGTCTCGCTCTGTCGCCCAGGCTGGAGTGCAGTGGCGCGATCTCGGCTCACTGCAAGCTCCGCCTCCCGGGTTCACGCCATTCTCCTGCCTCAGCCTCCCAAGTAGCTGGGACTACAGGCGCCCACAACCGCGCCCGGCTAATTTTTTGTATTTTTAGTAGAGACGGGGTTTCACCGTGGTCTCGATCTCCTGACCTTGTGATCCGCCCGCCTCAGCCTCCCAAAGTGCTGGGATTACAGGTGTGAGCCACCGCGCCCAATACGGATGATTTCTATTAGGTGTAATGGCAAAGTGCTTCTTCCATTCTTGCTCTACCCAGGGAAATGCTGTTAGGTACTGTAGTCTGGATGATACATTTCTTTTTTTTCTGCATTTCTCTTTATAGAACCACCTGACACATTCTTTTGTGTAGTGGATTGATAATATAATTCATGTAGCAAATATATTCTAAAAAGAGAGGAATAATAATTACAATTGTTTGAAGTAAAGGTCAAATTCTGGGTTGGTTTGAAATTGATGGAGGAAGATCATGAAATTTAGGGACTTTTTACAGTTAATGAAAGTGTTCCCTTCAGGCTCCAAAACACAGCTGAACTGTAGCAATAATTTCAAGAAATTATAGTAGTAATGAGCTGCATAATAACGTTTAGGTCAATGACAGACCACATAAATGAGAGTAGTCCCATAAGATTATAATGGAGCTGAAAAATTCACCTACTGATATCATAGCCATTGTGTCAATGGCCTACAGTATTAATTACAGTAACATATACTGTACAGGTTTGTAACCCAGAAGCAATAGGCTATACCATATACCCTAGGTTTGTGGTAAGCTATATCATCCAGGTTTTTGTGAGTACACTCTGGGTTGTTTGAACAATGATGAAATCACCTAAGGATGCATTTCTAAGAGCGTATACCCATCATTAAGTGATGCATGACTGTGTGTCATTTTCAGAATGGCAAAATAGAACTCAAGACATAACAAAATCATGGGAACTTAAAGGACAATTTAATTTGTGACTCCAAGACCCTGCATAGACAATTAATTGTAGTCATTCATAACTCATTTTTAACAATAGTCCTGTATATAGCCTTTCTTTAAAAGTAATGGAGGTAAACACTACCATTTCCCTAGGTAGCCTCTTTCAACAATTTACAATCCTTATAACTGTGACTCTTTCTAGAATTAAACCAGTATCCAGGCTTGAACAGCAGTAGTCATAATAAGAAATAACAGGATTAGGAGACCCACACTAAAAATGGAAAGAGGAACTATAGGCCTCTTAATTTCAAATGTTTGAGGAGGGACTTAATACTTCCCAATTTCCCTGTTCAGCTATACAAGAGCTTTTCCTGGGCCCTTAGCTAATCTCTTTTGTGACTTGATTTCTGGGGAATGACCTTGAGTTTTTCTCCTGGTTTAATGAACAGATATTTATCAAATTGGGATTACAGACTGTTTTGTAACTTTATATTTATTTTACATTTAAATTGTTATCAAGTTTTTCATTGAGGTAAAATTTACATAGGATGAAATGTATTTATTTTAAGTGTGTCATTCAATGAGTTTTGATGAGTGCATATTTCTGTGTGACCTCCATCCCAATCAAGAATACAACATTTCTATCACCCTGGAAGGTACCCTTGAGCTCCCTTCCCCTCTCTCTGATTTTTATCATCTTAGTTTTACCAGTTATAAAACTTTATAGAAAGGGAGACATACAGCATTTACCTTTAAAACTGGCTTCTTTTGCTCAACATATTTTTTTTTTTTTAAGAATTATCTATGTTGCTGTATATATCAGGAGTTAATTCCTTTTTATTGTTGAGTAATTTTCCATTGTACATAAGGGAATATATATCAGTTTTCCTGTTGATGAACAGCTGAATGGTTTATAGGTTTTTTTTGAGTCATAGACTTTTCAATCACCATTGGTTTAAATGAACACAAAGAACATTTAAGTTTTCTATAACCACTCAATAACACGTATTTATTAAGAGCTTACTCTGAGCCAGGTATTATTTTAAATGCTGAGAATGCAAAAATGAACAAAATAGCATCTCTGTTTTTGTGGAGATTGTTTTCTGGAGAAGAGACTAAAAATAAAATAAGAAAGATATAACATTATATGTCAATAAGTGTTATGGAGTAAAATAAGGCACAGAAGGGGAATAGGGAGTGTGAGGTGTCCAGGGATGCCATCACTAAGGGGATGGCATTTGGGCAAATACCTGAAGGAGATGAGGGGCAAGTCATCTGGATATCTGGGAAATAAGCATTCTAGGTAAAAGAAGAGCAAGGTGAAACCCTTCAGGCAGACACATACCTGGTGTTTTCAATGTGCATAGGTGAAGTGCCCCTCAAAGGGATTGGTAGATGATGGGTTAGGGGAGGGCATAATGTGCTAGTTAGGATGACATGCCAGTTATCAATGTATTATCTCTCAGCTCTTAATTCACCTTTTTGCCTGTTCTTTGAAATTGGATCTGTGCCCTTTAAATAGTGTTTCCTTACCAGGTCACACTGAAGCTTTGTCAAGTGAGGACACTGAATAGGATTGGAATATTGGTAACAAGAAAGTCTGGGGAAGAGGTATATGGCTGGATCTCTCTGAATGGACACAGACTGCAGATATTTGTACCCAATATCAATGCTCATCAACAGGCATCCATTGCAGAGAAGGCTCTTAATAATCAGGGGGACACAATTATTCATTCTGTGGATGTCAGTAACACCAGCCACCCTAGTGCTTATTGGGCCCATGAATAAAGTGTCTATCGTGGCAGGGATGGAGGCTAAACATGGGCTTAACAGCATGAACTTCTCCTTATGAAGAATTATCTGTCTAATATTACTGTTGAGTATCCAATCTGCCAACAGCAGATACTAAGATGGAATCCTGGGTATGCCACCATTCCCTGTGGGAACTGACCAGTCACCTGGGGACAGGCTGATTACATTAGACATCTTCTATTATGGAAGTGGCAGAGATTCATCTTCCTAGGAAGCATACATATTCTGAATAAGAATTTGCCTTTCCTGCTCATAATGCTTCTGTCAGCACTGCATCCAAGGACCCTCAGAATGCGCTATCCATCATCATGGATTTCTGTACAGTATTGAGTCTGATCAAGAAACTCTTTGGCTACAAAAGAAATGCAGCACTGGGATCATAACTATTGAATGAACTGGTCTTACTACATACTCCATGATCCAGAAACAGCTAGCCTAACTGAAAGGTAGAATGGCTTACTGAAGACTCGGTTGTGATGTGGTTAGGAGATAACACTTGAAAAGAATGGGCTGTATTATACAGGAAACAATTTATGCTTTGAATCAGAGGTTATTATATGCTGCTGTCCCCATAGCCAGAATACATGGGTCCAGAAATCAAGGGATTAAAGTAGGAATGGCTACTCTCACAATTCCAAGTAATATCTCACTCACAGAAATTCTGCTTCTTATCCTGGCAACTTTGAGCTATGCTGGTTTAGAGACCTTAGTCTCCAAGGGGGGGATGTTCCCACCAATGAACACAATGGTTCCACTAAACTGAAATATGAAACTACAACGTAGAAATTTTGAGTGCTTTATGCTACTGAACCAATAGCTTTATTGTATATATTGTGCTTTTATCTATTCTACACAGTCCTTCTATCAGACAGTCCTCCTCTAAAATTTCCGATCTCTCTCCATTCAAACACAGCTCAGATCACTAAGCTTCCACTAAGCTCCCTAGCTCCTGGGGATCTCTCCCTTCTACTTTATAATGTTTTTCCTAATGTTAGATTATCATTTACAATTATTATGTTTTCAATGTTAGATTTTATTTCCCCCAGCTGATTGTAGGGTCAATTGAAGCAAGAACTGTGTCTTTGTATTTCTGTATATATCCCGTGGTAGTGTTTCTCAAGTGCTGGGGCCAGTCCATGAACAATGCTGTCATCTGTTTAGGAAAAAGGGAAAAAATAAAGATACGTAGCCAGTTTTTTTTTTTTTTTTTTTAAAAAGCTAATATGTTCAAGTTAGAAGAGTGTCCTTTATCTTGAAATTGTGCCCTTCATACTTTTTAAAAAATAATTTTGGGCCAGGTGCGGTGGCTTATGCCTGTAATCCCAGCACTTTGGGATGCCAAGGTGGGTGGATCACCTGAGGTCAGGAGTTCGAGACCAGCCTGGCCAACATGGTGAAACCATGTCTCTACTAAAAATACAAACACACAAAAAAAGTAGCCAGGCGTGGTGGCACACACCTGTAACCCTAGTTACTCAGGAGGCTGAGGCAGGAGAATCGCTTGAGCCTGGGAAGCAGAGGTTGTAGTGAGCCGAGATGTTGCCATTGCACTGCAGCCTGGGCAACAAGAGAGAAATTCCATATAAAAAACAATAATTTCGACTTTTATTTTAGATTCAGGAGGTACATATGTATGTTTGTTATGTGGGTATGTTGTGTGATGCTGAGATTTGGAGTGTGATTAATTCCATCACCCAGGTAGTAAGCACAGTGCCCAATATTTACTTTTTCAACCCTTGTCTCCCATCCCTCCCTCCCTATTCTATTAGTCCCCAGTGTTTATTGTTGCCATCTTTATGTCTATGAGTCAATGTTTAGCTCTCACTTATAAGTGAGAGCATGTGATAGTTGGTATTCTGTTCCTGCGTTAATTTGCTTAGGATAATGGCCTCCAGCTGCACCCATGTTGCTGCAAAGGGCATGATTTCATTCTATTTTATGGCTGTGTAGAATTCCATGGTATATATGTATGACATTTTCTTTATCCAATCCACTGTTGGTGGGCATCTAGGTTGAATCTGTCTTTGCTATTGTGACTAATTCTGCAATGAACATACGATTGCATGTGTCTTTTTGGTAGAACAATTTATTTTCTTTTGGATATATACCCAGTAATGGAATTGCTGGGTCAAATGGTAGTTCTGTTTTTAGTTCTTTGAGAAATCTCCAAACTGCTTTCCACAGGGGCTTAATTAATTTACATTCCCACCAACAGTATATAAATTTTCCCTTTTCTCCATAGCCTTGCCAGCATGTGTTGTTTTGTGACTTTTTAACGATAGCCATTCTGACTGGAGCGAGATGGTATCTCATTTGATTTGCCTTTCTCTAGTGATTAATGATGATGAACATTTTTTTCATATGTTTGTTGGCTGCTTGGATGTCTTCTTTTGAGCAGTGTCTGTTCATGTCTTTTGCTGCTTTTTAATGGGGTTATTTGTTTCTTGCTTATTGAATTGTTTAAGTTCCTTATAGACTTGGGATATTAAACCTTTGTCAGATGCATAGTTTACAGATATTTTTTCATTCTATAGGCTGTCTGTTTACTCATTTGTAGTTTCTTTTGCTGAGCAGAAGCTCTTTAGTTTAATTAGGTTCCATTTGTCAATTTTTGTTTTTGTTGCAATTGCTTTTGGGGATTTAGTCATAAATTCTTTTCCAAGGCCAATGTCTGGAATGGTGTTTCTTAGGTTTTCTTCTGGGATTCTTATACTTTGACATCTTACATTTAAATATTTAATCCATCTTGAGTTAATTTTTTTATATGGTGAAAGGCAGGGGTCCAGTTTCATTCATCTGCATAAGGCTAACCAGCTATTCCAGCACCATTTATTAAATAGAGTCATTTCCCTATTACTTGTTTTTGTTGACTTTGTTGACTATCAGATGATTGGAGGTGCACAGCTTTATTTCTGGGTTCTCTTTTCTGTTCCATTGACCTATATGTCTGTTTTTGTACCAGTACTATGCTATTTTGGTTACTGTAGCCTTATAGTATAGTTTGAAGTTGGGTAATGTAATGCCTCTGGCTTTTTCTTTCCTGAGGATTGCCTTGGCTATTCAGGCTCTTTTTTGGTTCCATATAAATTTTAGAATAGCTTTTTTTTTTTTTTTTTTTTTTTTTTTAATTCTGTGAAAAATGACATTGGTAGTCTGATAGGGATGGCATTGAATCTGTAGATGGCTTTGAGCAGTATGATCATTTTAACAATATTGATTCTTCCAATCCATGAGCATGGAACTTTTTCCATTTGTTTTTGTCATCTATGTTTTCTTTCAGCAGTCTTTTAAAATTCTCCTTGTAGAGATCTTTCATCTCCTTGGATAGATGTGTTCCTAGGTATTTAATTTATTTTTGTGGCTATCAGACATTGGATTGTATTCTGGATTTGACTGTCAGCTTAAAAGTTATTGGTGTGTGGAAATGCTACTGATTTTTGTACATTAATTTTGTATCCTGACACTTTACTGAAGTTATTTATCAGTTCCGGCAGCCTTTTGGCAGAGTCTTTAAGATTCTCTAGGTATAGATCATATAATCAGTGAAGAGAGATAGTTTGATTTCTTCTTTTCCTATTTGTATCCCTTTTATTTGTATCCCTTTTTGCAGTCTATTGATTTTATTTATGCTTTCAAAGAGCCAATATTTGTTCTTTTGACTATTTATGGATTTGGGGGTCTCAATTTCATTCAGTTCTGCTCTTAGTTTTTTTCTTCTGCTAGGTTTGGGGTTAGTTTGTTCTTATTTTTCTAGTTCCTTTAGGTGTGATGTCAGAACATTATTTTGAGATCTATTTAACTGTTTGAAGTAGATGTTTAGTGTTATAAGCTTTCCTCTTAACATTGCTTTTGCTGCATTCCAGAGATTTTGGCATGTTGTTTCTGGTTTCATTTGTTTCATAGAATTTTTTTATTTCTGCCTTAATTTTGCCGTTTTTCCAAAAGTCATTCAGGAGCATGTTGTTTAATTTCCATGTAACTGTGTGTTTTTAAGAGATCTTTTTGGTGTTCATTTCTGTTTTTATTCCACTGTGGCCTAAGAGTATGTTTGGTATGACTTCATTTTTTTTTTTCTGAGTTTATTAAGACTTGCTTTATTGCTGAGCCTGTGGTCGATCTTGGAATATATTCTGGGTGCAGATGAGAAGAATGTATATTTTGTGTTTGATAGGTGGAGTATTCTGTAGATGTCTATTAGGTCCAATTGGTCAAGTGTCAAATTTAATTTCAGAATTTCTTTGTTAGTTTCTGCCTTGATTATTTCTCTAACATTTTCAGTAGGGAGTTGAAGTCACCCACTATTATTGTGTGACTGTCAAAATCTTTTTGTAGGTCTAGAAGTACTTGTTTTATGAAACTGAGTATGCCAATGTTGGGTGGTGCTTATATATTTGGATAGTTAAGTCTTCTTGTTGAATAGAACCCTTTATTATTATGCAATGCCTTTCTTTATCCTTTTTTACTATTGTTGGTTTAAAGTCTGCTTTAACTGATACAATAATAAGGACACTTGTTCTTTTCGTTTTCCATTTGCAAGATAGATTTTCCTCCAAATCTTTACCCTGATCCTACGGGTATAATTACATGTGAGATGGGTCTCTTGAAGACAGCAGATGAATGGGTCTTATTTTTTAAATCTAACTTGCCACTCTGTGCCTTTTAAGTGGGGTGTTTAGACCATTTACATTCAAAGTTAATATTGATATGTGAGGTTTTAATCCTATTACAAAGTTGTTAGCTGGTTGTTTTGTGGTTTCTATTGTGTGGTTGCTTTATAGGGTCTGTGGGCTATGTATTTAAGTGTGTTCAGTAATTTTTATTTATATTAAGTGTTGGAACAGAAATGCAGATCTGGGGCTGGGCACAGTAGCTCATGCCTGTAATCCCAGCACTTTGGGAGGCTGAGGCAGGAGGATTGCTTGAGCCCAGTAGTTCAGTAACAGCATGAAAAACATAGTGAGACCCCATCTCTGCAAAAATAAAAAAATGAGGCATGGTGGTGCATGCCTGTGGTTCCAGCTGCTCGGGAGGCTGAGGTGGGAGGATCTCTTGAACCTGGAATGTCGAGGCTGCAGGGAGCTGTGATCGTGCCATTGCTCTCCAGCCTGGGTGGCAGAGCAAGATCCAGTCTCTTTAAAAAAATGCAGATCTGGCTTAGGTTCTGTTCAAATAATTTTTAGGTAAAAACAGCTTCCCTAATTATTTGACATTATGCATTTATTATATTGGACTATTTATAGAACGAAGTCTCTAATGCTATATAAATGCAAGTAAATATGTGGCACAAAAAGGGAATCATTCAGAAGGTAACAAAGAGTATTAATTTCTGCATCTTTTAATAAAACTTCTGTTTATTTGTTAATTTAATATCACCCATTACTTAAATAGCCCTGAAGGAAGTTTCTCTTGAAATTTTATGTTGGGAAAAAATTTATGTGTTCCAAAGAATAAATTGCATTATTTACCAGATAATGCAAACTATATAATTACAATGTTTCTCTTTTAGCCTTGTCTGCCAAGAAGTTCAATGCTAAACAAAACTCTCAATTGCGTTACCCTGTCTTCTCATTGGTTGTTGATATAAATCTCTCCCCCTCTCCTGGGTTATTATTCTCTTTTAAATTTTAAAGAAATGTGCTTACATATATGTATTTTTAAGGTAATTTGTCTCAATGACTTATGGAAAGTAGGAAAAATAAAAATAACAAATGCATTACCAATAAGTAGAACTATCCACACTGGAGAGAAGACTGGGAACTTACACAGAAGGCAAGCACAATATATATTTTGCTACCCCCATTGGGGGTAGTTTACCGTCCTAATCCTTGTGATTTTGACGATTTTGATTTTTGCTTCAGACCAGTAAACATTGACCCAATTTGCACTTCTTTACCATTCTAATCCTTGTAATTTTGACTACTTTCATTTTTTCTTCAGACCAGTAAACACTGACCCAATTTGCTCAGAACAAATAGACGGTGAGTTCACAGGACCCACAGTCATTGTTGGGTCATTTTATGTTTGGATAGAGAAAACTCTCAGCCTCGGATGGCTACAGAGGTTCATCCCAGCTTTGAATCTTATTGTCAAGGGACTTCTCTTTTCCAATAGGAAGCTATTGTTCAAATTTGACAACCATCAGCAGCTACCTTGTTACCACAATTCTTGTATGAGATCAGACTGTGTTATCATCCCTTGCCTTATTATTTTAACTATTCTGAACAAGTGGATTTTTCTGAATTTAAACACGTTAACTAGACAAAACTAAACTTGTATAGAAGAGGGGTGTATTTGTTTTGTTTTTTAGCTTTTACCAACCAAAAGTAAGCATTAATTTATGTTTTGTTTTGTTTTAATTTTTGCCAACCAAGAGGAAGCACTGATAGAGGAAGAGGTTTAAATTGTAGATTTGCTGAAAATATTATGCTAAACACTGGGGGAGAAAACAAGTGGGTTCAAATTTTGGCTCTATTATCTTCTAGCTGTGTTATTACCTGTGTAAATTATTTAACTTCCACTTGCTTCTGTTTCTTCATTTATAAAATAAGCAACAATTTATTATTGGTGTGGAGAATAAATGACATATATAGTAGTGTAGGTAACATATTGTATATAAATGACATATATAGTGTGTGTAAAGTATTGTGCATAAATGATATATGGTATTGTATGTGAAGCACTTAGGATGGTCCTAGGCAAGAGTTAGCTATTATTAATATTTTAGAATTATAGAAATGTAATTATCTATAATAAGCATTACAAGTGAATAATTTAAAAATTTGCTTCCTAAATATAAGTTAAATGTAATTTCACATAAAGGGTAGTAGGTGAGATAAAAAATGTAAAAACTCTCTAACCACAAAAGATTGTTCTTCATTATTTAAATGGTTTCGCACTTCCTTATGGTCAATGGAATTATATCCACTCATTTTTGTGTCGCCTACTTGACCTGAGCATTTATTAAATAGAAGATGTTCAATAAATGTTGACCTGAAATAATCTGAATTCTGACCAGCTGCTATTCAAAGGCTATATTTATTGAGAGACAAGGACACCCCAGGCACTGGGGATACAAAGATAAATAAAACATGGATTCTTCATTCCAGGGAAGCACACCCTAGAGTCGGGGGCAGACATGTAAAGAAACAACTGCATCCCCAGGGAAGTGGTGCAAGCGACAAATGTGCAGACGGCTGGGGACACGGAGTGGGCAGAGACCCTGGGGAAGGGTGGCTGTCGGAGGAGGTTTGCCCAGTAGCGTGCCATTGCATCTTAACCTTCCCTCTTCTTTGTGTTTGGGGATTAAAGTCAGTGAATGAGGCAAGAAAAAAGCAAGCACATATAGGGCCAAATTACTCTTGAAAAAAACTCTTCACTGCTCACTAAGAATACATAGAATAAATCCTATAAGGATACACATCTGTACACATGTGAAATGTCTCTGATAATGTAAAACATATAAGTAATATTTTACAGTATTTTAATTTTAAAAAATATTATTTTTCGGAGACACTATTGTTCAACTCAGTTAATTAAGTGTAAATGATGAGCTTCTGCTGAAAATAGGGCCTATGTTTTAACCATATTGGCTAACGAAAGACGTTGTACTACTATTACATTTATGACTAGTTTGTGAATGTTTCAATAGAGAAATAAAGCACATGGGGGAAAGAAAAGACATATCTAATTTTAAAAATGAAATGCATTGTTGTAAAATATGAATGTGAGTGAAAATAAAATTTACTCACCAACGTGTAGGCTATAGCCTAGAAATGCATCTATTTTTTATGCTATAGACTTTCTGTCAAGTTTCCAAGTAAACGTCTCTGTGCTTCTAAGTCTGGAATGTCATGACTCTGAGAAGACATAAATATAGCTGGCACCAACCTAAACTGCAAAGACCAAAACACTGAGATAATATTTTATCAACAATCAAGGATATTTAAAGTGAATGTCTCCATAATGAATTTAGATATAGAAAGTTCTTTAACGGTCGTTGTGAAATAAAAAGAAAAAGGAGCTGATATATGTGAATAACATTTGAAAGGCAGTTAGCACATTTCCAGCAGGCTATTTTTCCAGAAAAGGGGCCAGAAATCTAAATCATAAGAATAAAAACTGCTTTTTTTGTAGGATGAATGTTTTATAGGGCTATGTTTCTGAGTAAAAGCCTGATGCTCAGTTCTTTATAAGAATGCTCTCCTGAAATTATATAAATGCCTGTACACTTATAAAGACCTTAAAATAATTAAAAATAAATTAAGCAGTCATCAAAATAGTTAATTTTTAAAAATTACATTTAATATGATAAAGTAGCATACAGTATTATTCAATGTGCTCATCTTTATAATTTGTAGGTTATACTGCAATAAATGCAAAGTTTGAAGAATTTTTCTAATTTATATTTTGAACATTTTCAAATGCAAGGAAAAGTTCAGGAGTAGAACATTTGAATTGTGTAGTCACCATTTAGATAACAAACTTTTTAAGTGTGAAAAGCATCTATATATGAGCAATGCTATCTCCTCATAAATATGCTTACCTTTTATTTATAGCTTTATTGAGGTATAATTTACAAACCATAAATTTACCCTTTTAAAGTGTACAATTCAATGATTCTTAGCCATTCATAAAGTTGTGCAGTCATCACCAAAATCCAGTTTTAGAACATATCCATTATCCCCCAAAATTCTCTTGAGCAATTTTCAGTCAATCTTCCCTCCTGTCCCAGCCATAGGCAACTATGGATCTGTGCTTTGTTTTAATAAATTTGCATGATCTGGATATTTCATATAAATGGAATCATACAATATGTAGTGTTTTGTATCTTGCTTCTTCCATTTAGTATAATATTAAGTTTTATCTATTAAAAACATAGCATGTGTCAATATTTCATTTATTATTGCTGAATAGTTTTCCATTATGTGGATATGTCACATTATGTTTATCTAGTTACCAGTTGATGGATATTTAGATTGTTTCCAGTTTTTGGCTATTATGAACATTCATGTACAAGTACTCATGTGGGCATATATATATATGAGAGAGAGAGAGAGAGAGAGAGAGACATGGAGTCTCGCTCTTGTTGCTCAGGCTGGAGTGCAATGGTGTGATCTCAGCTCACCACAATCTCTGCCTCCTGGGTTCAAGCAATTCTCCTGTCTTGGCCTCCCGAGTAGTTGGGATTACAGGCACCTGCCACCATGCCAGGCTAAATTTTGTATTTTTTAGTAGAGATGGGGTTTCATGATGTTGGCCAGGCTGGTCCTGAACTCCTGACCTCAGGTAATCCACCTGCCTTGGCCTCCCAAAGTGCTGGGATTATAGGTGTGAGTTACTGCGCCTGGCCTGACATATATATGTATTTTAAATTTGAAGTTCCAAGGTACATGTGCAGGATGTGCAGGTTTATTACATAGGTAAATGTGTGCCATGGTGATTTGCTGCACCTGTCAACCCATCACATAGGTATTAAGCCCAGCATGCGTTAGCTATTTGTCCTGATGCTCTCCCGTCCACCCCCGCCACACTACCGACAGGCCCCAGTGTGTGTTGCTTCCCTTCCTGTGTCCCTGTGTTCTAACTGTTCAGCTCCCACTTATAAGTGAGAACATGCGATGCTTGGTTTTCTGTTCCTGCATTAGTTTGCTGAGGATAATGGCTTCCAGCTCCATCCATGTCCCTGCAAAGGATATGATCTCATTCCTTTTTATGGCTGCATAGTATTCCATGGTATATATGTACCACATTTTTAAAAAGTCCAGTTAGTTATTGATGGGCTTTTAGGTTGATTCCATGTCTTTGCTATCATGAATAGTGCTGCAATGAACTTACAAGTGCATGTATCTTTATAATAGAATGATTTATATTCCTCTGGGTATATACCCAGTCATGGGATTGCTGGGTCAAATGGTATTTCTGGTTCTAAATCTTTGAGGAATTGCCACACTGTCTACCACAGTTGAACTAATTGGCATTCCCACCAATGCTGTAAAAGCGTTTCTATTTCTCTGCAACCTCGCCAGCATCTGTTGTTTCTTGAGTTTTTAATAATCGCCATTCTGGCTGGCATAAGATGGTATCTCACTGTGGTTTTGATTTGCATTTCTCTAATGATCAGTGATATTGAGCTTTTTTTCATATGTTCCTTGGCCACATAAATGTCTTCTTTTGAGAAGTGTCTATTCATGTCGTTTGCCCACTTTTTAATGGTGTTTCCTTTTTTTTTGTAAATTTGTTTAAGTTCCTTGTAGATTCTGGGTATCAGACCTTTGTCAGATGAATAGATTACAAAAATTTCCTCCCATTCTGTAGGTTTACTCTGATGATAATTTCTTTTGCTGTGCAGAAGCTCTTCAATTTAATTAGATCCCATTTGTCAATTTTTGCTTTCATTGCAATTGCTTCTGACATTTTTGTTGTGAAGTCTTTGCCTATGCCTATTTCCTGAATGGCACTGACTAGATTTTCTTCTAGGGTTTTTATAGTTTTGGGTTTTATATTTAAGTCTTTAATCTATCTTGAGTTATTTTTTGTATAAGGTATAAGGAAGGGGTCCACGTTCAGTTTTCTACATACAGTTAGCCAGTTCTCCCAGAACCATTTATTGAATAGGAAATCCTTTCCCCATTGCTTGTTTTTGTCAGGTTTGTCGAAGATCAGATGATTGTATATGTGTGGCCTTATTTCTGAGTTTTGTATTCTGTTCCATTGGTCTATGTGTCTGTTTTTGTACCAGTACCACGCTTTTTTGGTTACTGTAGCCTGGTAGTACAGTGAAGTGAGGTGAAATGATGTCTCCAGCTTTGTTCTTTTTTTTTTTTTTTTTTTTTTTTTTTTTTTTTTTTTTTTGAGACAGAGTCTGGCTCTGCCGCCCAGGCTGGAGTGCAGTGGCCGGATCTCAGCTCACTGCAAACTCTGCCTCCCGGGTTCACGCCATTCTCCTGCCTCAGCCTCCCGAGTAGCTGGGACTACAGGCGCCCGCCACCTCGCCCGGCTAATGTTTTGTATTTTTAGTAGAGACGGGGTTTCACCGTGTTAGCCAGGATGGTCTTGATCTCCTGACCTCGTGATCCACCCGTCTCGGCCTCCCAAAGTGCTGGGATTACAGGCTTGAGCCACCGCGCCCGGCCAGCTTTGTTCTTTTTGCTTAGGATTGTCTTGGCTATATGAGCTCTTTTTTCATTCCATATTAATTTAAAATTTTTTTTTTTCTAATTCTGTGAAGAATGTCAATGGTACTTTAATGGAAATAGCATTGAATCTATAAATTTGGGCAGTATGGTCATTTTCATGATATTGATTCTTCTTATCCATGAGCATGGAGTGTTTTTCCATTTGTTTGTGTCCTCTCTTATTTCCTTGAGCAATGGTTTGTAGTTCTCCTTGAAGAGGTCCTTCACTTCCCTTGTTAGATGTATTCCTAGGTATTTTATTCTCTTTGCAGCAATTGTGAATAAAAATTCATCAACAATTTGGCCCTTTACTTATCTGTTGTTGGTGTATAGGAATGCTTGTGATTTTTGAACATTGGTTTTATATCTTGAGACCTTGCTGAAGTTGTTTATCAGCTTAAGAAGCTTTTGGGCTGAGATGATGGGGTTTTCTAGATATAGGTCATGTCATCTGCAAACAGAGACAAATAGTCAAATAGACTTTCTCTCTTCCTATTTGAAGACCCTTTATTTTTTTCTCTTGCCTGATTGCCCTGGCCAGAACTTCAATATTATGTTGAATAGGAGTGGTGAGACAGAACATTCGTATCTTGTGCTGGTTTTCAAGGGGAATGCTTCCAGCTTTTGCTCATTCAGTATTACATTGGCTCTGGTTTTGTCAAAAATAGCTTTTATTATTTTGAGGTATGTTCCTTCAACACCTAATTTATTGAGAGTTTTTAAAATGAAGAGATGTTGAATTTTATCGAAGGACCTTTCTGCATCTATTGAAATTATCATGTAGATTTTGTGTTTAGTTATGTTTATGTGATAAATTACATTTGTTTGTTTGCATTTGTTGAACCAGCCTTGCATCCCAGGAATGAAGCCAACTTGATCATGGTGGAGAAGCTTTTTTTATGTGCTAATGGATTTGATTTGCCAGTATTTTACTGAAGATTTTTGCACTGATGTTCATCAGTGATGTTGGCCTGAAGTTTTCTTTTTTTGTTGTATTTCTGCCAGGTTTCGGTATCAGGATGATGCTGGCCTCATAAAATGAGTTACGGTGGAGTCTCTCCTTTTCAATTGTTTGGAATAGTTTCAGAGGAAATGGTACCAGCTCCTCTTTATACTTCTCATAGAATTCAGTTATAAATCCTTCTGGTCCTAGGCTTTTTCTTTTTGGTAGGCTATTTATTATTGCCTCAATTTCAGAACTCATTGGTTTTTTTCAGGGATTCAACTTCTTTCTATTTCAGTCTTGGGAGGGTGTTTGTGTCCAGGAATTTATCCACTTCTTCTGTATTTTCTAGTTTATGTGCATAGAGGTGTTTATAGTATTCTCTAATGGTTGTTTGTATTTGTGTGGGGTCAATGGTGATATCCTTTTTTATCTTTTTTTATTGTGTCGATTTGATTCTTCTCTGTTTTCTTCTTTATTAGTCTAGCTAGCAGTCTATTTTATTAATTTTTTCATAAACAGGTTCCTGGATTTGTTTATTTTTTTTTGAAGGGTTTTTCGTGTCTCTATCTCCTTCGGTTCTTCTCTGAGCTTAGTTATTTCTTGTCTTCCTCTAGCTTTGGGGTTTGTTAGCTCTTGATTCTCTAGTTGTGATGTTAGGATGTTGATCTGAGATCTTTCTGGCTTTTTGACGTGAGCATTTGGTGCTATAAATTTTCATCTTAACACTGCTTTAGCTATGTCCCAGAGATTCTGGTACATTGTCTCTTTGTTCTCATTAGTTTCAAAGGACTTATTGATTTCTGCCTTAATTTCATTATTTACCCAGGAGTCATTCAGGAGCAGATTGTTCAATTTCCATGTAGTTGTGTGGTTTAGGTGAGTTTCTTAATCTTGAGTTCTAATTTTATTGTACTGTGGTCAGAGAGACTGTTATGATTTTAGTTCTTTTTTTGAAATTTTACTTTAAGTTCTAGGGTACATGTGCACAACGTGCAGGTTATACCATTACTGGGTATATACCCAAAGGATGATTTTAGTTCTTTTGCATTTGCTGAGGAGTGTTTTACTTCCAATTATGTGATCAATTTTAGAGTAAGTGCCATGTGGTGCTGAGAAAAATATATATTCTGTCACTTTTGGGTGGAGAGTTCTGTAGATATATATCAGGTCTACTTGATCCAGAGCTGAGCTCAAGTCCTAAATATATTTGTTAATTTTTTGTCTTAATGATCTGTCTAATATTGACAGTGGGGTGTTAAAGTCTCCCACCATTATTGTGTGTGAGTCTGAGTCTCACTGTGTGTCTTTAAGAACTTGTTTTATGAATCTGAGTGTGCCTGTATTGGTGTATATATATTTAGGATAGTAAGCTCTTCTTGTTGAATTGAACCCTTTACCGTTATGTAATGCCCTCCTTTTTCTTTTTTGATCTTTGTTGATTTAAAGTCTGTTTTGTCAGAAACTAAGACCATGACTCCTGCTTTTTTCTGCTTCCCATTTGCTTGGCAAATTTCCCTCTATCTCTTTATTTTGAGCCTATGTGGATGGGTCTCTTGAATACAGCACACTGATGAGTCTTGACTCTTTATCCAGCTCGCCATTCTTTGTCTTTTAATTGGGGAATTTAGCCCACTTATATTTAAGGTTAATATTTTTATGTGTGAATTTGATCCTGTCATCATAATGCTAGCTGGTTATTTTGCAGACTTGTTAATGTTGCTTCATAGTATCATTGGTCTGTATACTTCAGTGTGTTTTGTCGTGGTTGGTAATGGTTTTTCCTTTCCGTATTTAGTGCTTCCTTTAGGAGCTCTTGCAAGGCAGCCCTGGTTATGACAAATTCCCTCAGCATTTATTTGTCTGAAAAGGATTTTATTTCTCCTTCCCTTATGAAGCTTAGTTTGGCCAGATATGAAATTCTGGATTGGAAATTCTTTTCTTCAAGAATGTTGAATATTGGCCCTGAATCTCTTCTGGCTTGTAGGGTTTCTGCTGAGAGGTCTGCTGTTAGTCTGATAGGCTTCCTTTTCTAGGTGTCCTGCCTTTCTCTCTGGCTGCCCTTAACACTTTTTCCTTCATTTCAACCTTGGAGAATCTGATAATGTGTCTTGGGGTTGATCTTCTCATGGAGTATTTTACTGGGGTTCTCTGGAATTCCTGAATTTGAATGTTGGCCTGTCTTGCTAGGTTGGGGAAGGTCTGGATAATATCCTGAAGTATGTTTTTAAACTTAGTTCCATTCTCCCTGTCATTTTCAGATACCCTGATCAGTCATAGGTTTGGTCTTTTTACATAATCTCATAGTTCTTGGAGGTTTTGTTTGTTCCTTTTCATTTTCTTCTAGTCTTGTCTGCCTGTTTTATTTCAGCAAGATAGTCAAGCTCTGAGATTCTTTCCTCTGTTTGGTCTATTTGGCTATCAATACTTGTGGTTGCATTGTGAAGTTCTTGTGTTGTGTTTTTCAGCTCCATCAGGTCATTTATGTTCCTCTCTAAACTGGTTATTCTGGTTAACAGCTCCTGTAATATTTTATCATGGTTCTTAGCTTCTTTGCATTGGGTTAAAACATACTCCTTTAGCTCAGTGAAGTTCATTATTATCCACCTTCTGAAGCCTACTTCTGTCAGTTCATGCATCTCAGCCTCAGCCCAGTTCTGTGCCTTTGTTGGAGAGGAGTTGTGATCAATTGGAGAAGAAGAGGCACTCTGGCTTTTTGAGTTTTTAGCATTTTTGTGATGATTTTTTCTCATCTTCATGAGCTTATCTACCTTCGATCTTTGAGGCTGCTGACCTTTGGATGGGGTTTTTGTGGGGGTCTTTTTTGTTTATGTTGTTGTTGCTTTCTGCTTATTTGTTTTTATTTTAATAGGTAGGCCCCTCTCCCATGGGGTTTCTGTGGTTTGCTGAGGGTCCACTCCAGACCCTATTCATCTGGGTCCCTCTTGCACCAGGAGGTGTCACCAGTGGAGGCTGCAGAATAGCAAAGATGACTGCTTGTTCCTTCCTCTGGGAGCTCTGTCCCAGAGGGGCACTGACCTGATGCTGGTGGAAATGCTCCTGTATAAAGTGTCTGGCAGCGCATGTTAGGGGGTCCCACCCAGTCATAAGGCACTGGATCCAAGATCTGGCTGCCCCATGGTGGATTGGCTGCCCACTCTGGCTGCCCCATGGTGGATCAGGTATGCTGCACTGCACTGGGGAGAAATCCCCCTCATCTGGACAAATCCCCCTCATCTGGACTGCCTGGCCGCTTCAGAGCCAGCAGGCAGGAAAGACTAAGTCCACTGAGCCACAGAGACCACCACCGCCACGTGGGCATATTTTAACATGTCTTTTTGGGTTGGGAGTAAAATTACTGGTTTGTATTTTAACCTTATTGTTAAAAATGGATTTATTATCTTACAGTTCTGGAAGTAAAAAGTTCAAAAATCAATCTCACTGGGCTAACGTTAAGGTGGTGGCAGAACTGGTTTCTAAACATGGATTTATTATCTTACAGTTCTGGAAGTAAAAAGTTCAAAAATCAATCTCACTGGGCTAACATTAAGGTGGTGGCAGAACTGCTTTCTAAACATCGATTTACTATCTTACAGTTCTGGAAGTAAAAAGTTCAAAAATCAATCTCACTGGGCTAACGTTAAGGTGGTGGCAGAACAGGTTTCTTCTGGAGGCTCTCAGGAGAGAATCTATTTCTCTGTCTAGAAGATGAAACTGAAAATCTTCTAGAGTCTACTTATATTCCTTGGTTTGTGTCCACTTCTTTGCATCATTCCCATCTTTGGCTTCTATTATTATTACATCTCCTATTACTCACTTTGACCCTCCTTATCTTTCTCTTCTAAGGACCCTGTGGTTACAGTGGGCCTAGCTAGGTAATCTAGGAAAATCTTCCCATCCCCAAATCCTCAACTACATCTACAAAGTTATTCTGCAGATTAGATATGAACATCTTTTGAGGGTCATTATTCAGTCTATCACAACAAT
Source organism: Macaca thibetana thibetana (assembly GCF_024542745.1). Taxonomy (NCBI): domain Eukaryota; kingdom Metazoa; phylum Chordata; class Mammalia; order Primates; family Cercopithecidae; genus Macaca; species Macaca thibetana. Next base: position 60,747,675 of record NC_065592.1, on the reverse strand, counting down.
ATTAAGTCTTCCAATTCATAAACTTAGGTTGCTTTTGTATGTATTTGAATCTTTAATTTCTCTCAGCAATATTTTTTAGTTTACAGATACAAATTATGCACATATTTGTTAAGTTTATTCATAATTATTTTACTCTTTTTGAAGCTAATATAAATGGAAATTATTTATTAATTTAATTTTCAGATTGTTGCTAGGGTATGGAAATGCAATTGGGTTTTAAATATTGATTCTATATCCTGAAACCTTGCTAAACTAATATTACTTCTAGCAGGTTTTTTTTTTTTTTTTGGTGTGCAGATTTATTAGAATTTAGGATTTTCTAATTACAGACAGACTCACATCATTTGTAGATAAAAACAGTAATATTTTGTCCTTTGCAGTCTGGGTACTGTTGTTATATTTTCCCTCATTTCACTAGCTAGAACCTCCAGTATACCATTAAGCAGTTTACATATTCAATGCTATTCCTATCAAACTACTAATGACATTCTTCTGAGAATTAGAAAAAAACCTATTTTAAAATTCATGCAGAACCAAAAAAGAGCCTGAATAGCCAAGGCAATCCTAAGCCAAAGGAACAAATCTGGAGACATCATGTTACCTCACTTCAAACTATACTACAAGGCTATAGTAATCAAAACAGCATGGTACTGGTACAAAAACAGACACGTAGACCAATGGAACAGAATGGAGAGCCCAGAAATAATGCCACACACCCACAGCCATCTGATCTTTGACAAAGTAGACAAAAGTAAGCAGTGGGGAAAGGACTACATATTCAGTAAATGGTGCTGGAATAATTGGATAGCCATATGAAGGATATTGGAACTGGACCCCTTTCTTACACCATACACAAAAATTAACTCAAGAAAGATTAAAGACCTAAATATAAAACTTTTTTTTTTTTTTTTTTTTTTGAGACAGAGTCTTGCTTTGTCACCCAGACTGGAGTGCAGTGGCCGGATCTCAGCTCACTGCAAGCTCTGCCTCCCGGGTTCACGCCATTCTCCTGCCTCAGCCTCCCGAGTAGCTGGGACTACAGACGCCCGCCACCTCGCCCGGCTAGGTTTTTGTATTTTTTTTTTTAGTAGAGACGGGGTTTGACCGTGTTAGCCAGGATGGTCTCGATCTCCTGACCTTGTGATCTGCCCGTCTCGGCCTCCCAAAGTGCTGGGATTACAGGCTTGAGCCACCGCGCCCGGCCCTAAATATAAAACTTAAAGCTCTAAAACCTCTGGAAGAAACCTAGGAAATACCATTCTAGACATAGGAATGGGCAAGATTTCATGACAAAGATGCCAAAAGCAATTGCAACAAAAACAAAATTGGCAAATGGGATCTAATTAAAGAAATTCTTCACAGCAAAATAAACTATCAACTGAATAACAGACAACCTACAGAATGGGGGAAAATATCTGCAAAGTATGCATCTGACAAAGAAGATTCATTTAAGGAAATTAAATGAATTTATAAGCAAAAATCAAACAGCCCCATTAAAGAGTAGGCAAAGGACATTAACAGATAATTTTCAAAGAAGACATACATGTGGCCAGGAAACCTATGAAAAATGGTCAACAGGAATAATTTTTAGCAAAATGCAAATCAAAAGCACAATGACAGACCATCTCACTAGTAAAAATTGGTATTATTAAAAAGTAAAAAATAACAGATGCTGGCAAGGTTGTGGAGAAAAAGGAATGCTTATGCACTGCTGGTGAGAATTAAAATTAGCTCAACAATTGTGGATATCAGTGTGGCAATTCCTTAAAGAAATTAAAACAGAATTTTCATTTGACCCAGAAATTTCATTATTGGATATATACACAAAGGAATATAAATCATTCTACCATAAAGACACATATATACATGTTCATTGAATCACTAGTCATAATAGTAAAGACATGAAATCAACCTAGATGCCCACCAATGGTAGACTGGATAAAGAAAATGTGGTACGTATACGCCATGGAATACTATGCAGCCATATAAAAGAATGAGATCATATTCTTTGCAGAAACATGGATGGAACTGGAGGCCATTATCCTAAGCAAAATAACACAGGAACAGAAAAAAAAATACTGAATGTTCTCACTTATAAGTAGGACCTAACAATGAGAACACATGGACACAAAGAGGGGAACAATAGACATTGGGGATTACTTGAGGGTGGATGACAGGAAAAGGGAGAAGATTAAAAAAACTACCTATTGAGCACTATGCTTATTACCTGGGGGACAAAATAATCTGTACATCAAACCCCCAAGACATGCAGTTTACCTATGCAACAAACGTGCACATGTACCCCTGAACCTAAAATTAATGTTAAAAAAAAAATAAGGGGTAGAGCAAGATGATAAAATAGAAGGCTCTGCCAATTCCCCTTGCCCCCTGCAAGGACACCAAATAAACAATTATCTACAGCAAAACAAATCACCTTATAAGAACCAAAAATCAGGTGAGCACTCACAATACCTGGTTTTAACTTCATATTACCGAAAGAGACACCAAAGAGGTACAAAAAACAGTCTGGAATCAAGGACATCACCCATTTCTCATCCCCTTGCAGTGGCAGCATGGTGAGGAGGGCGTTTCTGTGCTCTGGGGAGTGTGAGAGTCAGCAACTGTGAGACATTAAACTTAGTACTGCCCTTGTTATAGCAGGAAGCAAAACCAGACCAAACTCAGCTGATGCCCACACGTGGACGGTGCATTTAAAACAGCCCTAGACAGAAAGGAATTGCCCATCCCAGCGTCAGAACTTAAGTTTCTACAAGCCTTGACACCATGGGCTACTAAAGGGCTCTGGGTTATCAAATAAACTTAAAACATAGTCTAGGCCACAAGGACTGCAACTCCTAGGCAGTCCTATCTGAACTGAGCCCAGAGACAATGGACTGGGGGAGCATGTGACCTACTGAGACACCAGCCAGGGTGGCTACGGGAGTACTGACATCATCCCTCCCCTAACCCTAAGTTGCACAGCTCATGGCTCAAAAAGAGACCCCTTCCTTCTGCTTGAGGAGAGGAGACGAAAGAGTGGGGAGATAAGGCACCAGTCACAGTCATGAGACCTCCTTTTCAGGCCCTATCTCCCAGACATTTCTAGACACACCCTAGGCCACAAGGGAACCTGCTGCCTTGAAGGCAAGAACCCAGTCCTGGCAGGATTAATCACCTACTAACTGAAGAGCTCTTGGCCTCTGACTAACCAGCAGTGATACTCAAGTACTTTGTTGAGAGCCTTGGTAAGACACTGAGACTTGCTGGGTTCAGGTGAGACTCAGCATATTACCAGCTGTGGTGGCTATGGGTCAAGACTCTTTCTGCTTGAGAAAAGTGGAGGGGAAAGTAAATAAAACTTTATCTTGCACATTAGGTACCAGCTCAGCCACAGGGCAATAGAGCACCAAGTAGCCATTAGAGTCCTTGATTCTAGGACTTGCCTCTTGCATGGAATTTTTGGACCTGTCCTGGGCCAGAGGGGAGCACACTCCCATGATGGGTGAGTCCCAAGCTAGGCAGCATTCATGACAAGCTAACTGAAGAGCCCCTGGGCCTTAAGAGAACATTGGCAATTGTCTGGCAATATTCACCGTGGGCCTGAGGTGGCATTGACCTGAAGATGAGACTTCTCTGCCTTTGGAAAGGGGAGAGAAGAGTGGGAAGAACTGTGTCTTATGGTTTGAATGCCATCTCAGATGCAGTACGATAGAATACCAGGTGGAGTTCTAAGGTTTTTGACTGTAGCCCAGATGGCACCTCTGGACCCACCCAGGGCCTAGAGGATCTTGACGCCCTGAAGGGAAGGAGATAGGCCTGGCTGGCTTTGCCACCTCCTGATTATAGAGCCCCAGGGCTTTTGGCATACATAAGTGGTAGCCAGGGAGTGATTACAGCAGGGCTTGGGTAAGACCCAGTGCTGTGTTGGCTTTATGTGTGATCCAGTACACTCCTAAGGATGGTGGCTACAGGGGGTGCTTGTGTCACTCTACCCTCAGCTCCAGGTGGCTCAGAGCAGAAAAAGAGATTCCATTTGTTTGGGAATAAGTAAGAGAAGAAAACAAAAGTCTCTGCCTGGTAATCCAAAGAATACTTCCAGATGTTGTCTAAGACCATCAAGGCAGTACCTCTACAAGTCTGCAAGAACCACAGCACTACTGGGCTTGGGGTCCACCCTAAATCAGATGCAGCTTACATCACAATGTCCAAGTCCTTTCAAATATCTAGAAAGCCTTCCCGTGAAGGATAGGCACAAACAAACCTAGACTGTAAAGACTACAGTAAATGCCTAACACTTCAATCCCTAGACACAGATGAACACCTACGAAGTATCAAGATGATCCAGGAAAACATGACCTCATTAGATGAACTAAATAATGCACCATAGATCAATCCCGGAGAAACAGAGATATGTCACCTTTCAGACAGATAACTCAAAATAGCTGTCTTGAGGAAAGTCAGAGAAATTCAAGATAACACAGAGAAGGGATTCAGAATTCTATCAGATACACTTAACAAAGAAATTGAAATAATTAAAAGGAATCAAACAGAAATTCTGGAGTTGAAAAATGCAATTGGAGGCCGGGCGCGGTGGCTCACGCCTGTAATCCCAGCACTTTGGGAGGCCGAGGCGGGCGGATCACAAGGTCAGGAGATCGAGACCATGGTGAAACCCCGTCTCTACTAAAAATACAAAAAATTAGCCGGGCGCGGTTGTGGGCGCCTGTAGTCCCAGCTACTCGGGAGGCTGAGGCAGGAGAATGGCGTGAACCCGGGAGGCGGAGCTTGCAGTGAGCCGAGATCGCGCCACTGCACTCCAGCCTGGGCGACAGAGCGAGACTCCGTCTCAAAAAAAAAAAAAAAAAAAAAAAAAAAAAAAAAAAGAAAAAAAAAGAAAAATGCAATTGGCATACTGAAGAATGCATCAAAGACTTTTAATAGCTGACTTAAGCAGACAGGCTATTTCAAAATACAGAGTCAGAGGAAGCAAAAGCAAAAAAAAAAAAAAAGCCAATGAAGCATGCCTACAGGATCTAGAGAATAGCTTCAAAAGGGTAAATTGAAGAGTTAAGGGTAAATTGAAGAGACAAGGATAGAAAATTTGTTCAAAGGGATAATAACAGAACTTCTCAAACCCAGAGAAAGATGTCAGTATCCAAGTACAGGAAGGCAATAGAACACCAACCAGATTTATCCCAAAGAAGACCATCTCAAGGCATGTAATAATCAAACTCCCAAAGGTCAAGGGTAAAGGATTCTAAAAACAACAAATGAAAATAAACAAATAACAAACAATGGAGTTCTAATATGTCTGGCAGCAGAGTATTCAGTGGAAACCTTACAGACTAGGAGACAGTGGTATGACATATTTAAAATACTCAAAGAAAAGAACTTTTACCCTAGAATAGTGTATCTGGTGAAATTACCCTTCAAAAATGGAGAAATAAAGACTTTCCCAGGCAAATAAAAGCTGAGGGATTTCATCATTACCAGACGTGTCCTACAAGAATGCTAAAGACAGTACTTCAATCAGAAAGAAAAGGATGTTAATGAGCAATAAGAAATCATCTGAAGGTACAAATCTCACTGGTAATAGTTAGGTACACAGAAAAACACAGAATGTTATAACACTGTAACTGTGGTGTATAAACTACTTTTAAGTAGAAAGATGAAATGATGAACCAATAAAAAAAAAAAAAAAAAAACAACCTGTCAAGACATAGTACAATAAGAAGGTATAAATAGTAACAATAAAAAATTAAAACATGGAAGTGATGAAGCTATGGGGTACAGTATTCCTTAGTTTTCTTTTTGCTTGTTTGTTTGTGCAGTGTTAAGTTGTTATCAGCTTAAAATAATAGGCTATCAGATAGTATTTGCAAGCCTCATGGTAACCTCAAACCAAAAAATATGCAATGGGTACCCAAAAAATAAAAAGCAAGAAATTAAATCATATCTTCGGAGAAAATTACCTTCACTAAAAGGAATATAAGAAGGAAACAAAGAAAGAAGGAAGAGAAGGCCACAAAAGCAACCAGAAAGTAAATAACAAAATGACAGAAGTAAGTCTTTACTACAAGAAACACACTTCACCTATAAAGACATATACTGACTGAAAATAAGGGGATGGAAAATGATATTCCATGCCAATGGAAGCTGAAAAGAGCAGGAGTTGCTGTCCTTATACGAAATAGATTTCAAGACAAAAACTATAAGAGAGACAAGGTCACTAGAGAACGATAAAGGAGTCAATTCAGCAAGAATATTTAACAATTTTAAATATATATGCACCCAACACTGGAGCACTCAGATACATAAAGCAAATATTATCACAGCTAAAGAAAGAGATAGACCCCAATATGATAATAACTGAAGACCTCAACACCCCACTTTCAGCATTGACAGATCTTCCAGACAGAAAATCAGCAAAGAAACATTAGACTTAACTGTACTCTAGACCAAATGGCTCTAATAGATATTTACAGAACATTTCATCCAAGAACTGCAGGATACACATTCTTTTCCTCAGCACATGGATCGTTCTCAGAGAGAGACCATATGTTAGGTCACAAATCAAGTCTCAAAACACTCATAAAATTGAAATAATATCAAGCGTCCTCTGACCATAATGGAATAAAACTAGAAATCAATAACAAGAGGAATTTTGGAAGCTATACAAATACATGGAAATTATATATTCTTCTGAATGACCAGTGGGTAAATTAAAAAATTAAGAAGGAAATTGATTTTTTTAAAACAAATGCTAACAGAAAAACAACTTACCAAAATCTATGCAATATAGCAAAAGTGGAACTATAAGGGAAGTTCATAGCTATAAGTGCCTACATCAAAAAAGAAAAACTTCAAATAAACAATCTGATGGTGTATCTTAAAGAACTAGAAAAGGAAATCCCAAATTAGTAGAATAAAAAAAATAATAAAGCTCAGAGCAGAAATAAGTGAAGTAGAAATGAAGAAAATATAAAAGATCACTGAAACAAAAGTTGTTTTTTTTTTGAAAAGTTAAACAAAATTGACAGACCTTTAGCCAGACTAACAAAAAAAAAAAAAAAAAAAAAAAAAAAAAAAAAAAAAAGAAGAAGATTCAAACAAATAAAACCAGAGATGAAAAAGACATTAAAACTGATACTACAGAAATTCAAACGATCATTAGTGGCTACTATGAGCAACTATATGCCAATAAATTGGAAAATCTAGAAAAAATGGACAAATTCCTGGACACAGGACAACTTACCAAGATTGAACCATGAAGAAATCCAAAACAATAACAAGCAATGAGATTGAAGCCATGATAAAGTCTTCCAATAAAGAAAAGCCTGACTCAATGGCTTTACTGCTGAATTCTACCAATATTTAAAGAACTAATACCAATCCTATTCAAACTATTCCAAAAAATAGAGGAGGCAGAGGGAATACTTGAAACTCATTCTACAAGACCAGTATGATACCCAAACAAGACAAAGAACTAGCAAAAAACAAAACAAAACAAGACAAAAAAACAAAAACAAAAACAAACTACAGGTCAATATGCCTGATGAATATTGATGCAAACACCCTCAACAGAATATTAGAAAAACAAATTCAACAATACATTGAAAAGGTCCTTTATCATGACCAAATAGAATTTATCCCTGCAAAGCAAGGATGGTTCAATGTATGCAAATCAATTAATGTGATAGATGATATCAACAGAATCAAGGACAAAAACCATATGTTAATTTCATTTGATAAAAAGGCATTTGGTTAAATTCAACATCCCTTCATGATAAAATCCCTCAAAAAAATGGGTATAGAAGGAATATACCTCAGCATAATAAAAGCTACATATGACAGACCAACAGCTAGTATCATACTGAGTGGGGATAAACTGAAAGCCTTTCCTCTAAGATCTAGAACATGACAAGGATGCCCACTTTCATCATTGTTATTCAACATAGTACTAGAAATCCTAGCTGGAGTGATCAGATAAGAGAAAGATATAAAGGATATCCAAATTGGAAAGAAAAATGTCAAATTATCCTTGTTTGCAGATGTGATCTTATATTTGGAATAACCTAAAGACTCCACCACGAAATATCTAGAATTGATAAACAAATTTAATAAAGTTGCAGGATACAAAATCAACATATAAAGGTCAGTAGCCTGTCTATATGCCAAACTGAACAAAGTGAAAAAGAAAATTTAAAAAGTAGTCCCATTTACAATAGCCACAAATAAAATTAAATACCTAGGAATCAACTTAACCAAATAAATGAAAAATCTCTATGACGAAAAACTGTAAGTCACTGAGGAAAAAAATTGAAGAGGACACCAAAAAATGGAAAGGTATTCCATGTTCATGCATTGAAACAATCACTATTGTTAAAATGTCCATACTATCCAAAGTAATCTACAGATACAATGCAATTCCTGTAAAAATACCAATAACATTCTTCACAGAAATAGAAAAAGCAACCCTAAAAATCAATTCCAAATTTATATGGAACCACAAAAGACCCAGAATCGCCAAAGCTGTCCTAAGCAAAAAGGAAAACACTGTAGGAATCCCAGTACTTGACTTCAAATTATACTACAGTGATGTAGTAATCAAAACAGCATAAAAACAGACACATAATGGAACAGAATAGAGAACCCAGAAACAAATCCACACACCTGCAGTGAACTCCTTTTCCACAAAGGTGCCAAGAACATACCCTGGGGAAAAGATAGTCTCTTCGATAAATGGTGCTGAGAAAACTTGATATCCATATACAGAAGAATAAAACAAGTCCCCTATATCTTGCCATATACAAAAATCAAATAAAAATGATTTAGACTTAAATCTGAGACCACAAATTGTGAAACTAGTACAGGGAAACATTGGGGAAATTCTCCAGGACTTCAGTCTGGGCAAACATTTTTTGAGCAATACCCCACAAGCACAGGCAACCAAAGGAAAAATGAACACATGGGATCATAGCAAGTTAAAAAGCTCTGCAAAGAAAAGGAAATAATAAACGAATTGAAGAGACAACCCACAGAATGGAGAAAATATTTGCAAACTATCCATCTGACAAGGGAATAACAACCAGAATATGTCAGGAGTGCAAACAACTCTACTGGGGAGAAAAATCTAATAATCCAATTTAAAAATGGGCAAAAGATTTGAATGAACCTTTCTCAAAAGAATACATACACATGGCAAACAGACATATGAAAAGGTGCTCAAATCATTAAACATCAGAGAAATGAAAATCAAAACTACAATGAGATGTCATGTCACTCAAGTTAAAATGGCTTGTATCCAAAAGACAGGAAATAAATCCTGGCAAGGATGTGGAGAAAAGAGAACCCTCATACACTGTTGGTGTGAATGTAAATTAGTACAGCCACTATGGAGAACAGTTTGGAGATTCCTCAAAAAACTAAAAATAGAATTAGCATAAAATCCAGCAACACCACTGCTGAGTATATACCCCAAAGAAAGGAAATCAATACATTGAAGCTATATTTGCACTCCCATGTTTGTTGTAGCACTGTTAACAATAGGAAAGATCTGGAAAAAACCTAAGTGTCCATCAACAGATGACTGGATAAAGAGAATGTGACATTTGTACACAATGGAGTATTATTCAGCCATAAAATATAACGAGATTCAGTCATTTGCAACAACAT